>NC_036839.1:33854045-33967135 GCF_002910315.2 Salvelinus sp. IW2-2015
TCGTGGGGGGTAGAAAGCTGTACCACTCTTTTATAAATTCTAGATGAGACGGTGACTGCTGAGTCATTTAGCCTACAGTCGACTTTGGAGAAGCCCAATACTCTCCCAACATCTCGCGCTGAGAGCACGCCCACTAAATGGCGATAGAGGGACCCGCCACCCAATCACGCAATCCATCCAGCCCTCCCAGTTACCCCAGTCACCCAGTCAACCTCCCCCCTCAGTCCCCCACCCATCACGCCAGCACACCCACCCAGTCACCCAGCACAGCCAGCAGTCACTGCCAGCCACCCCAGGTACCCAGCCAAAATCAAATCAACACGTTTATTTGTCAGTGCGCCGAATACAACAGGTGTAGAGCCTTACAGTGAATGCTACTAACAGGCTCTAACCAACAGGTCACAAAAAAATGTTATTAGGTGAACAATAGGTAAAGAAATCAAAACGCGACAAGTAAACAAACAGTGAAACAATAAGCCGATGCATGCGAGTATATACAGTAGCGAGGCAATAACATAGCGGAGGCTATATACAAGGCACCGGTTAGTTGGGCTGAGTGACGGTGAGTAATGGTACATTTAGATATAAGTTAACAGTGACTATGCATCATATGGAAATAAACGAGCAGTAGCATAGCGTAAAAGAGGGGTTGGCGGTGGTGGGTGGCCTCGGGACAATCAGTGCGAGATAGCCCAGGTTGCACCAAGAGTTCGGGGGCAGCTGGTTGTCGCGGCGAAGCACCATTGAGGTAGTATGTACACTTTATTGTTTGATTTTATTTATTTCACCTTTATTTAACCAGGTAAGGGCAAGTTGAAAGAACACGTTTCTCATTACAAGTTGCGTACCTGGCCAAAGATAAACCCCCCAACCAACATTTACCCTGCCCCCACCCCAATGGACATTTATTATTGCACAATTATTAATATGTATATATTATTACTTATATTGTATTATTATAAATAAATATATAGCATTGTTGGAGCTCGGAGCTCAATAATTTCACTGTAAGAGATTTAAATGTTAATAACCATTTGTTGCATATTATTAGCCATTTGTTACATGTCATTTCAATTATTAATTCCAAGTAAGCCCAGCCCATGCAGAGATACTTATAGCCAGAGTGGAGGGTAAACCTTTCCAAAGTAGAGAACAGTACGAGCTGATGCAGCAGGGCACTCAAGGTCTCTGGAGGGAATATACTTTGCCAAGGTCAAGTTCTGTTACCTCTGTTTCTCCAATTAGAGCCTCCAGTTGGATAGAAAGCCCCCTAAAGTATCTAACTCAATCGACTTCCTGTAAAGTACAGGAACAATTTGTTACTTACAGTGCCTTCTGAAAGTATTCATACCCATTGACCAATTCCACATTTTGTTGTGTTACAGCCTGAATTCAACATTTATTAAATAGATATTTTAGTAACATTTTGCTTGACACCCAACGTCATAACGCRTTATGACAYGGTCGTAACCATGTCCTAATGTCATAACAGATGACATAACTTGTTATATCCTGTCATAATATGGTCATAACACTGTCATGACCCATTTATTTACACCTGTTGTGACATATATTCCGTTATTTTATGGCTGGTTGGTTATGACACCTACATAAGAGTGTCAAAACCCACATTTATTCAAATGTATTTTTTCCCTGCCAAGAAGTTTCCTTTCATTTTATAGTGTGTTTCTTAAGTCCTTTGTTGTTGTTGTAACAAATTCTTTACAGTCATGTTTTTTTCATCATTATTTTAAATAACTTATCATAAAGCATTAAGACCATCCTGTATGACTTTTCTTGGACTAAGAAAATGCTCTTTATGACACTGTCAAGAAGCATTATGACCATCCTGTGTCACTTTACTTGGACAAAGAAAATACACTTTATGACACTGTTAAGAAGCATTATGACCATCATAATCATTTAAGCCAGATAGGACTATCACGTACATGCCCTCATGTCAGTCATCAGTCAAAAAGAGGGTTTCTTGTCCTGCTCCTGAAATCCACTCCTGCAGTCATCCCAGTCATCAGAAACAGAGCAYTGGAGTAGGTGGATATCTGACATCAATGTGTGTGCAATTACAATGATCATTTAATATGGTACATTTCAAAAAAAGTTATATAACATAAACATACTGTTGACAAGTAGGCAAGTGTAATAGAATGTTTGCCTTGTGTGGTAAGTTTTGTGGGCTTTCACACTCTTATGTAGGGGTCATAACAAGCCATAAAATAACATAAAATATACATAATTTTAAAAAACTTTTATTTAACTAGGCAAGTCGAACAAATTCTTATTTTCAATGACGGCCTAGGAACAGTGCCTTGTTCAGGGGCAGAACAACATTTTWTTTTTTTACCTTGTCAGCTTGGGGATTCGATCTTGCAACCTTCCGGTAACTAGTCCAACACGCTAACCACCTTGCTACCTGCCGCCCCATATGTCTAAATATATGTGTCATTACAGGGTGTCGTTTTTCTCTCACSCATCTACACACAATACCCCATAATGACAATGAGAAAACATCTTTTAATACATTTTAATACATTTCTGCTMATTTAAATATTTAAATGTAATTTAAATAAATACAGGAATATCTCATTTACATAAGTATTCACACCCGTGAGTCAATACTATGTAGATGCACCTTTGGCGGTGAGCTTTGCACACCTGGATTGTACAATATCTGCACATTATTCTTTTTTTTAAATCTTCAAGCTCAGTCAAGTTGATTGTTGATCATCAGTCTTGTCATAGATTTTCATGTCGTTTTAAGTCAAAACTCGAACTAGGCCACTAAGGAACATTCAATGTCGCCTTGGTAGGCAACTAGGTTATTGTCCTGGTGAAAGGGGAATTCGTCTCCCAGAGACTGTTGGAAAGCAGACTGAACCAGGTTTTCCTCTAGGATTTTGTGCTTATAGCTGTATCCGTTTCTTTTTATCCTAAAAAACTCCCTAGTCCTTGCCGATGACAAGCATACCCATAACATGATGCAGCCACCACCATGCTTGAAAATATGAAGAGTGGTACTCAGTTATATGTTTTGTGTTGTTTTACCACATTTTTTGCAGTATTACTTAAGTGCCTTGTTGCAAACAGAATGCATGTTTTGGAATATTTGTATTCTGTACAGGCTTCCTTCTTTTCACTGTGTCATTTAAATTACTAGTGTGGAGTAACTACAATGTTGTTGATCCATCCTCATATCACAACCATTAAACTCTGTAACTGTTTTAATATCACCATTGGCCTCATGGTGAAATCCCTGAGCAGTTTCCTTCATCTCTGAGTTAGGAAGGATKCCTGGGTGTATTGAGTGACTGGGTGTATTGATATACTATCCAAAGCCAAATATACACATCTACCAATCGGTGTCTTTCTTTGCGAGGTATTGAAAAACTTCCCTGGTCTTTGTGGTTGAATCTGTGCTTGAAATTCACTACTTGATTGAGGGACCTTGCAGATAATTGTATCTAAAAGGGGTACAGAGTTGGGTAATCATAAATAAATTATGTTAACCACTATTATTCAACACGAAATGAGTCCATGCAACTTATAATGCGATTTGTTAAGCACATTTTTACTCCGTAACTTATTTAGGTTTGCCATAACATAGGGGTTGAATACTTATTGACTTATGACATTTCAGCTTTTCATTTTGTATTCATATCTAAAATGTTCTACAAACAAAATTCTACTTTGACATTATGAAGTACTGTGTGTAGATCGGTGACACAACATCTTGATTGAATCCATTTTAAATTCAGGCTGTAAAACAACAAAATATGGAAAAACTTAAGGGGTGTGAATACTTGAAGGATGTATTTGTTCTCACCRACAGCACTATGGGGCTACTTTGGAGAATCAGGGTGTCACATTGTGATGTCATCGTTCCTTCCTGCCAAAGGATGGTTGATTTCACAGTGTGATCTGGGGTTAGTTCAGTTGGCATCCTGGCTTTGGGGCCCTGGCTGGTTGAGCTCTGGACGGTGGCTACCAGGTCGTAAAAGTGGCTCAGTTGGGGATCCAGAGAGGAACATGTCACACCCAGTCTGGTGGCTTCTGGGTAGTAAAAAACAGCTCAGGAATGATCCCATTTGTGAGTTCAGCGGGCCCTAGTTAGTCAGCCTCTTGATCAAGTCAAAATAAAATAAAATTGTATTGGTCTTCATCACATATTTTGCAGATGTTATCGCAGGTGCAGCAAAATGCTTATGTTTCTAGCTCCAACAGAGCAGTAATACTTAACAATACACACAAATCCCACAAATGCACACAAAATTTAAATGAAGACATTAAGAAGCCCAGCGATGACTACCTCATCATTAAAGTGACATTGTGATTTGTGCACATCCAAAACACCAACTGGAACAGGAAGAGAAACACAGCCGCAGTGAACCACCTAACTTCTACACATGCCACTTCACCCTCCTTTTATACCTGCCATAGCACCATCCTTTTTAGACCAAAGGTCACATCAAATAAAAGTTTACAGAAATGCACTTGCATCTATTCCAGGGTATTGGTTCTGGGTGTGAAAACGTTCTGTTGTTGTAACACGCAAGTTGTGGGAAGCAAATTAATTGAAACATATCTAAAATGAGTTGGCTAATTTTCACACTGCTATCGGATAGCCAAGTGTGATCTGTACCATGTTACGTCTGGTGTGGATTAGAGATTAGTCCGCAGCTGTCCAGTGAACCTTATCGTGCCTAGATCTCCCAGTTTCTCAGAGAACGGGGTAACCTTTCAGTCCCTTGAGGGCGAGGGTGAGCGGCTGGGACCACCTGACACCGGATCGCCTCCCTGGAATTTGGGGAGCGGCGATGTCCGTTCACAGAACCCACCCCATGAGGAATGTGGCATCCCTGAATTGTGTTTATTTGTTGGTTGCCTGTCATAAAAACCTTACCATCAACTGCATATTAATCTTGTCAGTGAATTTCCAAGGCTTTTTTTCTCTCTTCTCTTCAAAACCAGTCCACCACATCATAACCTCTGTGAATTTATGACCCTCGCCTCATTTCTCCAGTCCTCCCTGTCCTCCTCCCTCTCTCACCAACTGTCTTCTCTCCTCCATGCTCCTCTCTCCTTGCCCACATACTCCTCAGCGTTCCTTTGCCCTCGGTACACACAAACACACACACACCTTACATACACACACATAAACGCGTAGCCCTGTTCTTTGGTGACACGTCGGCCTGGCAGGCAGCGCAGGACACTAAAAAGCTCCAGTGATGAGAAACCTCCCAGTCCTGCTGAGAACCCATCTTCTGTTTCACACCATTGTAAATTTATGCACTCAGCGCTCTGCACTTAGAAGGCTGCCCATTCTCCCTCAGAGGGATGAAGGGATGAAATGAGGGAGAGAGAGTAATGGCAGAATGCGGTCTCCTTTACTCWTTTTCCCTCTGTGTACCTCTGTCTTGCCCTGCCAACTCAAGTGGCGGTGGGCCTCGATTCACATTCCTACACTTCTTCGTTGCTTCCCTCTGAATTATAAGGTGCTTAATATGTGTGTTTTACAGGTTTGGGCTGAACATGTGTGCTGGGAATCGGGTTGTTGGAGTCTTGGAGTCAGAGAAACAAGCTCTCACAGTATCACATCAGAATTTGACGTTCGTCCATGTTTCTCAAACGTCAAATTCCGAAGTGTTTAAGGTTACGTTTCGAAATTAACTACGAAATCTTAAGGTTAGGCATTAACTCAGAGTGGTTAGGGGCCGAGGTTAACGTTCGGAATTTCTGTTGCCAGATTCAAACATGCAACCTTTGGCACCAGAGGCAGATGCTTACACCCATTTTCCATCCCAGTCCACAACACCCGATCAAAACTGAAACCTACTTGAAGATAGGGGCGGCAGGCAGCCTAGTAGTTAGAGTGTTGAGCCAGTAACCAAAAGGTTGCTAGATCRAATCCCTGAGCTGACAAGGTAAAAATCTGCCCCTGAACAAGGCAGTTAACCCACTGTTCCTTGGCTGTCATTGTAAATAAGAATTTGTTCTTAACTGACTTGCCTAGTCAAATGAAGGTAACTGTGGCCACTTCCCTTTTAATCTCTGGCCATCCTCAGAAATGGATGGACGTCAAATACTGACTTATATCACGGGGACCTGGCTGCTCAGGGATCTATGCACACGGTGAGACCACAGCACAGCCAGCACTGTGGGTTCCACAGCCGCACACACACACAGTATTGTACAGCAAACCTTGTGTAGACACACAATTCAGTCCCATTCAAAATCTTATTTTCCCTAACCCCTAMCACTAATCCTAACCCTAACCTGTACTCTTACCCTAACCCTAACCCTAACCTTAACCTTAACCCTAACCCTAACCCTCAAACTAACCCTAGCTCCTAACCCTAACCCTAAACCCAATTGTAACCCAAACACTAATTATAACCTTAACCCTAACCCCCTAGAAATAGCATTTGACCTTGTAGGGACCAACAAAAAGTCCCTAGGTGGTCAAATTTTTGTTTGTTTACTTCTGGGGACTTCTGGTCCCCACAAGAATAGTTAAACATGTCCACACACACACGCACTCACGCACACACACACACACACACACACACATATTTTGCACCACATAGCAACTGCAAAACACTACACAGTAAGTACACTGAGAGATTAGACTCACATTGAGGATCTGAACAGCCGAGAATAATACCGACAGTAGTCAACAGTAGTCATGGCATTACTGAGCTTATCTACTTGGGTGATGAGATCAATATTTCTGGGGAAATTTAGAAGGCTGTCTTGTTCCGAGCCACGTTGACATGATGACAACTCATGGAAAAAGTCTCTGAAACAAAATATCCAACACTTATCGGAGGCTTGTGAATGTGGGTGGCAAAACAAAGTTCAAAAAGACACACAGGCAACTTATCAGTCAAAGCTGAAATGACTGACTGACTATTCAACTCCTTGCGTCAACTGAAATGCAGAATCACACCTTGTGACTCAGAGGGGTCCTCTGCCACTTAAAACCCATATGCCAGCCAAGGGCCAGCCGGGGTCATCCGGTCTCCTCTCTCCCCCTGTCCTCCCTCACCCCATCTCCTCTCTCCCCCTGTCCTCCCTCACCCCATCTACTCTCTCCCCCTGTCCTCCCTCACCCCATCTCTTCTCTCCCCCTGTCCCTCGCTCACCCCCCATTCCCTCTCCATCACCCTGTCCATCACCTCACTCCTACATCTATACTACTCATCCACCCCTTCGTCCTCCACGTCACCTCACCCAATCTCTTCTTCCCCCTGTCCTCCTCACCCATCCCTCTCTCCCCTGTCTCTCACCCCATCTCCACTCTCTCCCCCTGTCTCTCCTCACCCTCTCTTCTCTCCCCCTGTCCCCCGACTCCTCCTCAATCTCCTCTCTCGCCCCTGTCCTCCCTCACCCATCTCCTCCTCTTCCCCCTGTCCTCCTCCCCATCTCCCTCTCCCCCTGTCCTCCCTCACCCATCTTCCTCTCCCCTGTCTCCTCACCCATCCTTCCTCTCCTCCCTGTCCTCCCTCACCCGACATCTCTCCTCTCTCCCCTGTCCTCCTCACCCCATCTCTCTCTCCCCCTGTCCTCCTTCACCCCATCTTCTTCTCTCCCCCTGTCCTCCCCACCCCATCTCCTCTCTCCCTGTCCTCCCTCACCCCATCTCTTCTCTCCCTGTCCTCCCTCACCCCATCTCTTCTCTCCCCCTGTCCTCCCTCACCCATCTCTTCTCTCCCATCTCCTCAAGTCCCACCCTCATCGCCTTCCCCCTTTCTAACCCTCACCCACACACTTAACCCCTTCTTCTCTACCCCTCTATCAGATTTCCCACCCTCATTCTGTCTCCCCCATCTCCTCCCATCATTACCCTTTCTCCCCCCCTCCATCGAGTACTCGGCTGCATGGGCAGACGAGTGTCAGGGCGCGGTAATGAAAAGAGTTCAGAAGGCATAGATAACAAAGACAATGATCGTGGTTATAAATTCTGGTCCAGACGCATCAAGTTGTCCACGCAGGCCTTACGTAGGGTGTCAGGCAAGGTAATAAATCATAACCCAGCTCTGACATGAGTTACTGTCGCTCATTACAGCTGGCCAACCTGTCTCCTACTCCCTCTCTCTTTCTCTCTTACTATTTCTCTCTATGTCTCTCTCCCTCCGTCTCTCTCATTGGGGTGACTGGTGGATGGATGTATCCATTGCTAGAGTCTCCGAGGGTTAAAACATACTCTTACCCAATGTCGTATGTGATACAAGTGTGCAGTGAGAGGTAGCAAAAGCAGCGGTGGTGTTACACACACTTTCTTTTTACAATTCGGACACAGGGCGCTCTCATATGATATGGGCGGTTAATCACCTCTGGTGTAATTCATATTCTATTCAGGCAGTGTGTCAGGCAGCTTCAGAATGAGGCCCCCCACAGCTTAGTGGCACTCAGCCCAGGCCAGACCTCTCTACCCTTACTTCACCAGCTCTCTGAAAACCTCACCAGAGAGAGAGCAGTCCTTAACACGCTCGACACCCCAGATCAACATTATTTAAGACCTGTCTTATCTACGATCACCTCGTTTGCAACATTTGATTTAACCTTTCTTAAAAAGAAGGGAAATATAACCTTCAAGGGTGGTTATGTGTTCAGAATTCTTCTTACCTTCTCGGCTAAACCCAGATGAAATCCGGACAGCTTAAATCAACATAGACTTCCAACGGACTATAGCAGTGGTAGTGCGTGATGAATGAAAGATTTCTATCGTTTTACAGATTTCTTTTGTCACAGTAGTTTGGGAATTAAATAAAAAGTGCTGCCAAATCGGTGTAATGGAAGCGTGGGAGTCACTGTGTGCTTTAGATAGATTTATGGCTCTGTCGCAAGTTAGCCAGATAAAATGTTACTTGAGAGCAGCTGAAAATGTAGCTAAAATAAACAGAGGAAGAAAGAGAAGGAKAAAAACAGAAAACAGAAAAATAAATCTTAGAGACCAGGAAAACACATATCTAATGATCTTACACATGGTGCTTATCTTCCGAACAGCTGAAAATACCCTATTTTCTAAACCATTGATAAAACAACCAAAGGGAGAGAACTTTCAAAGATATTTCCTTCCCTCCCCTCCATTCCTACATCTCTTTACAGCCAGCACAAGCCTCTGGAGAGCAGGCCTGACTCTGTTTAGCCGGCCGGCGTTAAAAGAGGTTATCTGTAATGTTTGAAGGTGCTAAGCAGAGATCTGTCAGTGTGAGCACGCCAGGGGGCTACTCAGGGATTTAGGGAGGGATGGAGAGTGAGGTTAGAGAGGAGGAGGAGAGGAAAGAGAGAGGGATTGAGCCACTTAATGGTTCTATTGGATGAATCACGAGTGAGAGATCAGCTGTGGCCAGAGACGACCACAGGGCCCTAGCAGTGTAGCTGTAGCTTTAGCTGTAGCTTTAGCTGTAGCGGTGATCCCAGCCCATAGGAATGCCAGCTCAGACCCATGAAAGAATAGATGACTTCAATTGGGTTATTGGTCTGTGGAGAGACCAGTGCGGCAGAGAAAGGAGAGGTCTTTTAACTTAATTAAACACTAATATGAAGCAGTCAGCAACTCTCCCTTTGTTCTGGAGGGGCTTTGGGAAGAGGTGGGTGGAAATCTTCTCCTCTGTGAATCCTGGTGTCCTGCATGGGGTGTGGGGGGGGGGGGGGGTGCAGTAGAGGTGTTATTAGTGAGTGAGACGAGGATTAAACAGTATGTTTTGGTGGTATGTGTGAGTGTGTCCGTGTGTGCTCAAGCTGGTGTTGGCTACCCTGTCCAGCTAGAGGGCTGGCCACTGACAGAGGGATTACCCTGAGCTCAGAGCCCAAGCCTGCCTGCTGACAGATGACTGGGGCCTCAGAGTCAAGACACACCCTGGGGACACACACTCTGCACACTCATCTGACCTCTATGTATGAGTGTGTCTGTGTGTGCATCATGTATGTGTGTTTGTTTGGATCAGCGATCGTAGTGAGCAGGCAATAATCCAACAGGCTGGCAGCCACTCTAACTGTACAGGAGGATAAATATTAGCTACTCAGCTCTGAAATATGGCAAGAGTGAATATACTAGATTTATTGTTCCCTCTATGCGCAATCTGCCTACATTAACCATTTCTGACACTAGACCTACTATAGCAGGGCTCTCCAGCCCTATACCTGGAGAGCTAGCCTCCTGTAGGTTTTCACTCCAACCCCTGTTGTAACTAACCTGATTCAGCTTATCAACTAGCTAATTATTAGAATAAGGTGCGCTAGATTAGGGTTGGAGCGAAAACCTACAGGACGGTAGCTCTCCAACAACAGGGTTGGAGAGAGAGTGTGAATCTATAACATAAGACAGAYGAAGAACAACTATGGCCGGGTTTCTCGATTTTATCGGTCTTATGGATGCATTGTTAGTAGAGTGCTTTAATACAAAGTGGCTCATATGAGTCTCACTAGCTCATGAAAATATCTGTTAACTTTACCCAATATTAAAATAATACATTGATATTCACAGATAATTACTATATTGTATTTATCAGTGTCGATATGGTAATAAAAGACTATAGAGCCTGTTAATTCCTGGTTGATTGACAGTTTGACCCTCTTTCTGGGTGGTCTGGGGGGTTCTTTGACAGGCGGTCCTGACCCTTCTTTCAGACAAATAAAAAATCTTTAAAGGGAATAGCCGTGCCCACATCAAGCTTAAATTTCTCAATCTCCAAATTCTGTCCTGTCATGTTAGACACAGATTCCACGTTCCCCTTTAAAAGAGACACTCTTCCCCTTCTCCCTCTTGGGGTATTTTGACACATTTTGATATGGTTCATGCTGCACTCATTACAGACCCAGGGACTGACTTGGGGTTCTGGATGTTGTTATTTTTTCCACCCACAAGACTTCACAGGCGTTTTTGGAATAGCTTCTGATTCCGCCTGATTATTCAATGTTTCCTAGACTGTGGAGCTAGTTTTGATACCTTGATTCAATGGTAGGTCAAACAGAGACATGCCCACTGCAAAAGAGCATCCATGTGGTCTCACTCTTCCCTACAGGATGTTTGGGTTGGACTTCCTCTTTGTGTGTTAATTGACTGTGTGGCTAGGGGTAGACTCAGATAATTGGCTGTGCTGGTTTTAATTGGCTGGTCTACTGTGTCGACTCAGAGTAGACCAGCTGAAATGGCTTTGGATCCTTGGACATATCAAAGACTGGAACACCAATTATCTCTCCAGTCCTCCTATGCTGCTAAAATAAACTGATATGGGTAGTTATCTTCTCCTTAGTCCATGGTCCACACATCTACAGATAAATAAGATGCCTTATAACTTAAAACATAAATTGTCCAAATAAAGGCAAGGGAAGAACTACGTACATGTACTGTATATAGAAACAATCCACTATTCAGCCTGACTCATTCATGCAGCTCAAAATGAAGCTTTAGACCCACCAGGTAAGGTCAGCAAAGTGTACTGTGTTTGTGAGTCTGTACACTACAATATTTATGCTGTGGGTACAGGTATTTGGGATTCTTTAATGTTTTTTTACATTTCATAACCTTTATTTAACTAGGCAAGTCAGTTAAGAACAAATTCTAATTTACAATGACGGCCTACACCGGCCAAACCCAGACAAAGCTGGGCCAATTGTGCGCCGCCCTATGGGACTCGCAGTCACAGCTGTGATACAGTCTGGATTCAAACCAGGGTGTCTGTAGGGATGTCTCTAGCACTGATATGCAGTGCCTTAGACCACTACGCTACTCGGGAGCCCACATAAAGTAACTCTACATAAACCTATACAGTATGTCATCGATGCTATGGATTTGGGTTATTCTCCTGTATGTATTGGGTTCTGTGTTCCTGGCGTGCAGCGTTTATAGATCCAGTAAGGCTTTTATAAGACAGGAAATTGTCTGTCTGTCTGGGGGATTGTGGGCCCTCCGTCCCGCCTTGTATGTGATCACTCCCATGGAGACTGTAGGAACTTCATCACAATGACAGACTCTACTCTCCACTCCCCAGCAAAACATCCCCCAAATTTGTTGCAGCGTTTTTAGAGCTTAGATTGGTCATTTGTGTAAGAATTCTGTCATTTCTAGCACAGGAAATTGTTAGCTTTATTTTCTACATAGTTCTAAGTAGAAAATACATAGTTTGTTACTTTACTTTTAAATTAGTATAATTTCTGTGAAATATGTGCCCTCCAAATGTTTGCTCTAATGATGCTCTTTGCAATACATGCTTTGTGTATTTAGGCCACTTCATGGTCTGTAGCATAACACGGTCTACTATATACTTGTATCCAGTTGACTAAGATATTGTGCTCAGTAGCTACTTTGTGAAAGTGTTTGTATTAGTTTCCACAGGTTTTTTTCATTTCACAGACTGTCGTCATTGCTTGTGTGTAGTCCAGATTTATGTCACAGTATATTTAGATAATAACATAGATTAAACCTTCGACAACAAATCTCCCTCCATGTCATTTCGTCCGTCAGTCCTGCTGCTTTCAAACATACTCCATAAATCCACAGGCAGAGTGCCGTTGTTCAAGTGTTTTTGGAACAAATCTGACCAGAGCGAGTCTAATAGATTTGTATTTATTTTCAGTGTTTAATTGGACAAATGAATAGCATTCCTGCAGGAACCTATAGTGTCATTATTGTTCTAGAGAATAAACACTGAGAGGTCCTGCATGGACTATAAAACCTTAGGATAAACATGGCTCTCAAAGGAAAGTATTGAATGTCTGTTTATGGGTAGTAATATGAAGTGCAGGGCTCAAAAATTACTAATTACATCAGCTGCGTGGATTTCTGGGGAAAGCTCTTAAAAGAGGAAAGTAAGCAGTTTGTGTGTTGGTGTGTGTGTGTGTGTGTGTGTGTGTGTGTGTGTGTGTGTGTGTGGTGGTGTTGTGTGTGTGTGTGTGTGTGTGTGTGTGTGTGTGTGTGTGTGTGTGTGTGTGTGTGTTGCTTCATAAGGGCCCAGGAAGGGTTGACCCCAGTGCGGGGTAGGGGGGAGAAATGGTTTCCTCTCTCCTGATCTCTCCAGACTCGCGTTATTAAAACATGTTCCTCTCTTCCGCCCAGATGAGTGGAGGCGTGCTGCTGACCCACTCAACATGTGTGACTGACTGACGCTGTGGAGGGAGCACCACCACTTTCAGCTCCTGGGGCTGCAGTACAACAGCCATGACTATTGATGGAACACACTGCTGGAATGGATAATGAGGAAATTAGAATGCTTCTATCTACTTTTTCTAATGTTGAAAGTTGAGATGAGAATGGAGGGATAGCCTATAAATAATGACATGAAAATAAAAATCATGGTTTATCCTCACGACTGCTGTAGCTTTATGAATGTGGTGGGAGGTATTGCAGAAATAAGCAGGGAATACTAACCATATTCACATAAATAATGCCACAGTGAATTTAAAATTCAAATATGCAAGAAGGAAAGAAAAGAAGAAGAAGGTTAGACGGACAGAGTTGAAAGGCAGATGCAGATAAAGGGAGCGTTCACATGGTAACTACTCCAGAGAGAGGTGGTCAGCTCTGGGCATGACTGAGTGTTCTGTCACCTCATCACTCAGACCCTGACTGGAAGACCACCAATCTCTAGCCGTCTCTTGCCCCATTCTCATAGCAGCCAGGTTACGACTCAGGGTCTTCTCAGACCGATCCGCCATATCTTACTCAGGTAGTTACAGGCTTATTTACTCCGAGTGGCGCAGTGGTCTAAGACACTGCATCTCAGTGCAAGAGGCGTCATTGCAGTACCTGGTTTGAATCCAGGCTGCATCCCATCTAGCTGTGATTGGGAGTCCCATAGGACGGTGCATAATTGGCTCAGCGTTGTCTAGGTTTGGCCGGGGTAGGCCGTCATTGTAAATAAGAATTTGTTCTTAACTGATTTGCCTAGTTAAATAAAGGTTACATTTAAAAGTTAAAAAAATTGAGTGCTGGATGCAGATTTAACCTAACACATGGCCCACTGAAAGAATGACTGGTGGACTGACTCACTGACTAATTGTTAACTTCCTGTTTATTTGTTCACGTTTTCAAGTTTCAATCCGTTCGGAAAGTTGAAAATAATTTGTTTGGAAAGTCCTCTAGTCCAGCAAGAATGACTTGTGGACCGATTTACTCACTGACTAACTAACTGACTCACTGACTAATTGTTAATTTACTGTTTACTGTCTACTTTTAGCAGGTGTTGCTCATCCCTCATCTGAACAACGTCTCAGACTTATTTGCAGTTGTTTGTGATTGCTAGGCAAAAGCCTCCCAAAAGAGCCAAAGAAATACCACAATGACACTGTAATACAAGAAGTAATATTAATCTATGTGAAAGATATAGGTCATGAACTGTTTGAACTTGGAAATGATAGATAATGGATTATTTGCAGTGTCACCTCCATGCTGTGGTATGCCACTAATGTGATGGCGATTCTGTATTGATGGGCAGTTGGGATCAGTGGTCTGTCAGTGTCGGACGGTTTCCACTTGCTTCCACAGCCACAAAGTCAGATCCCACAGCCACAAAGTCAAAAATGGCTAAAGAAATTAGCTTTTCGTCTTAATTTAATGTTAGGGTTAGGCATAAGGTTAGCAGTGTGGTTAAGGTTAGGGTTAAAAAAGAATGTAAGAAGATAAATTGTAGAAATGGTTGGGTTTATGACTTTGAGGGTATAGAAGCTAGTGACGACCATGTTGGACCCAGTCCTAACCTTAACCATTATGAGCTAAACAACGGAACAGGTGCTAGGGCTGTAATCTACTGACACAGGCTTGGATAGGGGGCTTTGGATTCACATGGACTCCGCAGGTGGCTACTGCCAAGAGTTTTGGGAAAGGTAAGACTGCAACCCAGTGGTCATGTTCAGTAGTGTACTGTCTAAGCCCCTTCTTTTTCTCTATCTCTTCAATCCTTCAGTGGGCCACAGCTGACTGTTTTGGAAAACACTCATATTCTCTATACAGATTCTTAAGACTTGTGTAGATATAGGAGAGGTCCTCTGCATGAATGCAGCAAATACAATAGATACATATCTGTTTTCTACCTGACCTGTGTGGTTGACCTACTTATTGATAGTCATTCCATACTCTCGTGCTGCTGATCCAGTTTCTGCTGTTTTGCCTGTGCCTACGGAACCCTGACCTGTTCACCAGACATGTACTTCCTTGTCGTGCTTCTGCTCCAGTTTCAACTGTTCTGCCTGCGGCTATGGAACCCTGACCTATTCACCGAACGTGCTACCTTGTCCCAGACCTGCCGTTTTCAACCCTCTCTCTCTCTCTACCACACCTGCTGTTTCGACCTCTGAATGCTCGGCTTTGAAAAGCCAACTGACATTTACTCCTGAGGTGCTGACCAGTTGCACCCTCTACAACCACTGTGATTATTATTTGACCCTGCTGGCCATCTATGAACATTTGAACATCTTGAAGAACAATCTGGCYTTAATGGTCATGTACTCTTATGATCTCCACCCGGCCACCCCTCAGAGCCTGGTTCCTTTCTAGATTTCTTCCTAGGTTCCTGCCTTTTCGAGAGAGTTTTTCCTAGCCACCATGCTTCTGCATCTGCATTGCTTGCTGTTTGGGGTTTTAGTCTGGGWTTCTGAATAAGCACTTTGTGACATCTGCTGATGTAAAAATGGATTTATAAATACATTTGATTGATTTGATTATAACACTGTCTGTATAGTCTTGAAACAGGGCACATGAGATTCATGTCAATTCATTGAAATCTATCCAGTTACACCCACATATAACTACTACGGATAAGCGCTTATTCTACAATTCTCTCTGTTTATTCATCTGAAGAGCCAAGAGTCAGTATGAGAAAGYAGTGGGTCATTTTTCTGGATCAGTCACAGCTATGGAACCAACCATTGAGCCCCATTTTTCCTCCCAGGTACACTGGCCTGTTGTATGTGAAAAGCCATAAAGCTCAAATTAATAATAAACTTGGGGTCCTTGTGTAGCTGTAGCCACAATACATATGACTGAGATGGAGGTAGGAAACTTCAAACATTTCACTCACACTCTGTGTGCCATGGCTGTTATGAGTGTTCTGTAACAGTGCAGAATATAACAGGTTGACAAAAACATCAGGAAAAAAATCTCTCACTTTTAGATATTGTTTGGGGCAGAGAACGAGATTACCCATGTAAAACTGTAAAAGTGTGCTATATTGAATAAGACAAGATTAAAGGGCAACTGCACTTCCTGATTTGGACTTGTTTTAGATTTGGTTCTTTAAGAAATGCTAGCAGCCATGGCTGAATTCAAACGCAAGTTGGTTTCAGTGTCCTGGTTTGATGTGGGTGTCTTGTGTGTGTTCGCAGGTGGGAAGAGTTAGCCAAATTATTTCACCAATTAGCTTCACTGGCTGGTCTGCCAATGTGGCAAAATGTATTTAACTTTGGATAGCCTAGCTCAGGGGCTAGTTAGGGGCCGTCAATAAATTACACAATTTAAATTAGACAATATTTTCATATGGCACACCTTTTCAATTTCTCATTAAATTCCCCAAAATGTATTTCTACAATTTATAGTTGGTTTGACATTTTTAAGTCATTGAAATTTTGAGTTATAGGAATTTTAACATATTTCCCATTTACATTGTGTAATTTACCGATGGTCCCTAACTAACCCCATAGGGATAACCAAAGTCAACAAAAATGTACCACAGACATTACGATTGGGTCCCATGCAGTTGTGTTCCAAACTGATGATTACTTGTGTGTTGCCAGCTGTGGACAGGATTGAAACAAACTCAACATTCATTTCTGTTGTGATACAGTCACGAACACAAGTCTCACAAAACGATGCCACGTAAGTAGTTTTCTAAATGAGAAGTTCGTTTTTAGGGGCAGCTGCTTTTTAAATTCAGTTCGTAGTTTTACTGAAAGGTAACTTAAATGTTGGGGGTAATATTCAGGTCAAACTTTGTTTGCTACATAGGCTATCTGAAAATGTTTCATACTGTTTTGAAAATAAATTATGCATTGTAATACCATTTTGAGTTGAGATTAGTCTGTAATTCATTGCTGGTGTGTTGTAACTTGTGTGTGTGTGTTTCAGTTTTTTTCGGAAKAATTTTTAATTTAGGTAGATGTGACATTTTTTGCTTAAAGAGCCAAATTCAGCATCATAAAGAGTTTCTGGCCCTTTTCACAGCCTTAGAAATACAGAGTTAATTTGATTTGTCTGCTGCAAGATTAAAAAGCGAACAGAGGGAAAAGGTGTTTTAAGGTGTTCATTTCATTAATTCACAGCGCCCTGCGGTCAGGATATAAACACACTTGTGGAACATTACGTGTTTGATGTGGGTGAAACATTGCCAATGTTAAGTGATTAAAGTTCAGGGTTGTGGAAAAAATGAAAGCAGTCCACATTTCAGCAAAATATGGTACTGAGATGGGAGAGATGTGGGTCCTATACTCTACTCTTGCGTGAAATATGTTGTCAACATACACAATGTATAGTCACCAAAAATTCAGCCTGGGTTACAAGAGCAGTAAAGTCAAGCTGAATCTGCCTCCCACTGGTGGCAGTAAAGAATAGCTGTGGTGAGAGGAGGGCAACCTGGTCTCAGAGCATTTCATATTATTCTGTACGTAAATCTGAGAGTATATGTATATTTAGTATATGTTACGTTTCGTATGGTATGTATTCATTTGTGAATGTCCATCACCCATTCATATGACATGTTACGAATTTGCAAAACATAAGATATGTTACGAATTCTAGCTAGGTGGCTAACGTTAGCTAGCTAGTTGAAGGGTTAGCTAAAAGGGTTAAGGTTTGGGGAAGGCTTAGCTAACATGCTAAGTAGTTTCAAAGTAGCTAAAAAGTAGTAAGTAGTTGAAAAGCTGGTAATTAGCAAAAATTCTGAAGTTGTCTGTGATGAGATTCAAACTCACAACCTTTGGGTTACTAGATGTTTGCATTAGACGCCCACCCATCCACTCCAACCAACTACTCTACTTTTGTTTTTGCATTAAGTAATCATCGGTCTTATCTAACTGTAACAAACGTATCATTGTAATTTGAGTGTGCTGGATTTATACTATGTTACATCTAGTCTATGAGACCAGGCTGGAGAGGTAGGAGGGATCTGGTTCTGTATTGTGAGCTCTTTGGGAGTGGCAGTCTTGGTGGTCTGAGAGACTGGTGGTCTGTGACAAATCGGACACCGCTTTCTATCCCCCTGAAGCCCACTTCAATCCGGTTTGGCCCTGATCCAGCCCTGAATCACTCCCCTAAGCTGTGATACAGGAAAACCCAGAGAAACAGGCCTAAATCATACCTGTCCAAACCCCATGTGACAGGAAGCTAAGACCAACCAGGGAGGGAAAAGTCCAACTCGAAATGTAACTATTAAAGAAGGAGTTTTATATGAATGTTTTATACGAGCCTGTGGTTGCAGAGGGATCTGCCGTGTATACATACAGTACGTCCTTTGGACTTGAGTTAGGGAGCAGTGGATTTATTCATTCACAGGCCTTCTGTAAAACCTGAGGGAGTGAGGCTCAACATGAGTAACTCAGACACAGTTTATTTGGGAAATGAAGCATGTCATTGAACAACAGTGTTATGTCCTATCAGGTTCCTATAACAGTTGAAATCTAAAACTAACAGTGTAAATCTCTGCTAAAGGCCTTGCCTGCAGTAGCCTACTAGTCATGATGTGGGGTAGATATCAGAAGAAACTGGTGCAAGGAGCTATAGCAGGACGGGCTCATTGTCATTGCTGGAATGGAATAAACGGAACGGTATCAAACAAGCATATGGAAATGACATGTTTGACTCCGTTCCATTAATTCCATTCCAGCAGTTACAATGAGCCCGTCCTCCTATAGGTCCTCCCACCAGCCTCTAGAGAGAGTGATTCAGGCGATGGTGAGTATAGCTCTCTTCTCTCTCTCGCTTCTCATCGAGGCGACGTCGGCAAAGAACATGATGTCCTCTTTGCTCTCGACCTCCCTCTGGAGAAACTGGAGACCAGCACTGTTGAACCCCAGAACATCCAGGAGCAGAAGGCGAGATAAGTTTGATAACTTTGATAAGACTTGTGGATCATCGGCCTTTAGAGTAAAGGTTTCTATATACTTTGATTGGACTTACCCTGAACTCTCAGACTTTAGAGATGGTGTTGCTTCTTAACTCGTCTATGACGGTTGGCAGCATGTGGTTACTGGAGATCTGGCCAAAGTGGACCCTGGAAAGATAAGGACCAACCAGCACAGTGAGGACAGACACAGACAGACATGAGGCTCATATACTCGCAAGTACCACAGAGACACCAGACACACACACACACCTGTGTGACACGGAACCCAAACCGGCTGCGCGCGTGCACCATCGTGYGCTATCGTGCATAAATKTATTTTGCCCCCCCACACCAAACGCGATTACAACACGCAGGTTAAAATATCAAAACAAACTCTGAACCAATKACATTAATTGGGGGACAGTTCGAAAAGCATTAAACATGTATGGCAATTTAGCTAGTTAGCTTGCACTTGCTAGCCAATTTGTCCGATTTAGCTAGCTTGCTGTTGTTAGCTAATTTGTCCTGGGATATAAACAGTGAGTTATTTTACCTGAACTCCGACAAATTAATCCACACATAAAACGGCCAACCGAATAGTTTCTAGTCATCTCTCCTCCTTCCAGGCTTTTTCATCGTTGAACTTATATGGTGATCCATCTAAACTTGCATAGTATTACCACGACAACCGKCAAAACAGTTCGTCTTTCAATCACCCACGTGGGTATAACCAATGAGGAGATGGCACGTGGGTACCTGCATCTATAAACCAATGAGGAGATGGGAGAAATAGGACTTTCAGCACGATCTGCATCAGAAATAGGAATGGCTTCTATTTTAGCCCTTGGTAACGCAGATGCTCGTTGGCGCGCGCGAGCAGTGTGGGTGCAATAATTGAATAACATGGATTTCAAMATTTCTTTTGCGACGCTCGCGCACGCGACRTGTCCGGTCTGGTCAGCATGTGAGGTTATTTGCATATCGTTGTGTCTGATGTAAACCTCTTATCTCCACAACAGAAACTTTTCAGGAAATTGAACAAATTACCATATTCTCCCCATTAACAAACATACAATTATGAAACTTCCCCAGGTTATCGCACCACTTGAGAAGCCTGCGTTGGAGGCTAGCATACCTGAGCAGAAAGAAGCGGCACACTAGCTCGACCTCCAGGCCATCCTGRACATAGCTGTTGAAGAGAGACAGCAGGTCTGGGACGTATGGGAAAAGCAGGACCAGCAGAGACACCTCCAGCTCACTGGAATGGGCATTCTTCATCACGTCCATGACATAGCGAGAYGGCTGCAAGGGAGGCAGAAGAGGATGTAGTTACAATGGTTACATGATCGATTAGTGAGGAACGGAACTAGTACCCTGGGCTATGCACGTATCATAATTTCAGGTGGAATTAAAAACTTACAGAAACGTTTCCAAAGCCACAAGGATAAGATTGACTTTAGGTGGAGGGAACTGTTTGCCGGCTGACTGGCAGGCTGATGCTCCTCCATTTTCCTTTTCTCTGATCTGTACAGCTCCAGAGCCTCCATGACAAGCTCAGCCTGAAGAGAGAGACATACACACACACACACGCACAAGAGAGAGACACACACACCATTACAAACTACACACAGACAACCTCTCCATCTCTGCAGTCTAGTTACTTGACGTGGAGACTCACAGCTGTCATGACTGTCCTGTGAGGATCACAATGGGTCAGATCAGCTTGGAAATGGCTGACAATAACCAGACCTTCTCTCACCCGCAGAGTGGAGGAGGGATCTGGTGTGGGGGTTTTGACACCTCCACACCCTGTCGTAAATTTGAGGAGAAGACTTTCTTTATTCCCCTCCAGTATGAACAAAGGAATCTCTGTTTCACAGACTTTTCCCAACAAAACTCTAACTCGGTCAAACGTGAATACTGGAACAATATTTGTAACATAATGTGGCGTGGGGAGTGGTCAGTGGGGAGCTATGGAAAACTAATGTAATATTGCTTTTCATTTTGTGATGTCATTAAAAACTGTATGGACAAAATACTGTAACTTGGAAAGTATATCCCCTTTATCTGTCAAGTTTCCATCCAATACATTGTGCATGTAGTATGAAAAATGTTAAAATTATTGTTGTTAAGATAGGAATGTGATTTTAGGAGGTATAAGAGAATCTATCTCCTATAAACTGTGCATARGTAGATAGCCATGCCCCGAGTGAGGTCGGATAGCGTGTCAGACAGACGGAGCTGTCCCCTTCGAGCCTTGGTAACGAAATTAACATTAGACCAGGAAACGTGAGGCGGGTAGCTACACGTTTGAAATGGTTGGTACTTTGAACCTCAACACGAGGTGAAGAAATAACCTCACCTTCCTTTAGACCAGAGAGACGGCAAGCTGCAGCTCATGTTCATTGTGGGTCAAATCCTGACTATCAACACGAGGAGGAAGAGGAAAACAAACCCTCTCAGACAATCACTGGTACAGCTGATTAGCTGTCCTGAGTAAAATATCTTGAACTCTTCAAACCATCCTACTACCCTTGTCAAATCATTGTAGTACGCTACTCTCATCACCTGACTGGAACCATCGGCACGGCTGGCTTATCTTCAAATAAGCAGCTTCAGGATCGAATGGAACAGAGTGAACTCTGAGGTTCTGTTCAGGACTACACGCCGGACAAAGACACCCACATGTAAATACATCCATGATTTCTTATTCCAAACGGGCGGCGGTTCGTGTGCAAACTATATGACTAATGTGAGAAGTCCTGAAATGTATCGACGATAAGTGTCTTTTTCTCTCTCTCCATGTCGTTGGATAAAAAGCCATATTGTGAAAGTCCGCTAGGGACTTTTGTCTCATGTAGTAAGTGTGTATGTTTCTTCTGTGTTATTCTTTAGTTAGCTAGTAAATAAATAATTAAACCAATTTGTGTAGCACTGAATCATGAGCAAGGCTGGGGTTTTTGCAGATGCTTGAGTTTACGACTGTTCAGAATGATGATATGAGGTAATGATTAATAAGATGACTGTTTATAGATGTAATAGATATATACCTTATAGAGTTTAATTCGGGAGATGGTAACTCTTTAAACAACCTCTTCCGTGGTGCCCCAAATCCTAATTAGTTCATTGTTACATGATTAATTTAAATTGGGTAACAATTAAACATAGTTAGATGATTAAATAAATAACAATAATCAGATTAATGAAAGTAAAGTCATGACACAGCTTTGACTGTCCTCTGTTCTTCTTCGCGGCACTTGTGCTGCTTTTTGTCTCTACAGGAACCTGTGAGACGCGAGATATCAGTGAGAGTGAAACGACACAGCGAAAACACACCTTTATACTTCCACTGTTTGAAATAAATAATATGTCACTCCGATGGGAAAGGGCGCATTTAGGTCACATAATTGCTTGCCAATCATCAATATTCAACACATTTTTAATAATGGAACTCTAGGCCTCATCTCCATATGGGAAATGTAACAGCATGGGAGTGAATGTCACCTCTAGAGTCTGGATGTGCTCAAACTTGACTGCATCCCATTGTTTTATCTTATTTTCCTTCCCCGCTGTGAAGAACAGATGGTTTTGGGAACAAACTGAAGGTACATGACGCTGAGAAAAGAAAGAAGGAGAAGGAAAGCAGATGAGAAATGACAAAATGGCGACATGAAAGAGCAGATGGGGTGATGTCATCGGTCAGAGGTGGCTAACTAGGACAGTGTTTCTGAAACTGRAGATTAAATTAAATATTTTACTGGAAATGGGGAGAGTRAAGTCAACGTATATTAAATGATATCATTTGAGACCATTGGTAAAGCGTCCACATTAAGCCATTTACACTGACCATATGTCTGACGGCTTAGGACGATGTGTTCTGGCAGTATATTATATATTCATATTAACATTAGGTTATACATTTTCTGTACCTGTCATCGTGGGCAAACATAGATCGGTGACAGTCCCCAAAATCCAGACCCCAGATCTTGACGTTTCTGTCTGCAGAACCAGTTGCTATCATGGCACTGTCCTGAGAGGTGGAGAAGAAGTAACATTCAGAGTCAAGACAGAYTAGACACACATAACACAACTTTAACCATGCACATTCTATATTCATCTACCGTCACACATTACATTCGTTTTTAGTTGAGATTGGTTGCCAGATTGAGTACTGGTACTCACATGAGAGATGTCCAGGCACAGCACAGGGAGCTTGTGTCCATACAGAGAGAAGAAGAACTTGAGTGTGTCAGTGTAGAAGACCTTGACGGTACAGTCCAGCAGGGAGACAGCCAACAATCTCTGATCAGGAGAATATTTCACACACGCAACACATCCTCATCCAGCTGCAGTGTACGCATGTGTTTCACCGTCAGCCTCCTGCAACACACACACACACAAACACTTAGATCAGGGTCAACACAAACTCCAGTCAAGGGCTCACTCCATAGAAGCTCACCTGAATAACACCATGCAGCCTGGGATCACTAGTACCTGCCTGGACAACAGAACTTCTTTGCCTCTAGTATAAAACAGCATTATTGTGTTATTGACAGTATGTGAAACAAMAGGAATAAAGCTTGGCTTACTTCTGTGCAGCCTCTCCATCCTTAATCAGCTGAAACTCTGCCGTCACTATCCCCCTCTGAGGAAATAACATAATTACAGTCAAATAAACAGTGAGAGCAAATGGGAATGATTGTATTGTATGGGGGCAATTCCACGGTAAAGTAGTGATGCTGAGACTTTAAAATGTATGTCAAACAAAGTGCAGATGCCAAGTTTGGTAATGTAATTTTGTTACCAAACTTTGCATCTGCAAACTGTTCTTCAAGTAAATGTGCTTTAGTAAAAAAAAATATGTGGAAATTGTTCTAAGTAATCATTGTGCATAGAGTTGTATGGTTTGTTTAACTTTTAAATCATTGGTTTTTGTTTGACATACTGTACATTTTAAAGTAAGTCTCAGCATCACTCTGTAAATGTGGACTTGTCCATGGGCTTTTGTCTACAGATAAGGGGACCTTTGGAGTTGTAATGGAGATTGGCACTTTAGAAGATGAGATCCATGAACGCTCTACATGTATTGTGGATGATGTTGAACATGGACAGGCAGATCCTGACAGACAGACAGTACCTGATCAGGAGACGGACAGATGGTCTACAGAGCTCTGTTATGGGCATCGACAGTCTCCAGGAGGGTTCCTGATGCCAAGTCAAAGATCTGAATCTTACCACTTTGACAGGAGAGGAGAGAGACAGACTAGGTTAGCCCATAGACATTACATCATTGTATCTGTCCCACTATGGCGTCTGTGAGAGCATGGGCAGAGCCAACATGGCAAAAGTCCTCAATGGCACTGCTCATAATAAAACAGGCTTGGGCACTAGAGTCCTCTCTCGGTAAGCCTGAGTTCCACACAATAGTCCAATACTGGATAATGCACATCTGCAGTAGTTTGGTGTATGTTAGTGTGTGCATGCATGTGTGTTACCTTGGTTCCTAGGATGATCTGCATGTCTCCAGGGACGAACAGGGAGCAGAGGGCGTACTCACACGCCATGGTGCGGATCACCTGCAGGGTAGACCTGCGGCAGAGAGGAACTTCCTGTTACGACACCCAATCAGAATGAAGAAAACGTATAATATGTGTCTAGGTGTCATAATATATGTAAACTTTTAAAGATGCTGGAAAGCCTAAAGCTTTAATGAACTAGATTTAACTTATACAGTGAAACCCCATGGTCAGGTCAATCCTAGCGCTGTGTGACCTGATGTTTCCACCTGTTCCGGACTTTGACAGTGTCCCCGGAGAGGCGGAAAGGACAGCAATGTTGTCTGAGCTGAAGGCCAATGTGCGGGCACCCTGGTCCCCCAGGGCGAGCCTGGAGGTCTTAGTGCCTGTGGGGTTCTTGTCAGACGTCTTGAGGCTGTAAGTCTCCACTGTGTTGTTCTGGAGCAGCATGGCTACCTTCAACTCCCCACCCGCACACAGCAGGCAGTCCACCCATCTAGGATATAAAGTGACACAAAATGTTGGTTGGTTGATTGAGTGTGTGAGAGTATGCATGCGTGTGTGTGTGTGTACCTAATCTTGGCCTTGATGGCCTTGATGTTGGTCAGTCTCACAATCTCATTTGCCAGTTTCCTCTCCACCACAGGCTCTGGGGCGTCCACCTCTGCACCCTGCACATCCCTACACGAGGGGGCAGCAGCACCTCATCTTTATATTTCACAAATGTAATCAACATAACTGTATATATAAACATTTGAAGTATTTAGTTTGATTGGAATTAGATTCCACAGATATTTGACGAATGTCCCAACTTGAACTACATCTGCAGACTGGTTTTTGCCGTGGCTGTAGTGACAGCGTGATCTTTACTCTGTCTGCGACTTACCTGGCCTTCTTCTTGGCTCTCTTCAGCTTCTTGGCCATCACCCTCTCCACCTCGTCCTCCGGCAGCACACTGAACACCTCCAGCACCGCGTCAGAGCCCTGACGAAAGAGAGGGATTGGGAAAAGTAGGAAAGATCAGAGAAGGGAAGAATACACATCGTGTTAGCGATCCGAGAAATGTATGACAATAAACCAAACACCGACCTCTATTGGACACTGTACTTACAAAGATTTTGTAAATATAATTTCACCTAATTGGTAGTTTAGCAGGTAGAATAGGGAACAATGAAACATTCAGGGACGTGAAGGTAATGAGGTCGAATACTGTTGAAGGCACTCTATTTAAAAGAAATGTATGTGAAACCACACTTTCTGCACTGTTGTTCAAATAAATCGTTTTATTTAGTATAGTATCGCTTATGCCTTAAGCATCCGAAATAATGGCATAGATTCGGTTTTAGAAAAATAGTAATCCTGAAAGCAAAACATGGAAGCATTATGTAAACCTGCTGGTGTTCCAACTGGCCCTACTAAAGTCAACGATTTACCGCTGAACCACGGAGTTTTGATGAAAAATGTAAAGAGAAAAATGTATATTTGATAATCATACGCTGCTGTATATTGTTGACCAGCAGATGTCCCTAATGTGCACTGTGAACCGATTATGAAGCTCCAAGGAATTAACCGTTTTTTAGCACAATTTTGTGAAAGCTCTGAAGCCTTCAGAAAGCTTAACGCTAACCTTAAATTAAGACCAAAAAGCTTATTTTTGTTTAAATTAATTTTTACGATATAGCCATATATATTTTTKGGGCTATGGTAACTAGTGGAAACCCGTTTTCTGTCTTCTGGGCACACGAGGAAGACCCTACTAATCAAACACATATGTAGTCGAACACAAACTATAGACTGATAAAAGAAAACAGAAACACATAGACACAGAGGCAGAAAATACGTATATTAAATATTTTGTTATGATTATTGTACTCTTGTTCAATTGCAATTGAACTATCGATCAGTCACATTAACTAGCTTTTGTATTTATTACATTCGTCTGTTTTATGGGGTTGCTTCTTGTGTTGTTGTTTATTTTATTACAAAATATCTCTGCTCTATGCCATATATTTGACCGTATATCTAAATGCATACATTTACCTTCAATATAGAAAATGCTCTCGAGGATTTACTTACCGGTAGCTACAATTCTAATAGGTCCTCTGAGTGCTGTACTATGCGTTTTACACAAATGTTGGGATTTATTGTACGTCCCTGGGCATTATTCCGGAAGGGATTGTTATGCGTGTTTGGGTTCTTTGTAGTGRATCAGCTGATCAGGAACTCACCAAAATATAGTAAACGTGACTGCGCGATGGGAATTGGCTTGATCAAATCAAGTTTTGCCATGTTTGTGATCATAACAAAATCATGAAGACTCACTGCATTCGATGCTTTTTGTAATTCAGTCCTGCTCGGAGTAGACAACATATTCGTGTACGAAGGAAAACGGGTAGGTGTAAATGTTTCTTCTGATTACCTAACGTTAGCTAGAAAAATATTTGATTTCCTTCCCCTTTTCGACATGCTACTATTTGCTGCCGTGCTAGCAGGTTATTTGCGAATCAAAGTCAAACGAAAGCAAATGCTGCACTGGTAATGTATGTGTGATGGTCAGCTGAGCTCGAGCTCCATGGTTGGTGATGACGACACATTTTATGTTCTCATTTGATGTTTTCCCTATAAATAGGGCCTATTTAACCGTTCAAATGGTAATAACATAATATGAGTAATGGCACACGCAAAAACACTAGGAAATGTTTGGCCATGCTTCAGTAAACACAAATATACTTCTTTTTTTTAAGTTATGGAAATTAGCTAGTATATCTTTATCTTCATTCTGCATTTCATCGAGCCCTTATGGTCCATTCAAATTCCCTGTCTGTTTAGGTGCACTAATGTAACATTAATGAGTCGGACCTAGTCAGACCTTGCTTGACATATTCACCCAATTTGCTCTAACTGCCACCTAACCTCCCAAAAATGCAATCAGAATATTCCAAACATAATAAAATGTCTACTGACAAATTTGGCTTCTGCTATTTAGGTGATAGGCTTTATTTGGCAGGTTGTAGACTAGAAGTTACAGAAGTCCTGAAAACTGGTTAATGTATTACTGTCTAGAACTACACTGAACAAAAATGTAAACGCAACACGTAAAGTGTTGGTTCCATGAACTGAAATAAAAGATCCAGCAACTTAACACAGCCATTAAAGAGGAGTGGGACAACATTCCACAGGCCACAATCAACAGCCTGATAAACACCATGCGAAGGAGATGTCGTGCGGCATGAGGCAAATGGTGATCACATCAGATACTGACTGGTTTTCTGATACATGCCTAGGGTTGCAAAGGGTCAGAAACTTTCCAGTAAATTAAGTTACGCCCTGGAATTTGGGGAATTTAGCTTAAATTCATTTAAAAAAGTTAGCTTATAACAGTTAACCTTTTTTTGTGGGATACACGTAAGGCAATTCTAGGTCTTGTGGCATATTTTGGTTAAACTATCCCCAATTCAATGGAATTGCAACCCCTTCCATCACATGTACAGCTGATTCTGAAGATCTTGCACTCTAATGAGATGCTATTGAGCCCACACTACTACACTGTCTGAGCCAAAGACTACATGCTTTCTGGTAAGTTTTGATTACAATACTGGGTGGGGTGAATATATTTTATATGACATACATGATTTTTTGTTAACTAGTGTGAAGGGTTGCGTCAATCGAATCTGGTATCAGGATAAAATGTGATTCAAAGTCACCGAATATACTTTAAGTATTTTTATTTAACATAAGTGATAAATGGTAAATGCAATTTTCGTATATACGGGTTCACTGTATCACGTAAAGCAGAGAACTGACAGAAATTGTACAGACATCTTCTTTTATACTGTGACAGATGCAGTTCCAACTTTAGAGTTGGCCTGTCACAGTAGAGGCTTAGCGTGGTTTAAACTTGCTAGCCTATCGGTGGTGCCCAAGCTTGTCCCAGCCTCACAGCACACAGGATCCAGATATCCGGAAGTGTTTGTTGTGAAGTTTGAGCTGAGTTGTCGGTGACTACACTGCTCASKTCCTGTTTTCTTGTTATTCAGCAGTCACGCTATGTTTTGTGATTAACATGTCCTATTTCTATAAGGCATATATTTTTGTTAAAAAGAGAACAAAACCATCCTTTACACTAGTAAATAGTAGCCTACAGCAAAGTGTGTTTAAATCATTTCTAACTTGTTAACAATTTCTGCTAGTTAGTTTTTGCTACCATGAGGGTTTTAGCTTGCTTGAGCCTGCTAATTGAGGAGTGTTAATTCACCTGTTGCCATACATGTTTCATTTTGAAACATTCATCTTACAAAGGAGTTGTTTTATCTAACTGCTTAACTATTTATCTGTACTTGGAATTTAATTTTTTATGACATTTTTTACTCTGTTTTTTTCTAATCTTTACAGGGAAATACAACGGGCGCTATCTGATGCGTGGAGCCATTTCACTGCAGCTAATGTAGAAGGAAAAGCTGTGTACATTTGCAAATACTGTGCCAAATATTTTTTTTATTTAACTAGGCAAGTCAGTTAACTTCTCTGCGCTACGGATCCCTTTAGCGGGATCATTTTCCTAAACAACCGCTGAATTGCAGGGTGCAAAATATTACTAACAATATTTATAATCATGCAATCACAAGTGAAATATACCAAAACACAGCTTAGCTTGTTGTTAATCCACCTATCGTGTCAGATTTTGAAAATATGCTTTGCAGCGAAAGCAATCCAAGCTTTTGTGAGTGTATCAATCAATGCTACAACAGCTAGCCCCAAATTAGCATGGTCCTTTGATAATCTTCGGATGTTTGCACTCACGAGACTCCCAGTTACACAACAAATGTTCTTTTTGTTCGATAAATATTACTTTTATAACAAAAAAACACCATTTGGGTTGCGCGTTATGTTCAGAAAACCAAAGCCTCGTTCCGTTCGACGAAAATTCCAAAAAGTATCCGTAATGGTCGTAGAAACATGTCAAATGTTTTTTATAATCAATCCTCAGGTTGTTTTTAACAAACATAATCGATAATATTTCAACCGGACCGTAACCTATTCAATAAAAGAGAAAAAGAAAATGGAGAGCTACCCCTCTCGCGCGCAGGAACTAATCAGAGGACACCTGACTAGTTTTGAAAATCTCGCTCATTTTTCAAAATAAAAGCCTGAAACTATATCTAATGCCTGGTCACAGCCTGAGGAAGCCATTGGAAAAGGAATCTGGTTGATACCCCTTTAAATGGAAGAAAGACGGGCCAGGAAACACAGATAAAAAATAATAAAATAATAATAATAGTAATACATTTCTTTTTTTAAATCACTTCCGGGTTAGATTCTCTCAGGTTTTCGCCTGCAGCATCAGTTTTGTTATACTCACAGACAATATTTTGACAGTTTTGGAAACTTTGGAGTGTTTTCTATCCTAATCTGTCAATTATATGCATATTCTACGATCTGGACCTGAGAAATAGTCCGTTTACCTTGGGAATGTTATTTAAAAAAAAAAAAWAATAATAATCTGACCCCTAGCGTCAAGAGGTTAAGAACAAATTCTTATTTTCAATGACGGCCTAGGAACATTGGGTTAACTGCCTTGTTCACGGGCAGAACGATAGATTTTTAACTTGTCCGCTCAGGGATTCGATCTTGCAACCTTTCATTTACTAGTCCAACGCTCTAACCACTAGACTACCTGCTGCCCCGGCAGAGATGCAGAATCATCTGGCCAAGTGCATAAAGTTCTCTCAGCGCTCACAACAAGCATCTTCTGACAAAAGTCCCTCTACTTCTATTCGAGGTGAAAATGATGTATAAGACACCTTATCGATAGCAACAGCTCATGGTCCTCCTGGAATCAGAAGTTTTTTTGACTCCATGGAGGAACGTAGTCAGAGAAATGCTGATGAATGTCTTGCTCGAGCTGCGTATGCAACTGCTTCACCGCTGATGCTCACAGGCAATCAAATCAAATGTATTTATATAGCCCTTCTTAGATCAGCTGATATCTCAAAGTGCTGTACAGAAACCCAGCCTAAAACCCCAAACAGCAAGCAATGCAGGTGTAGACGCACGGTGGCTAGGAAAAACTCCCTAGAAAGGCCAAAACCTAGGAAGAAACCTAGAGAGGAACCAGGCTATGAGGGGTGGCCAGTCCTCTTCTAGCTGTGCCGGGTGAAGATTATAACAGAACATGGCCAAGATGTTCAAATGTTCATTAATGATCAGCAATGGTCAAATAATAATAATCACAGTAGTTGTCGAGGGTGCAACAGGTCAGCACCTCAGGAGTAAATGTCAGTTGGCTTTTCATAGCCGATTATTGAGAGTATCTCTACGCTCCTGCTGTCTCTAGAGAGTTGAAAACAGCAGGTCTGGGACAGGTAGCAGTCCGGTGAACAGGGTTCCATAGCCGCAGGCAGAACAATTGAAACTGGAGCAGCAGCACGGCCAGGTGGACTGGACAACAAGGAGTCATCATGCCAGGTATTCCTGAGGCATGGTCCTAGGGATCAGGTCCTCCGAGAGAGCGAAAGACAGAAAGAGAGAATTAGAGAGAGCATACTTAAATCACACAGGACAACGGATAAGACAGGAGAAATACTCCAGATATAACAGACTGACCCTAGCCCCCCGAACAAACTACTGCAGCATAAATACTGGAGCCTGAGACAGGAGGGGTCAGGAGACCTGTGGCCATCTGATGATGCCCCAGACAGGGCCAAACAGGCAGGATATAACCCACCCACTTTGCCAAAGCACAGCCCCCACACACTAGAGGGATATCTTCAACACCAACTTACCATCCTGAGACAAGGCCGAGTATAGCCCACAAAGATTCCGCCACGGCACAACCCAAGGGGGGGCGCCAACCCAGACAGGAGACACGTCAGTGACTCAACCCACTCAAGTGACGCACCCCTCCTAGGGACGGTAATGGAAGAGCACCAGTAAGCCAGTGACTCAGCCCTGTAATAGGGTTAGAGGCAGAGAATCCCAGTGGAGAGAGGGGAACCGGCCAGGCAGAGACAGCAAGGGCGGTTCGCTGCTCCAGTGCTTTCCGTTCACTTTCACACTCTGGGCCAGACTACACTCAATCATAGGACCTACTGAAGATTTGGAGTCTTCAATAAAGACTTAAAGGTTGAGACCGAGTCTGCGTCTCTCACATGGGTAGGCCAGACATTCCATAAAAATGGAGCTCTATAGGAAAAAGCCCTGCTCCAGCTGTTTTGCTTAGAAATTCTAGGGTCAACTAGAGGCCTGCGTCTTGTGACCGTAGCATATGTGTAGGTATGTACAGCAGGACCAAATCGGAAAGATGGGTAGGAGCGAGCCCATGTAATGCTTTTGTAGGTTAGCAGTAAAACCTTGAAATCAGCCCTTGCCTTAACAGGAAGCAGTGTAGGGAGGCTAGCACTGAGTAATATGATCAATTTTTTGGTTCTAGTCAGGATTCTAGCAGCCGTATTTAGCACTAACTGAAGTTTATTTAGTACTTAATCCGGGTAGCTGGAAAGTAGAGCATTGCAGTAGTCTAACTAGAAGTAACAAAAGCATGGATTAATTTTATGCATAATTCTTGGACAGAGAATTTCTGATTTTTGCAATGTTATGTAGATGTCCTTGAAACAGTTTTGATATGTTCGTCAAAAGAGAGATCAGGGTCCAGAGTAACGCCGAGGTCCTTCACAGTTTTATTTGAGACGACTGTACAACCATCAGATTAATTGTCAGATTCAGCAGTGAAAGTTAACATTTATGTTTTCGAATGACATCCCAAGAGGTAAAATATATGTTCTTCCACCCAGCATACACCCTTCCAACCAGACATGCTTTATCTACTCATTTGCTGGATGCAGAGTTCAAGTGAAGGTCAAGCAAATCATAGAGAAAGCAGACTGTATTGTAATCCTCTCTGATGGGTGGTCGAATGTTTGTGGGCAAGGAATAATTAACTACATCATCTCCAACCCTCAACCAGTATTCTACAAGAGCACAGACACAAGGACCTTGGACCACAGAAGGTATTTGCACTGGTGACAGACAATGCTGCGAACATGAAGACTGCTTGGTCTAAAGTGGAGGAGTCCTACCCTCACATCACACCCATTGGCTGTGCTGCTCATGCATTGAATCTGCTCCTGAAGGACATCGTGGCACTGAACAATGGATACACTCTACAAAAGAGCCAAGGAAATGGTTAGGTATGTGAAGGTTCAAGTTACAGCAGCAATCTACGTCACCAAGCAAAGTGAGAAGAATAAGAGCACCACATTGAAGCTGACCAGCAACACCTGTTGGGGTGGTGTTGTCATCATGTTTGACAGTCTCCTGGGGGGGAAGGAGTCTCTCCAAGAAATGGCTGTATCACTGTCTGCTGATATGGACAGCCCCATCAAGAGGATCTTCCTGGATGATGTGTTTTGGGAGACAGTGGTAAGCAGCCTGAAACCCCTGAAACCTATAGCAGTAGCCATTGCACGGATTGAGGGAGACAATGCCATCCTGTCTGATGTTCAGACTCTGCTTGCAGATGTAAGATAAGAAATCCGTACTGCCCTGCCCACTTCACTGTTGCTCCAAGCAGTTCTGAAATGTATCAAAAAGCGTGAAGACTTCTTCCTGAAGCCCATACATGCCGCAGCGTACATGTTGGACCCCAAGTATGCTGGCAAGAGCATCCTGTCTGGTGCAGAGATCAACAAGGTCTATGGTGTCATCACTACCGTGTCTCGCCACCTTGGCCTGGATGAGGGCGAGGTTCTTGGCAGTCTGGTGAAGTACACTTCCAAGCAAGGGCTTTGGGATGGAGATGCAATATGGCAGTCGTGCCAACATATCTCATCAGCCACCTGGTGGAAGGGACTTTGTGGATCTGAGAATCTTTCCCCTGTTGCCTCCATCATCCTCCAAATCCCACCAACATCAGCCGCCTCTGAGCGCAACTGGCCCTTGTTTGGGAACACACACACCAAAGCACACAACAGGCTGACCAATACAAGGGTTGAAAAATTGGTGGCCATCCGGGCAAATTTGAGGCTTTTTGAGCCTGACAACGAGCCATCCTCAACAAGGTTGGAAAGTGACAGTGAAGATGAGGCCTCAGTCTGATGTGCAAGAGGTGGACATTAACGAGGTCCAGGGAGAAGACATGGAAGCCTGAGAGGAAGACAACCAATTTCAAGTCGAAACTAAATCGTTTTATTTATTGATTTTGGAAGGATTTAATCATTTGCAATTATGTCTACTTATAAGGTAAACGGTTTATGTTTCTGTCTCCATATGATATGGTAATATATTCAATGCAAAAAACATTTACATTTAAATGGTATTAATATTAATTCTGATATATTCCTGTGGAAAGTTTCCACCTCTGAATATTCCCCAAATGTGCAACCCTATCCACGCCCCTACTTTTGTGACCAACAGACGCATAACTGTATTCCCAGTCATGTGAAATCCATAGATTAGAGCCTAATGAATTTATTGAAATAAACAGATTTCCTTATATGATCTGTAACTCAGTAAAATCTTTGAAAATGTTGCATTTTATTTTTGTTCAGTGTATTTTACTCTGTCAGAACAAAGCCTTTCTTTGATTGTGTTAAAARGCTTTTGCTCTACAAAATGGGTTGTTATTGCTACTTTTAACCTACTGAATGATGAACACTGAAACCACCAGACCATTTGTAAACACAAATGTATTCACCACTTGTGACTGTCTGCTGGTCTTTGTCATAACTGCTCCTATTTGGCTCCTGGACAGTGGACACTCTGATATATGCACTTTAATGTCTTTCTCTGGCTTTGTTTGCAGTGGGGAGCATTGAGGTGTAGGCCAGCGACGTGCAGGAATGGATCCTCTGGGAGCACGCTCTCAGTTTGTGGAGGTACAGACTCTGTCCACCTGGGAGCGGCAGCCAGACCCTGAGGGAGAAGAGACAGAGAAGGAGTACACCGACAGCCTGGTCAGCCAGGAGGCCTTCCCCTCCCCTTTTCCCTACAGAGAGGACATCAACAGGAAGATAGTGCTTTAGTGAGTACGCACACTGACTGGACCTCTATCTCTAATACCACTTCCCTATCATTTGGTCTATTTTGCTCTCTCGCATTCTCTTTTTTCTTTCTATCTCGGGGGTCTCTCATTTTCTCATACATTCATAATCGTCAAACTCTTATCAAATGCCTTTGTTGACAGCAATAAGGTCTCTCAAGTTGAATCCCTGGCTTCTTGTGCCTTGTGATTCTGTTATTGCTCCATGCACCACTCTCTCTCTCTCTCCACATGGGCATTCTAGACCCTACCTCATAAATCCTCTTTGTGGAGCGAGGCTGAGCACATGATGTGTCCAGAGGTTCCACTAGTAGGAGTCTCTCAGTAAGACCTTTGTACCCAGGTGGCCTCAAGCCCTCTTCACATTCCTGCTGTTGTTAAAGGAACAGACTGGACTGAACTAAGGCCTTTTTACACAGGTCTTAGGAAAATCACTTTTCTGTTCCTGATTTGTCAGCATTTTCAGGACTTGACACAGTGTCTTGATTGACTTGCACTCCCTTTGCACAAGGATCAACAACGATCACCCCAAGTGCAGGGGTTAAAGTTCTCCGTCACTGCGATGGATTTTCGTCATATGGATTTTTTGTGAAGATTTTTGTTTTTAGGATCTATGTATTTTTTCAATTGAAAAGGACTGGGATTGGTCAAACTCTGTTTAATACATGTACAAAATGATCCTTTTTCCCTAAAGGTATGATGGTCATTACTTTTTTTTACATGAAAGGGGTGCTTAACTTGGCCCCGCAGACAATCGATCTGAGCTCGACTTAAGTTTCATTCATGGGGTTTATTTTTGCTTTAACCCCTGCAGGTGTGTACAACAAGGCCTACAACACTTAGCTTGTTCACAGCCAACCTTTTTGAGGTCGTACTGCTGTGATTATGCCGATGTAGTGAGGAATAAATCWTTATGACTTGTCCATTGGCTGTTTGCTAGCTCCAGCATTTAAGTGAAGTGAAACATCACTGTAAACCTGATCGTATGTCTTCTTTGCTGTTTCAGTAGCTCGGCTGTCTACTGATCTGCACTCCAGTGGCAAGGTTGTCATAGGCTTATTTCTCAATGACTGAAGACTAAGGATGTCATGACTCAGTACCAACTTAACTGCTTGAGTAGTTGCCCTTTTAGACTTTGACAAAGCAGGGCTCTATGCTGACCTTTTTTACAAGGAGCATATGTGCGCCTAAGTTGAAAAATGTAAGCGCACACAAAGCAATTTAGGAGCAAAGTGACAAATATTTGAGGTGTTACAGATAGAATCCTTAATTTTTCTAGGCACACTGGTGCTCCTAAATACAAATTCCAGGTCGCACAGTAAAATATTTAGGCGCATAAGCGAGTAAAATGGTCGCACTGTAGAGCCCTGCAAAGCCCTGTGGGAAGGATCTTAAATCGGTAAACACACCTGTAGTCAAACTTAAACTGTTGTGTAAATCATCCATAAATGTCAAAGGGAGATACGCAAGCTCCAACCTCATACTGTACGACCAATACAGAGTTAAAATATCTAACCCTCTTTCTTTCTGCTGTCTCCTCTCAAGTAATGGCGACGTGGCCCTGCTGAACTGCACAGCGATTGTCAACACGAGTAACGAGACTCTGACGGACAAAAACCCCATCTCTGAGAGCATCCTCTTACACGCTGGGCCTGAGCTTCGAGATGAGCTGCTCAAACTGAACGGTAGGGGGCACCACTGAGTTATCAGGTCAAGGACAACATGCCTGGGTTGCACTTAGTCGGCAAAAAACAAGAGAAAATATTTTCACATGGATGAGGTACTATATCAACTTGATCAATCAGAATGCTTATTTTCGTTGTCCAACTTCTCCTATTGGTTTGTGTCTACTGAACATGACCTTGTGTTATGCTGTCAAAATTAATGTAATGTGTTAACATCATGTGAACACTGGAGACAAATGCATTACTGCCAGCTTTTTATACCACTTGCTAATATTCAAACGGGGGAAAAAGTGTTAGATTGGGTCTTGTTGCTATGTGTGTTGCTATGCTAATCCCTTTCAAGGCTGTGTTCATGGTGAAGAATGTTATATTTGTGTGTTCTGTGTGGGATATACTCTTGTATTACCTGTATGTGTGTATTCATGTGTATGTGTTTATCCACAGGATGTCGGACAGGCGAGGCGAAAATGACCAAAGGCTTTAACCTGGCGGCACGCTTTATTATCCACACGGTGGGCCCCAAGTACAAAGCCAAGTACAGGACGGCTGCTGAGAGCTCACTGTACAGCTGCTATAGGAACGTAATGCAGCTCGCCAAGTAAGACATTAACTCATCATTAGTCTACATGAAGTTGACTGTATTGCATAAGTACAACACAGTGTTCTATGTGTTCCACCTCGTGTTCATTTGGCTAGCTGCATTCCGCTAGGTGTGACTGGAACAGCAGGCCTGTTGATTACATCACAGCTTGTTCACACACACACACACACACACACACAAGTGTTTACTCCCCACATAACACGTCTGTGTGGAGCGCGAGGTGCTCCCTTACTGCCCATTAACCTCATGTTTTTTGTAAAAACAATTTACTGTGTTTGTGGTGTGTACTGTACTGTCAATTGAATGGGGTTTGTGGTGTTTACTGTTAGTATGTGGAGTTGTGTGAGAGCTGATGTTTGTGTCTCTGCAGAGAGCAGGCCATGGCATCTGTGGCCTTCTGTGTGGTAAGCACAACTAAGAGAGGATACGCACTAGAGGACGCCACACACATCGCCTTCAGTAAGACACACACACAGCACACATTCACTAATAATGATCTCTCATACAGTAGCGTACAGTACACCATGTCACATCATTTTAAGTAGCTCATATGTGGCTGTCAACTATTTTTTTTTTTTTTGAAATTTTGCAGGATGAAATCTCTTGAGATGCATCTCGTTTTCAAGAGTATCCAAATTAAATAGACTAAAACAAACAAACAATACTTAGAAAAAATAATATGGCAACTACTAACAATAACAATTAACTAATAATATTTTATTAAACTTACATTAACAGAAAATTAAAAGTTGTAGATCTACAAATAACAACTAATAAAAACTACTGCTACCAATATCAATTCAACTACCAATACAACTAATACAACTACCAATACAATACTGCTACAACTACCAATACAACCCCCAAGGGGTGTAGAGAACTTTTTGCATTTTTTATAACACATTTCATGCAATTCTACTCATTTTGCCATGGGGTGGAGAGAAAAATATACTGGGTATATATATTTCTTTTTTTGTCTTTGGAATTGGCTGCCAGTTTCCCATCCCTGACATGTATATATGCATGCATGCATACAAATACTGAACAAATATAAACGCAACATGTAAAGTGTTGGTCCCATAATTCATGAGCTGCAGTAAAAATCCCATAAATGTTCCGTATGCACAAAAAGTTTATTTCTCTCAAATGTTGTGCACAAATTTGTTTACATCCCTGTTAGTGAGCATTTCTCTTTGCCAAGATACTACATCCACCTGACAGTGTGGCATATCAAGAATCTGATTAAACAGCATGATCATTACACAGGTGCACCTTGTGCTGGGGACAATAAAAAGGCCACTCTAAAATGTGCAGTTTTTGTCACACAACACAATGCAACAGCTGTCTCACGTTTTGAGTGTGTGTGCAATTGGCATGCTGACTGCAAGAATGTACCAGAGCTGTTGCCAGAGAATTTAATGTTTCATTTCTCTACCATAAGCCGCCTCCAACATCGTTTTTAAGAGAATTTGGCATTACGTCCAACCGCTCACAACCGCAGACCACATGTAACCAGCCAGCCAGGCCTCCACATCCGGCTTCTTCACCTGTGGGATCGTCTGATACCAGCCTCCCGGACAGCTAATGAAACTGAGGAGTATTTCTGTTTATTTAAATAGACTGATTTCCTTAATATGAACTCGTTGAAAAAATTGTTGCGTTTTGTATTTTTGTTCTGTGTGTGTGTGTGTGTATATATATATACATATATATACATGTGTGTGTATATATATATACATATATTCAAGGTCCTGGATATGTATATATATTATATATGTATGTATATATGTATGTATGTATACACACACACAGTGGGGCAAAAAAGTATTTAGTCAGCCACCAATTGTGCAAGTTCTCCCACTTAAAAAGATGAGAGAGGCCTGTAATTTTCATCATAGGTACACTTCAACTATGACAGACAAAATGCAAAAAATCCAGAAAATCACATTGTAGGATTTTTAATGAATTTATTTGCAAATTATTGGTGGAAAATAAGTATTTGGTCACCTACAAACAAGCAAGATTGCTGGCTCTCACAGACCTTCTTAAGAAGCTCCTCTGTCCTCCACTCGTTACCTGTATTAATGGCACCTGTTTGAACTTGTTATCAGTAATAAGACACCTGTCCACAACTTCAAACAGTCACACTCCAAACTCCACTATGGCCAAGACCAAAGAGCTGTCAAAGGACACCAGAAACAAAATTGTAGACCTGCACCAGGCTGGGAAGACTGAATCTGCAATAGGTAAGCACCTTGGTTTGAAGAAATCAACTTTGGGAGCAATTATTAGGAAATGGAAGACATACAAGACACTGATAATCTCCCTCGATCTGGGGCTCCACGCAAGATCTCACCCGTGGGGTCAAAATGATCACAAGAACGGTGAGCAAAAATCCCAGAACCACACGGGGGGACCTAGTGAATGACTGCAGAGAGCTGGGACCAAAGTAACAAAGCCTACCATCAGTAACACACTACGCCGCCAGGGACTCAAATCCTGCAGTGCCAGACGTGTCCCCCTGCTTAAGCCAGTACATGTCAGGCCCGTCTGAAGTTTGCTAGAGAGACATTTGGATGATCCAGAAGAAGATTGGGAGAATGTCATATGGTCAGATGAAACCAAAATATTACTTTGGTAAAAACTCAACTCGTCGTGTTTGGAGGACAAAGAATGCTGAGTTGCATCCAAAGAACACCATACCTAHTGTGAAGCATGGGGGTGGAAACATCATGCTTTGGGGCTGTTTTTCTGCAAAGGGACCAGGACGACTGATCCGTGTAAAGGAAAGAATGAATGGGGCCATGTATCGTGAGTTTGAGTGAAAACCTCCTTCCATCAGCAAGGGCATTGAAGATGAAACRTGGCTGGGTCTTTCAGCATGACAATGATCCCAAACACACCGCCCGGGCAACGAAGGAGTGGCTTCGTAAGAAGCATTTCACGGTCCTGGAGTGGCCTAGCCAGTCTCCAGATCTCAACCCCATAGAAAATCTTTGGAGGGAGTTGAAAGTCCGTGTTGCCCAGCAACAGCCCCAAAACATCACTGCTCTAGAGGAGATCTGCATGGAGGAATGTGCCAAAATACCAGCAACAGTGTGTGAACCTTGTGAAGACTTACAGAAGACGTTTGACCTCTGTCATTGCCAACAAAGGGTATATAACAAAGTATTGAGAAACTTTTGTTTTTGACCAAATACTTATTTTCCAYCATAATTTGCAAATAAATTCATTAAAAATCCTGCAATGTGATTTTCTGGATTTTATTTTCTCATTTTGTCTGTCATAGTTGAAGTGTACCTATGATGAAAATTACAGGCCTCRTCTTTTTAAGTGGGAGAACTTGCACAATTGGTGGCTGACTAAATACTTTTTTGCCCCACTGTGTATATATATAAAATCTCCACATGGTGATGTTTTTGTTAGTTAAAAACAGTTTGTTCTTCGCATTTAAAAAAGGGTACTGATTTCTATAGGTAAATGATTCCTGTCAGTTTGTATCTGAAAGATCTTATGCCAATCTCATGAAGTACCCTTAGCATTTGTAAATGCTGCTGTTGTCGAAAGCAGTACTGTGAGTCTTGTATCGTTAGGTGTTCCTTAATATATAAACAGGGACATTTTTTAAGTTGATAGATTTCAAAATAAATTGGTACCAATGCAGTTGTCTTCTGCTTGAATAAGTGATTCATACATTGTTTAATGATGTGTCTTACAATTGCATCCAATAATGAATCGGCAAAGATTTGTTATTTATTAATTAATTAATCTAATTMACAAAGTAAKGTTTTGGTAGATGATGTCACCATAGTCTATGAYAGGATGCAGCATTCAGGTTACTAAGGTCTTTTAAATGGATATAGTAAAACAATTATTAGATCTATATAGTAAACAAAGCTTATAGTTAACTGTTTTTCCCAATATAATCAATATGCTTTCCAAAAGATTCATAATCATTACTTAATCCCAGATATTTCAAACGATCAACACTTTCCAGCCTTGCAACTATTCATACTGGCATGATGTTTCATAACTCATCCATGACCCCTGACCTATGTGAAACATATGACTGTGTAACTGTGTTATTTTTTGTTTTGTTTGTTGTAGGAACGGTCCGCAGGTTTCTCGAGAACCATGGAAAGAGCATAGAGATGGTGGTGTTCGCTGTGACGGATATGGAAGAGGTGTGTTCTTATATTCTTCTCTGCACATACCTTCGATGTTTTACACATTCCTAGGTTTATGTGCACAAATGTACTGGCTTATTCTTAGGGCAACCAACATTTTCTGTAGTGTAACTGAACTCAAGGTAATGTTTGGAGCTGTGTTTCGAAGGCCATGTTTCCATGGTTTATTGTGATTATCCACTCATTTGTTATTCGTAGAGAACTTAAAATATTTCAAAGATGACATTAGTGTTCCAGTATGAGGTAATTATTCATGTCAAAAGAAGGCAGAGCAACTATTTTATTGATAAGGAGAGTACGTTTATTATTTTTATGTCAGTCTGAAACTGAGGGTTTTTGTGTTAGAAAGCATGTGCGGGTGTGTGGCATTATTTTATATATGTGTGTTTAACATTTGTTTTTGTATGTGTGTCTTAGCCTACATACAGGAAGCTGCTTCCTCTCTACTACCCTCGTTCTGATGAAGAGGAGCGCGCCAGCCTGCCCCTAATCCCTGCCGACATTGGCAACTCAGAGGGTGAGCCTGTAGTCCCAGAGAGACAGATCCGCATCGCTGAGAAACCAGGCAGTCTGGAAGGTAAGACTACATTTCCCACAACCCACTAGGTGCGACTCATCTCCTAGCTGTAAAGCTGAACATGGTTTCAATATGTTTATCATAGTACATAGTAACAACTTCCATTCCATGTACCGTACCAGTCAAAAGTTTGGACACACCTACTTATTCAAGGGTTTTTCTTTATTTTACTATTTTCTACATTGTAGAATAATAGTGAAGACATCAAAACTATGAAATAACACATGTAATCATGTAGTTACCAAAAAAGTGTTGCTGAGCACTTGTTGCTGAGCACTTGCTTTTCCTTCACTCTGCGGTCCACCTCATCCCAAACCATCTCAATTGGGTTGAGGTCGGGTGATTGTGGAGTCCAGGTCATCTGATGCAGCACTCATCACTCTCCTTCTTGGTCAAATAGCCCTTGCACAGCCTGGTGGTGTGTTGGGTCATTGTCCTGTTGGAAAAACAAATGATAGTCCCACTAAGAGCAAACCATATGGGAGGCGTATCGCTGCAGAATGCTGTGGTCGACATGCTGGTAAAGTGTACCTTGAATTCTAAATGTATCACCGACATTGTCACCAGCAAAGCACTCCCACACAATCACAACTCCTCCTCCATGCTTCACGGTGTGAACCACACATGTGGAGATCATCTGTTCACCTACTCTGYGTCTCACRAAGACAYGGCGGTTGGAACATAAAATCTCCAATTTGGACTCATCAGACCAAAGGACAGATTTCCACCGGTGTAATGTCTATTGCTCGTGTTTCTTGGCCCAAGCAAGTCTCTTCTTCTTATTGGTGTCCTTTTAGTATTGGTTTCTTTGCAGGAATTCGACCATGAAGGCCTGATTCACGCAGCCTCTGAACAGTTGATGTTGAGATGTGTCTGTTACTTGAACTCTGAAACATTTTATTTGGGGCTGGTAACTCTAAGGAACTTATCCTCTGCAGCAGAGGTAATTCTGGGTCTTCCTGTCCTATGGCGGTCCTGATGAGACCCATTTTCATCATAGTGCTTGATTATTTTTGCGACTGCACTTGAACAAACGTTCAAAGTTCTTGACATTTTCTGGATTGACTGACCTGCATGTCTTAACGAAATGATGGGCTGTCGTTTCTTTTTGCTTGTTTGAGCTGTTCTTGACATAATATGGACTTGGTCTTTTACCAAATAGGGCTATCTTCTGTATACCCCCCTACCTTGTCACAGCACAACTGATTGGCTCAAATGCATTAGGAAGGAAAGAAATTCCACAAATTAACTTTTAACAAGGCACACCTGTTAATTGAAATGCATTCTATGAAGCTGGTTGAGAGAATTCAAAGCTGCTATCAAGGCAAAGGGTGGTTACTTTAAAGAATCTCAAATATAAAATTGGTGATAATAGACCTGCTGCCACCAGCAGTCCTGTGCAGCAGCTGTAGTTCCTGGTGTCTGAACAGAACTAGCTAGTGCTGCCTAGTTTAGGTTCTGTGTCCATGGAGAAACACTCAGTGGACATAGGAGAATAATGCAGGATGATCTGTCATAGTCGAGTCAGTGGAACATCTCAGTCATATCCTCAACGCGCACGAGCACACACAACACATACCGAGTGAGGGATCTTACGTCAGATTGGAAGACATTAGGAGCCATCTAATTGTTAAATTAAGCATGTCTTGCTGTTGATTAATATTTTCCAATGAGCAGGTGCAGTAACTGCAGAAAGGAGCACATACAGTGCCTTCGGAATGTATTCAGACCCCTTGACTTTTTCCACATTGTTACAGCCTTATTCTAAAATGCATTAAATACATTTTCCTCTGCAATATACACACACTACCCCATAATGACAAAGTGAAAACAGGTTGTTAGAAATGTTATCAAATGTATTCAAAATAAAAAACTGAAATACCTTATGTAAATAAGTATTCCGACCCTTTGCTATGATACTCAAAGTTGAGCTCAGGTGAATCCTGTTTTCGTTGATCATCCTTGAGATGTTTCTATAACTTGATTGGAATCCACCTGTGGTAAATTCAATTGATTGGACATGATTTGGAAAGGCGCACACCTGTCTATATAAGGTCCCACAGTTGACAGTGCATGTCAGAGCAAAAACCAAGCCATGAGGTCGAAGGAATTGTCCATAGAGCTCCGAGACAGGATCGTGTCGAGGCACAGATCTGGGGAAGGGTATGAAAACATTTCTGCAGCATTGAAGGTCCCGAAGAACATAGTGGCCTCCATCATTCATAAATGGAAGAAGTTTGGAACCACCAAGACTCTTCCTAGAGCTGGCCGTCCGGCCAAACTGAGCAATTGGGGGAGAAGGTTCTTGGTCAGGGAGGTGACAAAGATTCCGATGGTCACTCTGACAGAGGTCCAAAGTTGCTGTGGAGATGGGAGAACCTTCCAGAAGGACAACCATCTCTGCAGAACTCCACCAATCAGGCCTTTATGGTAGGGTGGCCAGACAGAAGCCAAAGGGCACCTTAAAACAAGATTCTCTGGTCTGATGAAACCAAGATTGAACTCTTTGGCCTGAATGCCAAGCATCACATCTGGAGGAAACCTGGCACCATCCCTACGGTGAAGCATGGTGGTGGCAGCATTATGCTGTGGGGATGTTTTCCAACGGCAGGGACTGGGAGACTAGTCAGGGTCAAGGGAAAGATGAACGCAGCAAAGTACAGAGAGATCCTTGATGAAAACCTGCTCAGGACCTCAGACTGGGAGCGAAGGTTCACCCTCCAACAAGACAACGACCATAAGCACACAGCCAAGACAACACAGGAGTGGCTTCGGAACAAGTCTCTGAATGTCCTTGAGCGGCCCAGCCAGAGCCCGGACTTGAACTCGAACAAACATATCTGGAGAGTAGAGGTCGACCGATTTTATGATTTTTCAACGCCAATACCGATTTATTGGAGGACCAAAAAAAGCCGATACCGATTAATCGTACGATTTTTWAAATGTTATTTTTTTAAATGTATTTGTAATAATGACAATTACAACAATACTGAATGAACAATGAACACTTATTTTAACTTAATATAATACATCAATCAAATCAATTTAGCCTCAAGTAAATAATGAAACATGTTCAATTTGGTTTAAATAATGCAAAAACAAAGTGTTGGAGAAGAAAGTAAAAGCGCAATATGTGCCATGTAAAGAATCTAACGTTTAAGTTCCTTGCTCAGAACATGAGAACATATGAAAGCTGGTGGTTCCTTTTAACATGAGTCTTCAATATTCCCAGGTAAGAAGTTTTAGGTTGAGGTTATTATAGGAATTATAGGACTATTTCTCTCTCTACCATTTGTATTTCATATTCCTTTGACTATTGCCAGTGTAGCAGTATAGCTTCCGTCCCCTCCCTCGGCCCTTCCTGGCTCGAACCAGGAAACATCGAACAACAGCCACCCTCGAAGCATCATTACCCATCGCTCCACAAAAGCCGCGGCCCTTGCAGACAAGGGGAACACCTACTCCAAGTCTCAGAGGCGAGTGACGTTTGAAACTTTATTAGCGCGCACCCCGCTAACTAGCTAGCCATTTCACATCGGTTACACCAGCCTAATCTCGGAGTTGATAGGCTTGAAGTCATAAACAGCTCAATGCTTGAAGCAAAGCAAAGAGCTGTGGCAAACGCACGAAAGTGCTGTTTGAATGAATGCTTACAAGCCTGCTGCTGCTGCCTACCACCGCTCAGTAGACTGCTTTATCAAATCATAGACTTAATTATAACATAATAACACACAGAAATATGAGCCTTTGGTCATTAATTTGGTCGAATCCGGAAACTCATTTTGAAAACGAAATGTTTATTCTTTCAGTGAAATACGGAACCGTTCCGTATCTTATCTAACGGATGGCAATCCCTAAGTCTAAATATTGCTGTTACATTTTACAACCTTCAATGTTATGTCATAATTATGTACAATTCTGGCAAATTAATTACGGTCTTTGTTAGGAATAAATGGACTTTACACAGTTTGCAATGAGCCAGGCGGCCCAAACTGCTGCATATACCCTGACTGCTTGCACGGAACGCAAGAGAAGTGACACAATTTCCCTAGTTATAAGAAATTCATGTTAGCAGGCAATATGAACTAAATATGCAGCTTTAAAAATATATACTTGTGTTTTGATTTTAAAGAAAGGCATTGATGTTTATGTTTAGGTACACATTGGTGTAACGACAGTGCTTTTTCCGCGAATGCGCTTGTCAAATCATCACCCGTTTGGCGAAGTAGGCTGTGATTCGATGAGAAATTAACAGGCACCGCATCGATTATATGCAACGCAGGACACGCTAGATAACTACACATGGTTGATGATATTACTAGTTTAACTAGTGATTATGTTAAGATTGATTGTTTTTTATAAGGTACGTTTAATGCTAGCAGGCTCCTTGTGGAGTGCAATGTAAGGCAGGTGGTTAGAGCGTTGGACTAGTAACCGGAAGGTTGCAAAAACGAATCCCCGAGCTGACAAGGTAAAAATCTGTCGTTCTGCCCCTGAACAAGGCAGTTAACCCACCATTCCTAGGCCGTCATTGAAAATAAGAATGTGTTCTTAATAACCTCTTTGGGATAAGGGGCAGTATTTTCACGTCCGGATGAAAAGCGTGCTCAAAGTAAACTGCCTGCTACTCAGGCCCAGAAGCTAGGATATGCATATAATTTGGATAGAAAACACTCTAAAGTTTCTAAAACTGTTAAAATAATGTCTGTGAGTATAACAGAACTTATTTGGCAGGCGAAACCCTGAGGACAAACCATCCTGGGGGGGAAAAATTGAGGTCACCGAGTTTTCTATTGGGTTTCTATGGGAAACTAGATTTGAGGCACCTGGTTGCAGTTCCYATGGCTTCCACTAGATGTCAACAGTCTTTAGAAATTGGTTGATGTTTTTCCTTTGAGAAATGAAGAAGTATGGCTGTACTTTCTAAGTGTCAAGCCAATTGGACTCTTGTTTGGTGCGCGCGACCTGGAGCKMGCTCCACTTTGATTTTATCCGCTATTGAACACAGTATATTCCGTCTTAAATTTTATCGATTATTTACGTTTTAGGATCCCTAAAGTTGGATTAGGAAAGTTGTTTGAAATGTTTGGACCAAGTTTACAGGTAACTTATTAGATAATTTGTAGTCATGTTGGGCGAGTTGGAACCGGTGTATTTTTTTATCAAATGCACCAAATAAATGGACATTTTGGGGATATAAAGAAGGAATTTATTGAACAAAATTACCATTTGTGATGTTTCTGGGACATATTGGAGTGCCAACAGAAGAAGATCTTCAAAGGTAAGRCATGAATTATACCGTTATTTCTGACTTTCGTGTCGCACCTGCTTGATTGAAATATGATTTTCATGTGTTTGTATGATGGGGCGCTGTCCTCAGATAATCGCATGGTTTGCTTTCGCCGTAAAGCTTTTTTGAAATCTGACACGGTGGCTGGATTAACAAGAAGTTAAGCTTTATTTTGGTGTATTGCACTTGTGATTTTATGAAAGTTAAATATTTCTAATAATTTAATTTGAATTTCGCGCTCTGCAATTTCACTGGATGTTGTCGAGCGGAACGTCCCCAATAGGTTTTAACTGACTTGCCAAGTTAAATAAAGGTGTAAAAAAAWATATATATATTTTTTAAATCAGCCACAAAATACAGATTTTCCAATTGTTATGAAAACTTGAAATCGGCCCTAATTAATCGGCCATTCCGATTAATCGGTCGACCTTTACTGGAGAGACCTGAAAATAGCTGTGCAGCAACGCTCCCCATCCAAGAAAGAGCTTGAGAGGATCTGCAGAGAAGAATGGGGAAAAACTCCACAAATACAGGTGTATATACATTTAGCAAAAATGTCTAAACTGTTTTTGGCTTTGTCATTATGGGGTATTGTGTGTAGATTGATGAGGGGGGAAAAACAATACATTTTAGAATAAGGCTGGAACATAACAAAAGGCACTGTATGTCTTCAATAAAGGAATCTAAGATGGCCTCCCTCTTGTTTTTTGGGGTGTTGAATATGTTTCTCTTTCAGTAAGGGTGTTTTTTTAGTTTTGTTTATATGTGTTTGTGTACTGAACTGTAGTGCTGAACTGGTGTACTTTAGCCACTTGTGTTCATTTTAGCCATGTGTATGTTTGTGTTAGTATCAAGATTGTGTGTGTGTGTACCTCTTTTTTGATGACTCTTGTCCATATGGGGCTCCAGACCCAGAGGTGTTGATCCAAGACAAACAGGCTGTGTGTGAGTCAGGCCCAATGACAAACACTGGAATCAATACACACACACACACACACACACACACACACACACATACATATTCTGCCTAATCCAGAGGGGCCATGGATGAGCTGCTTCTCTTGCCTTGGGCTGAATGGCTCAGGTCTGGGAGGACAGCCCAAGGTCTAGACACTAGACAATTTAAATAAACATACCGGAGAGACCGGCCCAGTTTCACCACCAGTGAACATGTGAAGTGTGATGTTTCATGCTTATTTTGTGTGTTTGTGTGGCTTTTCACAGCAGTGCTTTGAAAGATTATATTTGTTGATACAACATTGAGGGAGAGTATGTTATGTATTTTAGAGTTGGAAGTAGTTTTCATAGAATGATGTGTCTGTGTGTACTGGGTAGATGACTGTGAGGAGGAGACTCTGGACTCAGACCTGGGCCAGGTGGGGAATCATGCGTTTGCCCGGATGGAGGGAGATGTGGACAAACAGCGCAAACTCATCCTGCAGGGCCAGCTGTCTGACGCAACCATCCACAAACAGCACCAGAGAAAGTGAGTCTAACACAACTTGTAAACAGAGATGGGCAGTATTTCTGTTACGTGTATTTGAAATACGTATTTGAAATACTTCTGAGTGTTTTGTATGTAGTATTTCACTGAGCTGAACTACACTGCAATGTATTATGTAACAAGATACTTTCGAAAGCTGTAATTTGTATTTTCAAAATACAATTCTATTCCATTTATTTTATAGCGGTTCACAATTGTATGGCCCCCTTTCACCCTACATTGGTATCAAAAGTCTGATGGCACTGGAGTAATACGAGTGTCTGCTAAATTACAAAATGTATATGTAAAAATGAAAAGTATGCTGAGGAGAATTCTAATGAGCTACCCTCGAAACAAGGCCAATGGCAATACCCAGTGTGCTTTGCAGTTGTTCATTTTCACATGTACATTTTGGTCATTTAGCAGACACTCTTATCCAGAGTGACAGTGCATTCAACGAAGGTAGAGGAACAACAACATATCACAGTCATAGCAAGTAAGACGTTTTTGTAACTGTTACTGAGAATGTTGTTTCTGTTCAGCCAGCTACTTGCAAATGTATTTTAAAATACAAAACACATGTATTTTAATTAAATACAATACTTTGAAAAAGTATCTTATTTTATTTTGATACATTGGTCTTTAGGGTATGCATCCTTATACCCTAGTTTTACCAACATTTACAGTACACCCTAAGCCAGTACAATACTGAGTGTTGACATAATGTGTTATAACCTCTCCTGTTGTCRCAGTTATAACCGCTGGTTATGTCGAGCCAGGGCAGAGGACTTGTCTGACATAGCAGCACTGAAAGCCTTATATCAAACTGGTGAGTTGGGAGAGTGTGTGTTTGTGCGTGTTTTTTCTGTATGTGTTTGATCTCTAATGTGTGTTGGAGATGGAAATCTTTTTTCCAGCTCATCAAGGGGAGATAATACGTTTTCAAATTTTTTGTTATCAGGATTAAAAATGGCCAGTAATGAAATGGCCTCCGTGGTCATGGCAGGATGTCTTACTTTCTCTCTCCCTCTCCTTTTTATATTTATTTTATTGAACCTTTATTTAACTGGGCAAGTCAGTTCAGAACAAATTCTTATTTACAATGACGGCCTACCCCGGCCAAACCCGGGTGGCACCGGGCCAATTGTGCGCCACTGTATGGCACTCCCAATCTCGGCCGGTTGTGATACAGCCTGGGATTGAACCAGGGTCTGTAGTGACACCTCTAGCACTGAGATATATATWTTTTTTACCGTTATTTTACCAGAAAAGTTGACTGAGAACACGTTCTCATTTACAGCAACGACCTGGGGAATAGTTACAGGGGATGAATGAGCCAATCGTAAGCTGGGGATGATTAGGTGACCGTGATGGTATGAAGGACAGCTTGGGAATTTAGCCAGGACACGGAGGTTAACACCCCTACTCTTACGATAAGTGCTATGGGATCTTTAATGACCTCAGTCAGGACACCCGTTTAACGTCCCATCCGAAAGAACGCACCCTATACAGGACAGTGTCCCCAATCACTGCCCTGGGGCATTGGGATATTTTTTAGACCAGAGGAAAGAGTGCCTCCTACTGGCCCTCCAACACCACTTCCAGCAGCATCTGGTCTCCCATCCAGGGACTGACCAGGACCAGCCCTATGCAGTTCCTTAGACCACTGCGCCACTCAGGATCTCCTGCTCTCCCTCTTTCTCTTACTCTGTCTCTTGCCTCATTCTCTTTGTTCCCACGCTTTCATTTGGTTTCATTTAGTTCTTTGGTTCATTCGTTTGTGTTTATTTTTCAGTGATGGCAATTTATAAAGTGGGGCTCATAACACCCTCCTGTTTCAGTGAGTGTAATTGTCCCATGTCTCCTCTAGGAGGCAGTGTAGTAACACTGGCAGGCCACTGGGCCGTGTGTGTGTGTGTGTGTGTGTGTGTGTTCCCACAGGTGTTGACGTGTGTGTGTTCCCACAGGTGTTGACGTGTGTGTGTTCCCACAGGTGTTGACGTGTGTGTGTTCCCTCAGGTGTTGACGTGTGTGTGTTCCCTCAGGTGTTGACGTGTGTGTGTTCCCACAGGTGTTGACGTGTGTGTGTTCCCACAGGTGTTGACGTGTGTGTGTGTGTGTGTTCCCACAGGTGTTGACATGTGTGGCAGGACGGTGATGGTTCTTGTTGGCAGAAATATTCCTGTGACCCTCATCGACATGGAAAAGGTACCAGGCCTCATTCGCAGGCAAGATCATGAACGTTACAGTTTTAGTGGTGCAATAGAATACAGATGAATGTTGTTGCTCTTTGTGAAAGCCTTGACCGCTCCTCCATGTGTGTCTCCACTGCAGGCCCTGCTGTACTTCATCCATGTCATGGACCACATCACAGTGAAGGAGTATGCAATGGTTTACTTCCACACTCTGACCGGAGAACACAACCGTCTGGACTCTGAATTCCTTAAGAAGCTCAACGAGATTGTAGATGCCAAGTAAGACACATACACCATGCGTTTTATTGATTTAGTGAGGCGAGAGAGAGCTAGATTAACTGAAGGCTATAGAGACAATTACACTGTTTGTTACCAGATACGATGTGCGACTCAAATCTGAACGCGTAAGATGAAACTGGTCTTCAGCAAGTCCTTTCCATGAATGAGGTTTTACCATGAAATTGTTATTGGCTCTATGAGCTGTCAGTTGTAGTTTGTTCTTTAGAGAGTACAGTTGGCTCATCCTCCAGTAAGACCGGAGTTTTGTTTCATTGACCAGTGCTGGTTTATCACCTTTTTGTATAGCATCCAAATATATTGTTCACACTGCCAAGGAGCTCGGAGAAGGTTCCCAGAAAGCGTTGGCAGTATTGGCAGTGAGGCGCCTCAAATCAGAGACGCTAACATTACGAAAGCATTACCATTTCCTGCCAGCGCTACAACCTTCACTGAACAAACAGCCTGTTGCAGACAACAATCAGCCATGAGTGAACTTCATGTGCAATTGAAGAAAACGGCATCAGGCTCTGTGTGACTTAAAATAAATCTCCCTTCCTCTGTGTCAAGACTAAGAAAAGCACCATACACTGAGCACTATGTCAACACTACACAACACTATACAACCCTGACCTTGCGTGCCTCTATTTGAGTCAACCACGGAAAAAATGTCTGTCTACTCACACCATCACACTGGACTGGAGCTGAAAACCACATACTGCCAATGAATACCAGATGGCTTCTCACCCTCAACCCTATAGCCGTAGATAAGGCAGCACCACTCACACCCACACTATCTCCTCAGCAGTGGGCAGTTTCACCCAGTCATTCTGAGAAATCTAGAGGGAGATATTGACTGTCAGCCTCTGGACATACCACATAACTTCTTCTTTTGTGACAACGGAGATTACAGTCTTTGAAGCTAGTTTTTGTAGTCATTGAAAAATCTGTTGGGGGTTTTATCTAGTGTTCCTATGATCTAACGGAAAGTCATCTCACTTATTAGTAGATCAACTGAGTTTACACCAATAATAACATGTTTGTTAGCTCTTGGCACCGCTGACTTCTTTTCCCAAGCATTGTGATGAGCAAGCTGTGATCCCCATGAGAGAATCCCTGCGGCCCCCGTAAGAGAATGCTCTAGACCAGGGTTTCCCAAACTTTGTCCTGGGGCCCCCCCTGGGTGCAAGTTTTTTGGTTTTGTCCTAGCACTACACAGCTGATTGAAATAATCRAAGCTTGATGATGAGTTGGTAATTTGAATCAGCTGTGTAGTGTTAGGGCAAAAAACTAAATGTGCACCCAGGGGGGGCCCCAGGACMGAGTTTGGGAAACCCTGCTCTAGACCAATAAAAAGGACAGACTACATTAGGAACTCTGTTTTGGTCATCTCTTTAGAGTTGGCTTTTGGACTTAGCAGAGATCTGTTTTGGAAATGACTATTCTTTCCCTAGGTCTAGACCCAAGAAGAGACCCTCAAGAACCTGTCTGGCAGGGGAGATGAGGGAGTGAAAGGCTGTTCCACTATGGAGACAGATGGGTCAGAATTTGGCCTTTAAGGATTGTCCCAGGCCCAAACAAGGCCATATTCTACCTTCCTGTGGTGTCTTCTAGGTCACTGATGAAACTGGTTAAATGGTTATTTGCTTGGTGCGGTTTTCTCAAGTGCCCTATAAGCCTGCACTGGCTGTGGGTGGTTACTGTGAACACAATGTACTTCCACTGGCTGTGGGTGGTTACTGTGAACACAATGTACTTCCACTGGCTGTGGGTGGTTACTGTGAACACAATGTACTTCCAAAGGATGATGGGTTTGTTCCACATTATATGAAATGGGACTAAAACCATGTAATTACATGGTAGTTTACATAGGCAGGTTTGGGGTATTGCTATTGCAAATACATCGGTAGTCCATGGCGTGGGAAAGGGTAGAGGGTTGTGTGTTTGTGTTTCTGTGTGTGCAGGTTTCTGTGCTCTTGGATGCCTTGGGGCAATTTTTTTTGGGGGGGGGCGGACAGTACCATGTGCCTTGGTCTGAGAACTGCTACATTTGGAGCAGTTTCATGGACGTTTGTCTGTTTTGTAAAAATGCACTCTTATTTCTAGACATATTTACATGTTTTATATTGCTGTTTTTTTTTCTCAATAAGCACAAATATAAGTCATCGTTAGAATAATAATGACGACTATGTAACATGCTAGCCAATAGTGATGTGTCAGTGAATTCATTCTGTAGTTCCGGGCAGCCTCCGAGAATAACATCAATTTATACGCTGATTCGGTGAGTGAGTTTATAAGGAAGTGTATTGGATATGTGGTACCCACTGTGACTATTAAAACCTACCCTAACCAGAAACAGTGGATAGATGGTGGCATTCGCGCAAAACTGAAAGCGCGAACCACTGCATTTAACCATGGGAAGATGACTAGGAATATGGCTGAATATAAACAGTGTAGTTATTCCCTCCACAAGGCAATCAAACAAGCAACATTTCGGTATAGGGACAAAGTGGAGTCGCAATTCAAGGGCTCAGACACAATATGTATGTGACAGGGTCTACAGACAATTAAGGACTACATAAAGAAAACCAGCCACGTCACAGACACCGACGTCTTGCTTCCAGACAAACTAAACACCTTCTTTGCCCGCTTTGAGGATAATACAGTGCCACCAACATGGCCGCTACCAAGGACTGTGGGCCTTCTCTCTCCTTCTCCATGGCCGACCTGAGTAAGACATTTAAGTGTTAACCCTCGCAAGGCTGCTGGCCCAGACGGCATCCCTAGCTGCGTCCTCAGAGCATGCGCAGACCAACTGGCTGGTGTGTTTACGGACAAATTCAATCTCTCCCTATCCCAGTCTGCTGTCCCTACATGCTTCAAGATGGCCACCATTGTTTCTGCACCCAAGAAGGAAAAGCTAACTGAACTAAATGACTATCGCCCCAAAGCACTCACTTCTGTCATCATGAAGTGCTTTGAGAGACTAATCAAGGATCATATCACCTCCACCTTACCTGCCACCCAATGTTCATCAACTACAGGTCAGCATTCAACACCATTGTACCCTCCAAGCTCATCATTAAGCTTGAGGCCCTGGGTCTCAACCCCGCCCTGTGCAATTGGGTTCTGAACTTTCTGACTGGTGGCCGCCAGGTGGTGAAGGTAGGAAACATCACCTCCACTTCGCTGATCCTCAACACTGGGGCCCCACAAGGGTGCGTGTTCAGCCCCCTCCTGTACTCCCTGTTCACCCATGACTGCATGGCCATGCACACCTCCAACTCAATCATCAAGTTTACAGGTGACACAACAGTAGTGGGCTTGATTACCATCAACGACGACGAGACAACCAACGGGGAGGAGGTGAGAGCACTCTGAGTGTGGTGTCAGGAAAACAACCTCTCGCTCCTCAATGTCAACAAAACAAAGGAGATGACCGTGGACTTCAGGAAACAGCAGAGGGAGCACCCCCCTGTCCACATCGACGGGACAGTAGTGGAGAAGGTTTCTTTTTTTTTTTTTCGGCATACACATCACTGACAAACTGAAATGGTCCACCCACACAGACAGTGTGGTGAAGAATGCGCAACAGCGCCTCTTCAATCTCAGGAGGCTAAAGAAATTTGGCTTGTCACCTGATATCCTCACAAACTTTTTCAGATGCACAATTGAGAGCATCCTTTGTGCTGCAATACCACCTGGTATGACAACTGCACCACCCAGAGGGTGCGGTCTGCACAACGCATCACCGTGGGCGAACTACCTGCCCTCCAGGACATTTACAGCATCCGATGTCACAGGAAGGCCAAAAAGGACAACAACCACCTAAGCCACTGCCTGTTCACCACGCTACCATCCAGAAGGCGAGGTCAGTACAGGTGCATCAAAGCTGGGACCTAGAGACTGAAAAACAGCTTCTATCTCAAAGCCATCAGGCTGTTAAACAGCCATCACTAGCACAGAGGGGCTTCTGCCTACATACAAACTCAAAGTCATTGGCCACTTTATTAAATGGATCACTAGTCACTTTAATAATGCCACTTTAATAATGTTTACATATCTTGCATTACTCATCTCATATGTATATACTGTATTCTATTGCATCTTGCCCTATGCCCATCGGTCGTCGCTCATCCATATATTTATATGTTCATATTCTTACTCCATCCCTTTACTTAKATTTGTGTGTGTTAGGTATTTGTTGTGGAATTGTTAGATATTACTTCACTGTCGGAACTAGACGCACAAGCATTTTGCTACACTCGCATTAACATCTGCTAACCATGTGTATGTGAAAAATAAAATTTGATTTTATGTAGTTGATGTTTTTTGCTTTGTTTTATATTCTAGGTTTAAGAAGAACTTGAGGGCTTTCTACTTTGTACACCCCTCATTTCGCTCCAAGGTAAAGTACAGTACCTGCCTTTTTCTGCTTCCCCCAAACTCTGTTGTATGTATTTATACTACTGTGTGTAAAAGGCATTGCTGTAAAATTATTTACAGTGCATTCGGAAAGTATTCAGACCCTTTGACTTTTTCCACATTTTGTTACGTTACAGCCTTATTTTAAAATGTATTAAATCGTTTTTTTCCCTCATCAATCTACATTTACATTACATTTAAGTTATTTAGCAGACGCTCTTATCCAGAGCGACTTACAATCTACACACAATGTCACATAATGACAAAGCAAAATAGGTTTTTAGACATTTTTTGCTAATGTATAAAAAGTTTAACTGAAATATCACATTTGCTTAAGTATTCAGACCCTATACTCAGTACTTTGTTGAAGCACCGTTGGCAGTGATTACAGCCTCAAGTATTTTTGGGTATGACGCTACAAGCTTGGCAGACCTGTATTTGGGGAGTTTCTCCCATTCTCTGCTGATCCTCTCAAGCTCTGTCAGGTTAGATGGGGTGAGTCACTGTACAGTTATTTTCAGGTCTCCAGAGATGTTCGATCGGGTTCAAGTCCGGGCTTTGGCTGGGCCACTCAAGGACATACAGAGACTTGTCCCGAAGTAACTCCTGCGTTGTCTTGGCTGTGTGCTTAGGGTTGTTGTCCTGTTGGGAAGTGAACCTTCGCCCCAGTCTGAGGTCCTGAGCACTCTGGAGCAGGTTTTCATCACGGATCTCTCTGTATTTTGCTCTTTTCATCTTTCCCTCGATCCTGACTGGTCTCCCAGTCCCTGCCACTGAAAACATCCCCACAGCATGATGCTGCCACCGCCGTGCTTCATCGTAGGGATGGTCTCAGGTTTCTTCCAGATGTGACGCATGGCATTGAGGCCAAAGAGTTCAATCTTGGTTTCATCAGACCAGAGAATCTTGCTTCTCATTGTCTGAGAGTCCTTTAGGTGCTTTTTGGCAAACTCCAAGCGGGCTGTCATGTGCCCTACTGAGGAGTGGCTTCCGTCTGGCCACTCTACCATAAAGGCCTGATTGGTGAAGTGCTGCAGAGATGGTTGTCCTTCTGGAAGGTTCTCCCGTCTTCACAGAGGAACTCTGTCAGAGTGACCATCGGGTTCGTGGTCACCTTCCTGACCAAGGCCCTTCTCCTCCAATTTCTCAGTTTGGCCGGGCGACCAGCTCTTGGAAGAGTCTTGGTGGTTCCAAACTTCTTCCATTTAAGAATGAGGGAGGCCACGGTGTTCTTGGGGACCTTCAATGCTGCAGAAATGTTTTGGTACTCTTCCCCAGATTTGTGCCTCGACACGATCCTGTCTCGGAGCTCTACAGACAATTCCTTCGACCTCATGGCTTGGTTATTGCTCTGACATGCACTGTCAACTGTGGGACCTTATATAGACAGGTGCGTGCCTTTTCAAATCATGTCCAATCATTTGAATTTACAGGTAGATTCCAATCAACTTGTAGAAACATCTCAAAGATGATCAATGGAAACAGGACGCACCTGAGCTCAGTTTCACGTCTCATAGCAAAGGGTCTGAATACTTATGTAAATAAGGTATTTATGTTTTTCATTTTTAATACATTTGCTAAGATTTCTAAACCAGTTTTCGCTTTGTCATTATGGGTTATTGTGTGTAGATGTATTTAATTTTTTAATACATTTTAGAATAAGGCTGTAACGTAGCAAAATGTGGAAATAGTCAAGGGGTCTGAATAGTTTCTGAATGCACTGTATACTACATTGTCTACAAGGCATTGCTGGGATATGTACATGTACTAGGGTTGGGGTCAATTCCWTTTCAATTCAGGAAAGACACTGAAATTCCAATTCTCTTCAATCACTTTAAATAAGGAAAAAAATTGAATTTGGTTTACTTTCTGAATTGACTGGAATTTAAATGAAATTGACCCCAACCCCTGTATATACTGTACAAATACCTTATACATACAGTATATGTATTCAGTGTATGTACAATGCAACAATCTCTTTGGCTGCTTTGACACCACTGTGTTTTCAAAGCTCTGTCTAGTTCACAACCTTTTCTGACCTAGAACTGCAGGACTCCACACACACGGGCRCCCACAGCCCTTTAGGTGGGACAAGGCTCACAGTGTAGCAATATTATAATTGGTCGACTTTAAGGATCCATGATCTTAGAGGAGTTGTGTGTATGACTGATGGGGCTAGGCATTGTGGTAAATGGGTTTAAATGGTTTGGAATGGGAAGCAGAGCTACTAAAGAGCAGAGTGGAAGTCTATTGGCGATATTCAATCAAACCTAATAAGTGGATTTTAGGGAGACGTAAATTAGTTTCAATAAAATACCACTTAAACACAGGAATGCTTCAGCCAAAACGCATCCATGCTTGGTAAACAAACCAGTATTACAATTGAGCCTTTAGGGCAGGTTTCCCAATCCGGACACAGGATTAACAAAGACCACACACACATTGTTGTTGCTATTTCCAGTATTACCAGTGTTTCCCGATGTATCTAATCTTATCATGTTAATTTCTCTGTGTGTCAGGTGTCCACCTGGTTCTTCACAAGATTCAGTGTGTCAGGGATGAAAGAGAAGGTCCATCATGTAGAGACCCTCCAGCAGCTCTTCACCTGTATTCTGCCTGAACAGATAGACATCCCCCCCTTCGTCCTGGAGTACGACGCACGGGTGAGGGCCTACAAACACCACTCTGTCTCTGTCTAGTTTACTAGCCTTATTGACTTACATCTGCAGGGCTCCACGCACTCACACACACAGGTGGAAGCATTCAGAATTGTGGGTACAATACATTCGGGAAAGTATTCAGACCCCTTCACTTTTTCCACATCTTATTCTAAAATGAATTAATACATTTTTGGGCCTCATCAATCTACACACAATACCCCATAATGACAAAGTGAAAATAGGTTTTTAGAAATCTTTGCAAATGTATAAAAAAAAAACGTTTAAAACACGACTTATTTACATGAGTATTCAGACACTCCGCTATGAGACTCGACTTGTTTCTACAACTTGATTGGAGTCCACCTGTGGTAAGTTCAATTGATTGGACATGATTTGGAAAGGCACACACCTGTCTATATAAGGTCCCACAGTTGATAGTGCATGTCAGAGCAAAAACCAAGCCATGAGGTCGAAGGAATTGTCCATTGGCACAGATCCGGGGAAGGGTACCAAAACATTTCTGCAGCATTGAAGGTCCCCAAGAACACAGTGGCTGCCAACATTCTTAAATGTAAGAAGTTTGGAACCACCAAGGCTGTAAGGTAACAACATTTTTAAAAAGTGAACGGCTCTGAATACCTCCTGAATGCACTGTATATTCCCACGTTGTATCAGATCCTAATTGCTGCACTTGTGTGTTATGATTTAAAATGTAACTTATCTTCTTCAGACTATTTTTGTCAGGTTCAAAAGACCCAATTGTCTGCAAAAAGAAACAGCAAACTGTTCTGCAAATACTTTTGAGTAAACCCAAGATGTCTAAAGAACTTAATGGTGATGGCAGTTTGGTCAATTTGTTGTAATGGGTGTGATCCATCATTGGAAATGAAACAGGAATTGTTATTTAGTTTAATGTTAATTTAATGATTTATCCTGGGTTATTCCAAGGTTAAAAATGTCATTAAATGGTTTCTAAATGTAGGTTTTTGTTTCTTAAAAAAGCATTGAGGGTGGTTGAAAAGCGATAGGGCCTGCTCACTAAAAATAGTTCCTGAGAACATGAGGTGGGAAACACGGCTCTTTGGGAATTACCATGGGGAACAATACAGTTGGTTAATTCTACTGCAGGAGCGAGAGGTAGAGCAAAAGAGTTAGACCAACCAACAGTGAGACAATGAAGTACAGCACTATGACAAATGACCAAAAGGACATTGCCAGGACTATGAGGAGGACCTCTCTCATACCTTATCTAATGTCAAAGTTTTAATGCATGAAGTGGGTTCCCCTAAACAACACATTGCCAGGACTGTGTTGTTGTAGTAGTTTGTTGCTTAGGGGCATTCAACTGTGTTCTATGGTTATATCCTTGACCTGAGTAATATGTATGCTATCATCTGGGCTGTTTTTACAATAGCCTGTAAACTGCATACCCTTAGATAATATATTGTACTGTGTTTTAAAATGAAGCCTTACAACAACACTAAGTAGCTTGTTTATTTTGTCTTTCTCGCTACATGGATATTATTGTACCCATTGTTTTCCAGATGTTTTATTGAGACACAACACCCACTCTGACCTGCCATGTATCCATATAAGATGGATGTAAACACTTGATATTCCTGTTAGTATATTTACACAGGTCTGTGTGTTCTACTCAATTTGTCATCCAGAGTTATCAACCTTAATCAGATGGAAAGCAGAACTGAAAAGGAATGAGAGTAACACAATGGCTCTTATTTGTTCTTGTGTTGACATAACCAGAGAGAGGGGAAACGATGCAATCATTCCTTTTGTTGTATTTTTTGGTTGTTGTTTAATTTGTAAGCTAGAGTGCTTGATTATGCTGATCTTTCTCTTGTCCTTGTTTTGCCTGGGTCGGTTGGGTTAGATTGTCCTTGTTTTGCTTGGGTCTGTGTTGGATTATATTTAGTAGGGAATGTCTTTGAAGTGGAGGCTCCATTATGGATCTATCCGACTGTAGATTATTTGAGTTGATGTTGCACTTCTTCTGGCTCTTAATGCTAACTATGGTAACTACCTCAGTCTCTCCTCTCACTACCCTGGCCTATGAGTGCATCAATATCTGCGTTCAACTGCAGCGTGGCTGGCGTTAGTCCTTCAAATGATCCAAGCGTTGGTCCCATTTGGATTTAGCCACAAGGCTGTGGACAGAGTATTATTATTGTGCACCAGCCTGTTTACCACTTTCTAAGGGAGAAAAACGGGAACAGTGAGATGTCCACCGTTACAATAATGTACCAGAAAAACACTGTCATTAAATGACTTTATATCAGTGCAGGCTCCTCAGTGGAAGGGGAGGACCTAAAAATAGTGAAACATTAAAGTTATTGTTTTTAGATAAAACTACTGATTTATACAAAACATAAAGAACACCTGGGCTTTCCAGGTGAAAGCTATGTAAGGGATAGTCAACCAGGGGCTATGCGTTCTATGGGAAAAAATGAATGACGTGGAAGGTGTGTTCCAAGACACGCTAGAGTTGCATTATTTTCCAGAGAACGCATGGAGCCCCGAGATTATCCCTTTTATACCATGGCTATAATTTAACACATTTCCTACTAGAAATGTGTTCAGCATCCACTGGAGTATCTAGCAAGTTTACTAGCTGGCTAAGGCTATCCAACACCGCAACTCTTCCAAGTCAAGGTTCGCTTTCAGTTTTATTCATTTATTGCCACCGGGGCCCGACTGCAACTGCTTGCTGTACACTGTACTGTGTGATTGTACACATGGATTGGATAGTGGGTTTACTAATGTGTTAATTCCAGTTTGTTGACTTTTAATGTTAATATGGTGACAACGATGTAGGCTGTGTAGCGATTAACGTTTATGRTATGAAGGTTTTGCTTGGAGAGGTTTTTGTGCCTGGTTACAGACAGCTGTTCTGTTGTGTACTGAAGTCCACAAGCGATGAGAGGAGGAGAGTGCATAGATGTGAGAAGGAATTATACAATGAGCAGAGTGATAAATGCTGTATGTGGCTGCTATGAAAGTGAACTGTGGGTGATCAGGGGTGTATTCATTCTGCTGATTCTGTTGGAAAACATTTCTTAAATGGAAGCAAATGAAACGAGGAGGGACCTACCTGAATTTGTCCAAAAAAACTATTGTTTTGTTTGGACTAATGATTACACACCAGGTCATCTAGATGCAGGCAAGAGTGTGCAAGGCGGTATTGAATGTTTGTCACCTTGATTACTCCAATTTGTCTCGATCTGTGCACCTACGTTATAAACTTTCATTTCTAGGCTAGGTTGTAGCAACTTCATGATGGGTGTAGGGCAAATTCAAGTATCATGCAGTAGCCTAAACCTATCACTGTTACATTGAACAGGATGAATGGAATATGAATGACAGTTATCCAATATGCTGTAATAGAAATAAGGCCATGCTCATAAAATAAAAATCCTCCCTAATGTTGAACGGCACCAACCGCCACTGCTTTATATAGAAGGGTTGTTTACTCATTAGTCATTTCTATCCAGAGACATTTAGTTGGAATGTGCCAGTTGTATATTTATTCAGGTTTGTGTTATACTCAAAACTCAATTTGTCACTGGAGTTATCTAACTAAATCAGAGGCAAACCAGGCCTACAAATGAATGAGAGAATTATACTATGGCTCTTTTAATATCTTTCATTATGCTTTCATTGCCTTTTTTGGTAACATCTTTGGATTTTCCAGTCAAAATGCTTTCGGCTGACTACTGCACACACAGTGCTGTGTGTAACCTGATAGAAAAACGTCTAACCTCATTATAATGACAATACCCTGTACTGTATGTGTTGTCCCTGTGTATTTTAGGTGAATGGGGCTTACCACCCCGCCCACTCCCCCAGCCTATGAATGGACCAATCAGAACTCTGACTGAGATCAAAGGCCAAGGACTATTTTAGACTCACTTCATCTAGTCACATAACTGGCTCCACTTCCTGGTTCTGACCAGCAGGAACTCTGTGGTTTAGCTCCTTTACCAGATTATAAGCCACCCAGGGCCTCAGTGGGCCTAGGTGGACTTTGAGTTGATTTTGCTCTGCCTGGGACCTCACAAGGACAGTATGATGGACGATGACACTCTCTGAGAAGCCTGGATACTAATGAACCTAGGATTATGTTTTTTATTAGCAGTGCGATACAATCAGATGACAGACAGATTGACGGACAGACGAATGGGTCTCTCTGTGACGGAGCCTGTGTGAACTCGCCAACCTATCCCAGGACACACTGGTGGCCTGTCTTAAAATCCTGCCCGTGTGTGTGAGAACGCGGAGAGACATCACTCATGTTTCAAATGTTTTATTTTTGCACAACTTCACCAAATGGTAGGTTGAAGGTTATGTGTTCACAATCACAAGCTGCTTAATTGTGAAGCTGTTTTTAGGTGTCCCAGAACCTAGTGTCCACACTATCCCTTTCCATCCCACTGTTTCTTATTTAACGCACACAGTTGAAATCATTTATCAAGTTTATGGAAACTAGAATGTGCCTCACATGAAACACAATAACACCGTAAACATAATTATACTACATTCAAACCTACTGCTTTTCTCTGAATACCAAATAAACTTTGTTAGCCATGCAGTCAGATTCTTCATATGTACGTTAACTTGATTTCTCCTTTGTTATCTACTCTGTTATATTGTGCTATTATTTCAATGTATACCAGCTTTGCTCTTCTGTCATTGAACGCACACGCTTTCCTGAGACATGTTAGTGAATAAAAGACTGTATTGAGAGCCACACATTGTATAGGCTATACAGTAGTTCATGGTTGAGTATCAGCTGAAGTTAGTCTTGTTTAGTGGTCCATAGAGAAAGGATGTAGTCCTCTGAGATTTGAGCTGCGTCTCAATTACATTCTGTCTCAATACATTCTTAGCCAAGATGTAGTTTTTAATTTTAAGGTAAAGATGTGAAAATAAACAGTCGTACCATTCTGATTTATGCTGTCCTTGTTGCATGTTTTGAAGTTTGATCTGCTATAGATCCATATTGTGAGGGGTTGTGCGCTTTTGGGAAATGCACCCATACATTGTTTTTGTGCACTTTGATTGGACTGTTGTTGAGCCAGTTCCTTCTGATATAAAGCCAAGGGTCAGTTATGTCCCCCATGTCTCACCCTAACCTGTCAGCACAATAACTTCTCATTCATCACAACAAGGAACATTAAAAATACTTTGTCAAGATTTGTGTTCAGTGTAGGATTGTTGGGTCTAGTAATTCAGTTTGAGAACATGTATGAACATACTATACTTCAATATCTGACTAACAGTTATTCAAGTCCATGCTGAAAAATAAGTTCTCTCAAACTGTGTTATGGAAAACTTATGTGCTGGGGCCCCACAACCCTGTAAGAACGGGATAAATGGAGAGAGAAGGTCGACATATAAGCAGTGGCGGGATAAACAGCAGGTGTTTCACACAGAATCACTTTTTCTACTTCTGTCTTCCACAGAAAAGAGCTGTCTCTTCCAGGAAGCTGTGACGTGGTCTCTCCTCCTCCACTCTTCTCACCCTGCCCTTTTACCTGCCCTCTCCATAACCCTCCATCCATCCTTCACCACATCCCTCCTTTATCATGTATCTTTTTTTATCCATTTATTAATCAAAGCCGAATTATAGCTTTGGATGGAGTCGAAGATGGAGAGAGGAAGGGAGGGATGGGATGATGAGAAGAGAGGGGGTAAATCCATCATCCACAGACCTCCCTCTGTGATCGAGGGATTAGTTGGCTGCAGTGGTGTGGTGGACATAGCGACACACACACATACCTGGCCATCTTTCGCTCTGCTCTCCACAGTGGAGTGGGTTCGCGAGAGGTCAGGCAGCAGGATCTACAGTGTTACACTAAGAGAGAGACACGCTGTTTTAGTTTCTGTTCACAGAAAGTGTGTTCTATTTATGGCTTTCAATTTAACTGATTTCTGCCATACTGGAGGATGAAGAAGGCTAAGGTCCGAAGCACGTCCTTTGGAGTGCTGCCCATTCCATTCTCTATGTAGCTGTTGATGACCACTGAGTAAAGGACTTCAGACCCAATGGACGCTCTGTTATGTGGATGCAATCAGGATTGTCAATGATCACCATGTGCCTGAGTCCATTACATCWTACTGTCTTTGATGTTGAATTTATACAGACTCCACTGAATAGACCAAACATGACTTCACAATGACCCCATATACACAATGTCCATATCAGTAATTACTTACAGTTATACACGCTCAGGAGAATAGCCTTTGAACAGATCACCATCAAACCACAATTCTGTAGTACACAGAGTGGATGAGACCTACAAGTGACCGTGGCCTTGATTGTAAAGCATGTAGTCAAAGGCTCGCCATTGCACATTTCTGTCCATGAGCGCAGCCAAGAATTACTCCTCTGAAATATCTGCACTGTTTCATGTTGGAGACGCACACAAACACTGACTAATGTTACTTTAACGACCCATTCATCAAAGATTGTCTGCTATAGAAAGAAAGAGGGCCAGAGAGAGAGATAACTACCCAGGACAGAATCAACCCTTTTTGAATGGAATCTCCTGGAATTGGCCTCTCTGGAAGCAGCACAGCAAATGCCTACATAATTAATTCAATCTCCTAAAATAATTATACTCTTAAGTCGGCAACCGTATTGGTCAAGTCAACCAGTATTTAAAAGAAATGACATATGGCTGTGAACTTATCTTTTAAAGCAGTACCAGGTTACTTTCAGAAGAACTTTGTCGTAGAGCAAAACAGAGAACACCTTAGCTAGTTGGCCAAACCGTTCGATGGTACTGACATTTTAGAAGACTGTCTCCTGGTCTGACAAACAGCGCTGTAGCTCTGACACTTTCCACCACAGGTGCAAAAGGCTGACATAGGCGGATGCAGTGGACATGGAAAAAAACTGGAAAAACAGCAGATGTGTCTAGCTTAAACTGATTAATTTGGATGGGTATTTTATTATTATGTTACGGGTGCGTATATGCTCTTAAGGATTTAACACACAGTCAGTACAGGGTAAAGGACAGAAGAATATGAGGGTTGTCACAGTACCAAGAATTAAGCCTGCGTTATCTCACATCCATCCATTAGGCCTGTTCTTTAATCTAGCATCACTCCGTGGCTCTGGTTGATGCTGGAGAAATATGTTTGTCTGAGGCAGAGAAAGAGAAATAACATATTTCTTATTTGCCTGGAAGAGCATCAAACGTGTTGATAGGAGCCTGTTTCAAACTCCTATCCAAGAGGTAATGGGAACAGGATGTTGGAGAATGAACAATCAGAGGGATATAGATAGACACACACACACACAGTCAAACGTTTGGACACACCTACTCATTCAAGGGTTTTTCTTTATTTTTACTATTTTCTACATTGTAGAATAATAGTGAAGACATTAAAACGATCATAATCGCTCCTCTTTCACCCCAGCTGCCAAACTAACCCTGATTCAGATGACCATCTTACCCATGCTAGATTACGGAGACATAATTTATAGATCAACAGGTAAGGGTGCTCTCGAGCGGCTAGATGTTCTTTACCGTTTGGCCATCAGATTTGCCACCAATGCTCCTTATAGGACACATCACTGCACTCTATACTCCTCTGTAAACTGGTCATCTCTGTATACTCGTCACAAGACCCACTGGTTGATGCTTATTCATAAAACCCTCTTAGGCCTCACTCCCCCCTATCTGAGATATCTACTGCAGCCCTCATCCTCCACTTACAACACCTGTTCTGCCAGTCACATTCTGTTAAAGGTCCCCAAAGCACACACATCCCTGGGTCACTCCTCTTTTCAGTTCGCTGCAGATAGCGACTGGAACGAACTGCAACAAACACTCAAACTGGACAGTTTTATCTCAATCTCTTCATTCAAATACTCAGTCATGGACACTTACTGACAGTTGTGGCTGCTTTGCGTGATGTATTGTTGTCTCTACCTTCTTGCCCTTTGTGCTGTTGTCTGTGCCCAATAATGTTTGTACCATGTTTTGTGCTGCTACCATGTGTTGCTACCATGTTGTTGTCATGTTGTTTTGCTACCACGCTGTGTTGTCATGTGTTGTCTTAGCTCTGTCTTTATGTAGTGTTGTGTTGTCTCTCTTGTTATGTGTTTTGTCCTATATATTTTTTTATATATTTTTTCTTTTTAAATAATCCAAGCCCCCGTCCGCGCAGGAGGTCTTTTGCCTTTTGGTAGACCGTCATTGTAAATAAGAATTTGTTCTAAACTGACTTGCCGAGTTAAATAAAAATAAATAAATGATATATTTTAGATTCTTCGAAGTAGCCACTCTTTGCCTTGATGACAGCTTTGCACACTCTTGGCATTTTCTCAACCAGATTCACCTGAAATGCTTTTCCAACAGTTACCACATATGCTGAGCACTTGTTACTGCTGCTATTCCTTCACTCTGTGGTCCAATTCATCCCAAACCATCTCAATWGGGTTGAGGTCGGGTGATTGTGGAGGCCAAGTCATCTGATGCAGCACTCCATCACTCTCCTTCTTGGCTCATTGTCCTGTTGAAAAACAAATGATAGCCCCATGCAAACCAGATGGGAGAGCGTATTGCTGCAGAATTCTGTGGTAGCCATGCTGGTTAAGCGTGCCTTAAATTCTAAATAAATCACAGTGTCACCAGCAAAGCACCCCCAGACCATCACACCTCCTCCATGCTTCACGGTGGGAACCACACATGCGGAGATCATTTGAGGCTGGTAACTTTAATGAACATATCTTCTGCAGCAGAGGTAACTCTCGGTCTTCCTTTCCTGTGGCAGTCCTCATGAGAGCCAGTTTCATCATAGTGCTTGATGGTTTTTGCGACTGCACTTGATGAAACTTGACATTTTCCGTATTGACTCACCTTCATGTCTTAAAGTAATGATGGACTGATGTTTCTCTTTGCTTATTTGAGCTGTTATTGCCATTATATGGACTTAGCCATATTTTGGAAAAATACCATCTTCTGTATATCCCCCCTACCTCACAACACAACTGATTGGCTCAAACTCATTAAGAAGGAAAGAAATTCCACAAATTAACTTAACAAGGCACACCTGTTAATTGAAATGCATTCCAGGTGACTACCTCATGAAGCTGGTTGAGAGAATGCCATGAGTGTGCAAAGCTGTCAGCAAGGCAAAGTGTGGCTACTTTGAAGAATCTCAAATATATTTGGATTTGTTTAACACTTTTTTGGTTACTACATGATTCCATATGTTATTTCATAATGTATTCTACAATATAGGAAATAGTAAAATTAAAGAAAAACCCTTGAGTGAGTAGGTGTGTCCAAACTTTTGACTGGTACTGTATGTAAAAGTAATTGTTAGGAATACACAGATCACATGCATTTTCTATACTCACATACACTAAGTGCACAAAATAATAGGAACACTTGCTCTTTCCATGACATAGACTTACCAGGTGAATCCAAGTGAAAGCTATGATCCCTTATTAATGTCACTTGTTAAATCCACTTCAATCAGTGTAGATGAAGGGGGAGGAGACAGGTTAAAGAAGGATTTTTAAGACATTTGATACATGCATGTGTGCCAAAATGTAAGTGCCTATGAACAGTTTACGGTACTGTAGTAGGTGCCAGGCGCACCGGTTTGAGTGTGTCAAGAACTGCAACGCTGCTGGKTTTTTCACTCTCAACAATTTCCCGTGTGTATCAAGAATGGTCCACCACCCAAAGGACATCCAGCCAACTTGACACAACTGTGAGAATCATTGGAGTCAACATGGGCCAGCATCCCTGTGGAACGCTTTCAACACCTTGTGGAGTCCATGCCCCGACGAATTGAGGCTGTTCTGAGGGCAATAGGGGGTAAAACTCACTATTAAGGTGTTCCTAATGTTTGTACACTCAGTGTATATCTGGAAGTGTGGGTGGGGCTAAGGGAGGGGGTCATATGGTGAAATAAGAATAGGAGTGCTTCTGAGAAATTACTCCACCGGAAACATGCAGAGGTCATGCAATCCGCTCTCTCTTTTTTCTCTCTCTTTCTCACTTGCTCTCTCTGTTTCGACCACAGTGGCATCTGTCTTCTGCGACCCCCCTCCACCCATCACCTGTTTCTCAGGACCTTGAGTAGGTCTCCTCTTATAAATGGCACTCCTTGCTTCAGGGCTGTTGTTGCTGTGGGGAAATGGGTGATGTTTGCGCAGCTTGTCTATTTCCTGAACGGGAGGSACAGTTTGCTCAAGCTGCTAGAGTTCTCAGAAGTTAGTGACACAGGACACGACAGGCCTGCGGAGTCAGGAGGATGCTTTAGGGTGTTGCACAGTCACTCTGACTCAGGACTCATTAAGATAACAAAAGGGGTAACACTTTTATTCTTCCCCCTTTCACACACTAGATCAGTGTTTTACGCTGCTCCATGCAGAGCAGAATTACATTTCCCCCAGGACTACTTTTGTAGCAGAGGCTGTGTTAACCTGAATCTATTCCCCCTTTTCTGAACTTGTCCTGACTTTGAGCCTACTACGTGGACAGGCCAGGAGTGGTGTTTGCATCAAGCACAACAAACACACAATCCGTCATGTCATCGCCCCCTATAAAACAGATGTGATCGGTGCTAACTGGACTTGTATCTGAGGTCTCTGGGCCATAGGTAACTAATTAGCTCTGTGGCTGATTAAAGTTGATGTTACTCACATACTGTATACACCCCATTAATACTCAGACAATTTGATGATCAAGGATGATAAGTAAAGCAGAGAAGGGAGAGATACTGTAGCTTTTAGGATAAATTACATTGTGTGTGTACGTGCTTGTGTGTATGAGAGAATGTCTAAAGCAGAGGACACTCAGGTTCATTGTGGCCCTGTCCCGATGGGGTTTCTCACCCCCTTCCTCACTCTCTAAGCATTCTGCTGCTGCTGCCTTTTCATTGTCTCTCCATGCATATTTCTATCTGCAGTATTCCAGAAATCATGCATTGTTTGGCCTGGCCATACACTGCCCTGTTTATTTTTGTGTGTGTTTCTGAYGGCGATTGTCCATTGGGCTGCCCAGGACGCATTGTGTGCCTGAATGTCCACCCTCCCCCTCCAATCCCCTGGCAACCTGTCACCTCTCTCTACGTGGCCATTGACGCACACAGGAAACGAGAGATTTAACACCTAGTCGAGGAAGCCTTTAGAGCACGACAGGCATGCTTTTATACTGAGGACACCGCCACAGAGTAAAGCATGCTTTAGAATTCAGTGATAATATAGTAGAGGATTTTTAAAGATAATGCAGATTGAGCCAGTCCACCACAGGGCTTTCAAGACTATTTGTTATGTTTAGATAGCACAGCAGGGATGTCACAATGCCGTCAGCATGTTGATAGGTATTCATCATATGCAAGTGGAGTCTGAWTTACACTTGAACGACTCGACTTATGGGAGATGGTTATTTGATCAAGTCACTAGTCAGGGAGGAAGAGTTTGATTTATACAGCATGACACAGTGCCTCGGTTTACGGCAATGACAGATGGAAAAAGTGGTTCAGATGTTGTGCAGGGCAGCTGCGTCACACCATGAGTAATTCCCAGCAGATAAATCACCTTTTTCTGAATGGCAGCGCAGTGTGATTCAGTGTCTACGCTTGAAGTTTCCAGCGARTGGAAAATGAGTGGTCTGTGTGAACAGCATTACGTACAGATGGATAGTTTGAACACTTTAGCCAGTTCAACTCCAACCTCACAAAAAGGTAGTGTGATTGATCAGGTTCACACTTCAGGGTATGAAAGCACTCGAATACCATTACAGCTGAAACAAGAGATTTTCTGCTGACCTGCTCTCGAGTGAATACTGAGGTCTAGTTAGTCCCTAAGTAGGCCCAGATGCTTTGAAGTAATCGAATACAGCATGTTGGGAAAACAATGTTCCACCCATTTGAAAATATTGACCCCATCAACTTTTCTAAACAAAGTTGGGAATAAGGCCTAAGCCTGTATGTAGTTGGAGTTAGTAAACATTTCCTTATTGTGGTCAAGACAGATTTTTTTATTCATAATGGCAGGGAGCATGCAGGAGTAGTGCAGCAAGTGTAAACAAAGCTAACTGTCAGTGAAAGTAGTGGTGACAATTAAGCTACTTGGTCAACCTCAAGCTTTAGTCCTATAATGATAATATAAAGGATGCATTCAACAAATTGATTTACTACATGTTGAAAAACTAATCTTGGCTATTGCCTTCGTGAGCACTACTACAAAGCCAAAGGCACGCACACAATGTCCCCATTGATATTAACTCAGTGCAACCACATGTTTTAATTTAAAACCTTTGCATTGTGTTTTGTATTTTTTAAATGTAAGAATGAACAGAACTCAATAGTAACACCATTACTAGGACAACAGATGTGGGGTTCAAACTTTATTTTTTTCCCCTCTTCAAACATTTCTGATCCAAAAAGGAAAACTAGTGAGGTAAAAGTGCTGAGAAATGAATATGATAATCAACGTCCTCACCATTGCAGTCAGTCAAAGCCGACAGAATGCAAGACCTCACAGCAAGAATTTCATCTTTCACTTAAACCACATCCACGTATACAAACAACGTATCTGCTGCAAATTCCAAAACTCAATGCAAAAATAGTAGAGAGAGTCAAAGGCCTCAGTCACATTCCAAAAAAGATAAGACTTGCTCTTTGGAAAAGGACACAAACCATAACACTTTCAGGCAGGGTAAGGGACAGGTAGTGAAAAATACAGGATTTACACCCATTCAATATCAGTAGGTCTTCAGCCCTGGTTGTGTAGCACTAATGGTCTGCTGGTTCTGGCTCAAAGCTTAATTGATTCATCACTTTGCATGGTGGTAAACATATCTGGGAATGACTGAGCGTCTCTCCATTAGAGATGGCATCTCACCTGAATAAAGCGAGACAAGGGGACTTTCCACCTGAATGATGAAGTTAATCAATTCCGTGAAAAAAAACAAAATCAGAACCAAGGTTGAAGACCACCTGATCCAAATGCCACAAGCTTTTAAAAATGGTCTCGGCACAGAGAGAAAGACACACAGATCTTCTAATATACACCAGAGGGAGTCACACCAAATWTAGGAATCTGGTGGCCAAGATGGGGGCACAATACAAAAACAGGTTCAGAAAGTTCATACCCCACTCCCCCAAAAAGTATAGAAACGGCCCTTCAACACATTTTACCTCCCTGAGAACCAGCTCACCTCCCACATTCAGATTCCTTCAGAGCGTATGTTCATGTACACTCTCCGCTAGCTGGGTTGAGTAAGTCAAGGCCTCTAAAGTGCTTCCATAGAGTGGGGTATACAAGTAATTTGACCTCAGACAGTTATCATGCATTACCTGTCAGTGTTGCTTTGGTTTGGATAAATTGAAGGGGGTAAGGGGGCTAAATGAAGGGGGGGAAATGCATACAGCATGACAAAGAAATACTAGAATGACTAGACAGCTAAGTTACGCCTGTTTTGGGGTTGGGTTTAGGAAGAATAATAAACTTCACAAAAATAAAAAGGCTATATCCGTAATTCAATGCCAGTGTCTAAACCCATAAATGACCATTTCTACCCAATGCAAATGACAAACCTTTTTGCTCCCCCACCCCTCCAAAAAAAACAAAATAAAACATTGCAAACTGAGCCAATTCCCTCTTCCAACCTCCCAAAAACAAATCCTGCCAAAATATGAAGGCACTTCAGTTGCTGGTTCAGACTTTGGCCCACACTGAATGTGCCCCAACACTGAACGTGCCCACATGGTGACTAAATCTAAGCTAAGGCTAACCCAGGTTAAAAGCAGTGTCTACGTTTTGGGCTGCTGAGCCAGCTCAACATGCCCTGAGCCAGGGGTGTGATCAGCTCCAGAGAAGACCATGCTGGCTGACCACCCCCCAGAAACCACCCCCACGCCTGTGAACAGGGCAGAACCACATCTTACCCCTTTTCTGGATGTACAAATTAGGTTTGCAGAAGTTATTCCCTGGGTTTGGTTGGACAGAAACACTTAAAGGAGAACAGTTGGCTACTGGACTGGAAATTATAATAGAGGTCATTCGAAAGGGAGATGGTAGGGGTGGGGGGCAATTACTAAATGGGGTTTAATGTTTGAAGGGGGACTGGGATGCCTGTCGTAGATCTGCGTACAACTTCTGCCATATAAATCAAAACGCGTGAGGTCTAAATTGAAAACAGAATTCCAGCCATTACATTTCGTTGAATGTGCTAGGCAAGCAGCCATGTTCCCCTGTCCTCCCATGAACAGAAAACGGTTCACGCCTGCCCCTAGCAAACCCTTAGAGGGTGGTGGAGAGTGGAGCGGAAAGTGAGTAAGCCCTCGCACATGTAAAGGGCCAGTGACACACACACAACCATCTTCCTTATCCTCCCACAATAATTATAAACTGCTGTTAAAGCTATTGGGTAGCCTGCACCAGACTGGGATCCCATTTCAGCCATTGCGAAGCCTGCAAGGGGCTCCAGACCCAGCCAAGTGGGGCTCCTTTTAAGGAACGGGACAGTAGTTCCCTGCCTCTCAGATTAGATTCCAGGAAGAGAGGAAGGCCCTGTCCTGCCCTCTGAATGAGCCTACAGTATAGACCCCACCAGGTGGCCCATGAACACTGACAATTTGGAAGAAGTTTAAAAGAAAATAGTAACCCCCCACAACATGCATTAGCCCAGATCAGTGGGCAAATAAAGGCCCAACAGTCACTGTATGGGGGTGCTTGTCAATACTCATTCATGGGGTCCTCTCCTAGTCTCCTTTCAAGCATTTACACAAACAGGCGAAAGGTTTGGATAGGCTTTCTACAATTCTATTTGACCTGTTGCATGGAGGAGCGGACACAAGGAGAGGAAGCCACTTTACACCCTACATAGTATACACTCAAATTCAGTCTTGCCTGAATAAAGTTCTAAAAAAAGGGCTGAACAGATTTAGGAGGCTGTCACCAACATTCACAGTGGAAAATACAATTTACACATTCTTCTCTACAAAGTCTACACGGCACAGGCACTCTGGCCGCTAGAGAACACTGCTGTGCTGGTAATATGACTTTCCCAATTTACACCTTTGATTTAAAACAAAATGAGCAGTTCCTTGGCCTCCCTTTTACCTTGGATGCCTTCTAAAGGAAATGAAGATGAAGTCATCTCACTAATAGAAAAATCCCCAAACACTGATGAGCAAACCCCTACTGCACATCAGGAAGCTAAACATCCATGTCAGCTCAGGAATCATTTCACATTTTTTATGCTCGTTTTTGGTCACTACACAATTAACATTCTGCACCACCAGTCTTTTTTCACATTTCTTAAATACACAATTTCCCCCCCCCCCTTTCTATTAAGATGGATCAAATATACTTAACGTCAGGGGAAGACAGTAAGGCACCAAGGACAATTCATTATTGAATCAGGACGTTAATTCGAAACTCATATTAGGGGAAAAAAGGGGGAACAAAAACATTGCAATATGAAAAAAGGCAAAATAACATGAATCCAAATAACACTTAAATATCACTTTGGATCAATTTATCTTGACACTTCTGTAGATAAGGAATGAGAAAGGAGAAGGGAGTCCAAAAAAACAAACAAAACCACTTGTCCATTTAAATAGATCCTTTATGACCAGAGGGAAATCCCAGTTATGGCCCAATTTATGTTTATGGGGAGCCTATTTATCTATTTTTTYTTCTTTTTTTCCCCCTCAAAGCAGCAGTCTTCTCTTGTGTGCGTGTCTTTCAGTTACATGGCAGCCATGTTGGAATGTTCTGGTTACACGAGGCCACGTAGTAGTTGCTAAAGTTGTGGTCTCGGACGTAGGGCGCCGGCTGGTAGTAGCAGGTGACGCTAGAGGCGTTGGGAATGGCGTTCTGCTCAGCCAGCACCCTGAAGGCTGTCAGTGAGATGAGGTTGAGGGTCTGCCGCCTCTCGTGGCCCATGAGACACACCGTGCTCTCGTTGACCACACGCCGCAGGATCATGAGGTAGTCATACTTGCTCTTCTCCTCGCCCACAAAGTGACTCTGCAGGTAGGCCTCCAGCTTGCGCTGCTGCTCGCCAATGTCGGGGAAGTCGATGAAGAAGCGGGAGCACATGTAGCGCTCCAGGCCCTTGAACTCCTCCTCCGAGGTGGGCCGGAAGTCTCTTACCAGCAGGTTGCAGTACTTGAGCAGGCCCCCACCACGGATCTCCTCTGGCCGTTTGGTGGCAATCAGCTTGTTCATGAGGTGGTCCAGAGACGCGCCAAAGTCCCCATACACACTCTCGCCCACCACGGTGGGGTGGAAGTGGCGAGACATGGGGTTCCCTGGCGAAAAGTCGTAGTAGGTGAGCACTGAGTCCAGCACGATCTGGAATGAGTCCACACTGAACTCAAACTGCCGGCGGATAGAGTCCACAAACTTCAGCTCCACATTGCGTCCGTTGTTGTTGGAGAGGGAGATGAGGCTCCAGCGGTCCTGCTCAGTGTACACCTTGACTAGCTTCTGAACGTAGGCCTCCTTCAGAGTCATGGGGGTGATCTTCTCCTTGTTCACCCCCTCAGGGAGGAAGTCCAGCAGCGTGCCTAGCACCACGTCTTTGACCAGCTGGAATCCTGACTCCTGGGGCAGGTCCACCCTGAAAATGACATCCAGGTCCTTGTAGCTCCAGCCAATGTCCTGCACCAGCACGTGGCTGGCTGTAGAGCCGTTCAGACGGACGTCTTTCACTTTAATCCCCCTTAGCTGCAGCCGGGTGCGCACCATCTGCACAATGTCCTTCAGCCGCACCTCCAGAGTGGGGAAGTTCCCTCGGCCATGGACGGGCACCACCTCTGTCAGGACCTCATTAAGACGGCTCACCTGGTCCCAGCTCAGCACGCTGTGGGACACACTCGCACTAGTGCTCATAGTGGACTCTGCCATGTTAGCCATCATCTAAGTGTATTTAAATTAACTAGGACAGAAAAAGTGAAGAAAAAGCACAATTAGTTTGAGATACAAAAAAATTACAGTAGTTATTGAACCCACGGAACATGTATTTGTCTGGGACGAGATGCCAAAACATGCCTTTGTGAGATGACTTGGGCATGATATATCACTGATGTAGGCTAGCTATAATAATATAAATAATTACGGTTACGTCAAACCAAATAGATGGTGTGTGCCAATTATGACATGAGCATGATGGACATTCATGACACTTGATTACAAATAGCAGTATTGAAATGCAGAATGACCACGATACATGTTAAAAAAAATAATAGGGCAACTCACGTTATTCTACAAAATAATACCTCCCTGAACTTCTCGAACAGTCAGAGAACATGCTTTCATTCGAGAACTAGTTAGCTAAGTAGCAGAGGAAAATTAAAAGGTGCTCCCGAGAGCAATATTTTGGATGTCGCGAACATCGTGCTTAATTCTTTTTTTTTTTATTAAAAAATACTTTGTTAAATGTTAAGACTAACGTAACAATGTACATTTAATTTCGGGGGTGGTGGGATTATTTCTAATACATCTACGAAGTATTTACATTTGGGGAAAGAATGAATCGATGAATAACAGCAACAATTCTATATTACAAATTGACTGCCTAGTTACTTTTTTTTTTACAACACGCGCCAGTGTAGTTGAATCTGAAAATCGACAGAACTGGCTCGTGCTACATTCGAGCCAGCCAGATACTATACCTGGCAGACAACTAACAGTAACAGTATCTAGTAAAAAGCACTTCAAGCAACAGCAAACTGTTAAAAAAATAAAATAAAAAAGAGTTACTTACACAAGATAGGCAGCTACAGCCTGTAAAATGTATAAACTAAACATGTAATAAGTTACCTGCTTGCGAGTCTAAAATGTATATCTCACAAATAGACACGTCAAACAGTTTGGTTTGCAAGGATATAGATGACCAAGGATTTAGCTAGCAAAAGGAGCACACAAACACTGAATTAGCTAATATAAAAAATATACATACGGTTATAAATATCTTCTCAGGGCATTCAAATTGCACAAGAATAAGATGTTAACTGAGCATTCGTGAGCCCACTTCAATTAATCCCCTCGTGTGTCAAACACAAATTTCAGCTCTTTTAGCTACGCATTAACTAAAGAAACGCCTTCTTATAAACGGAAGATCAATTGGCTGAACAGCCCTCGACAATGTCGCACTACAATGTACCTTATCTAGTCACAGAAACCTAGCTAGCTTCAGATGAATCAATACAAATTAGAATACAAAATATTTACCAATAATCGTGCTTCAAATACCACAGCATTGGCAGCCTTGGATTTGTAAAACAACTAACTAGCTAGGCTTCCTATTTGATGATATTAATACGCTGAGCGAAGCCCTTGATTGGTCAGGGAGGTTTTTGTGTTGCCAGGTTACCAGTAGCGTCTTTTACGTTCATTCGATATCTTGGTTGAACAACTTTACACATTGATTTACCRAATTTAACAGACATTTTAAAACTAAATTTGCTGCACTCCACTCTCCTGAACAAAACTAAGTTCTTCCTTTTTGAACTGTTATGTTATTTATGGAAATGGTTAGTAGGGCATTGATTTGCAATTTTTGAAAACCATCAAATCCTGGTTGCTTTGGTAATCTAGCTATTTGAAAAGTAGTCTGTTTTTTTTTTAAATGGCAAATCTCCATGGAAAGGAAAAAAGCCCTGGAAATAAATTAAGCATTGACACTGGCCATCCAGCCATTCATAACATGCAGACACTTCCTTTATCCATGTATAGATGATCAAATGCACCTTAGATATTCAGCTACAATACATGTCGTGCATGAAACATCAAGTTAATTTGAGTCATTTTAAGAACATTTTCTACAACAAAAAAACAATGGATGTGCTGGCATCTGTATACTTAGCCTAGCTTTATGCATGTGTATACACTTTATGTCTACAGCTACTTACTTTCGATTCTTGTTACACATGATGAGTTATGTAGGTTGATGCCCTTTGCAAAATTGATATGTCCTATGACTATTAAGTGACTATTAGAACATAGTGGTAAAGGTGTGACATTAATGGGCTTTCAAAGATTGCTTGTAGCCTACTGTATAATCTACCCCCGAATGCTATAGGTCACCTATTTTATTTATGTATTTTACCTTTATTTAACTTTTATTTAACTAGGCAAGTCAGTTAAGAACAAATTCTTATTACAATGACGGCCTCCTCCGGCCAAACCCTAACCCGGACGACGCTGGGCCAATTGTGCGCTGACCTATAGGACTCCAAATCACAGCTGGTTGTAATATAGCATGGACTCAAAACAAGGTTTGTAGTGATGCCTCTAGCACTGAGATGCAGTGCCKTAGACTGCTGCGCCACTTCGGGAGCATTGAAACACATGCAGATACTGTATCTTTCACAAATCAAACAGACTATTTTATAACTGAGACAAACTACAAAAATCTGGACAATATATATATTTTGAACACAGCATATATCATTTTTTTTCATGGAAGAGTTGGATTTGTGAATAAAGGGCAGACTCACCCTTTCTTCTTTAAGGTTGCTGCCCCTATCATCGCCAAACCTATCTCTGATCTTTTTAACCTGTCTCTCCTCTGGGGAGGTTCCCATTGCTTGGAAGGCAGCCACAGTTCGTTCCTTTATTTAATGGAGGAGATCAAGCTGATCCTAACTGTTATAGGCCTATTTCTATTTTGCCCTGTTTATCAAAGTATTGGACAAACTTGTCAATAAACAACTGACTGGCTTTCTTGATGTCTATAGTATTCTCTCTGGTATGCAATCTAGTTTCCGCACAGGTTATGGATGTGTCACTGCAATCTTAAAGTTCCTAAATGATGTCACCATTGCCCTTGGCACAACAAGCAATGTTGTGCTGTAATTTTTATTGACTTGGCCAAGCTTTTGATACGGTAGACCATTCCATTCTTGTGGGCCGGCTAAGGAGTATTGGTGTCTCTGAGGGGTCTTTGGCCTGGTTTGCTAACTCAAATATAACCAAACTTTATTTGTCACATGTGCTGAATACAACAAGTGTAGACCTTACCGTGAAATGCTTACTTACAAGCCCTTAACCARCAGTGCAGATCAAGAAGAGTTAAGACAATATTAACCAAATTAACTAAAGTAAAAAATAATAAAAGTAACACAATAACATAACAATAATGAGGCTATATAAAGGAGGCACCGGTACCGAGTCAGTGTGCGGTTAGAGGTCATTTGTACATGTAGGTGAGGGTGAAGTGACTATGCATAGATAATAAACAGCGAGTAGCAGCAGTGTACAAAACAAATGGGGGGGGGGGGTCAATGTAATAGTCCGGTGGCAATCTGATTAATTGTTCAGCAGTCTTATGGCTTGGGGGTAGAAGCTGTTAAGGAGCCTTTTGGTCCTAGATTTGGCACTCTGGTACCGGTTGCCGTGCAGTAGCAGAGAAAACAGTCTATGACTTGGGTGACTGGAGTCTCTGACAATTTTATGGGCTTTCCTCTGACACCACCTATTATATAGGTCCTGGATGGCAGGAAGCTTGGCCCCAGCGATGTACTGGGCCGTACGCACTACCCTCTGTAGCGTCATACAGTCAGATGCCGAGCAGTTGCCATAACAGGCGATGATGCAACCAGTCAGGATGCTCTCGATGGTGCAGCTATAGAACATTTTGAGGATCTGGGGACACATGCCAAATCTTTTCAGTATCCTGAGGGGGAAAAGGTGTTGTCGTGCCCTCTTCACGACTGTCTTGATGTGTTTGGACCATGAAAGATTGTTGATGATGTGGACACCAAGGAACTTGAAACGCTCCACTACAGCCCAGTTGGTGTTAATGGGAGCCTGTTCGGCCAGCCTTTTCCTGTAGTCCACGATCAGATCCTTTGTCTTGCTCACATCGAGGGAAAGGTTATTGTCCTGGCACCAGTTCTCTGACCTCTTACTGCCAGTTCTCTGACCTCTTCCCTATAGGCTGTCTCATCGTTGTCGGTGATCAGGCCTACCACTGTTGTGTCGTCAGCAAACTTAATGATGGTGTTGGAGTTGTGTTTGGCCACGCAGTCGTGGGTGAACAGGGAGTACAGCAGGGGACAAAGTACACACCCCTAATGGGCCCTAGTGTTGCGTATCAGCGTGGCAGACGTGTTGTTGCCTACCCTTACCACCTGGGGGTGGCCTGTCAGAAAGTTCAGGATCCAGTTGCAAATGGAGGTGTTTAGTTCCAGGGTCCTCAGCTTAGTGATGAGCTTCGTGGGCACTATGGTGTTGAATGCTGAGCTGTAGTCAATGAACAGCATTCTCACATAGGTGTTCCTTTTGTCCAGGTGGGAAAGGGCAGTGTGGAGTGCGATTGAGATTGCGTCATCTGTGGATCTGTTGGGGTGGTATGCAAATTGGAGTGGGTCTAGGGTATCCGGGAGGATGCTGTTGATGTGAGCCTTTCAAAGCACTCCATGGCTACCCACTTGAGTGCTACGGGGCGGTAATCATTTAGCCAGGTTACCATCGCTTCCTTGGGCACAGGGACTATGGTGGTCTGCTTGAAACATGTAGGTATTACAGACCCAGACCGTGAGAGGTTGAAGACACTGAGGTGAAGACACTTGCCAGTTAGTCCACGCATGCTTTGAGTACACGTCCTGGTAATCCATCTGGCCCTGCAGCTTTGTGAATGTTGACCTGTTTAAAGGTCTTGCTCACATCGGCTACATCCAACAGCTTGTGGTCTCGTGCATGCTTCAGTGTTGCTTGCCTCGATGAGAGCATAAAAGCCATTTAGCTCGTCTGGTAGGCTTGTGTCACTGGGCAGCTCGCGTCTGGGGTTCCCTTTGTAGTCCGTAATAGTTTTCAAGCCCTGCCATATCCGACGAGCGTCAGAGCCGGTGTAGTAGGATTCAATCTTAATCCTGTATTGACGCTTTGCTTGTTTGATGGTTCGTCTGAGGGCATAGCGGGATTTCTTACAAGCGTCCGGATTAGTCTCCCGCTCATTGAAAGTGGCAGCTCTAGCCTTTAACTCGATGCAGATGTTGCCTGTAATCCATGGCTTCCGTTTGCGATATGTACGTACAGTCACTGTGGGGACGACGTCATCGATGCACTTATTGATGAAGCCGATGACTGAGGTGATATACTCCTCAATGCCATTGGATGAATCCTGGAACATATTCCAGTCTGTGCTAGCAAAACAGTCCTGTAGCGTAGCATCCGCGTCATCTGACCACTTCCGTATTGAGCGAGTCACTGGTACTTCCTGCTTTAGTTTAGCTTGTAAGCAGGAATCAGGAGGATATAATTATGGTCAGATTTGCCAAATGGAGGGTGCGGGAGAGCTTTGTATGCATCTCTGTGTGTGGAGTAAAGGTGGTCGAGAGTTTTTTTTCCTCTGGTTGCACATGTGACATGCCGGTAAAAAATTTGATAAAACTGATTTAGGTTTGCCTGCATTAAAGTCCCCGGCCACTAGGAGCGCCTCTTCTGAGTGAGCATTTTCTTGTTTGCTTATGGCCTTATAGAGTTGGTTGAGTGCGGTCTTAGTGCCAGCATCAGTCTGTGGTGGTAAATAGACGGCTACGAATAATATAGATGTGAACTCTCTTGGTAGATGGTGTGGTCTACAGCTTATCATATGATACTCTACCTCAGGTGAGCAATACCTTGAGACTTCTTTAATATTAGACATCGCGCACCAGCTGTTATTGACAAAAAGACACACACCCCCACCCCTCGTCTTACCAGACGTACATTCTCTGTTCTGCTGGTGTCACGCCCTGACCATAGACAGCTTTTATTCTCTATGTTGGTTAGGTCGGGGTGTGATTTAGGGTGGGTCATCTAGGCGTTTATATGTCGATGTTGGCCTGTTATGGTTCCCAATCAGAGGCAGCTGTTTATCGTTGTCTCTGATTGGGGATCATATTTAGGCAGCCATTTCCCATTTGTGCTTTGTGGGATCTTATGTTTGTGTAGCTGCCTGTGAGTAGTCCAGAATGTCACGTTTCGTTTGTGCTTGTTTGTTTTGTTTGGTGAGTTTCTATTTATAAAAATATATGGAACACTACGCACGCTGCTTCTTGGTCCATTCCTTATGACGAACGTGACAGCTGGTGCATTGAAAATCCATTCAGCTCTACATTATCCGTGTCATCGTTCAGCCATGACTCAGTGAAACATAAGATATTACAGTTCTTAATGTCCCGTTGGTAGGATAATCATAATTGTAGGTCATCAATTTTATTTTCCAATGATTGCATGTTAGCAAGTAGAATTGATGGCAGTGGGAGTTTAATCGCTCGCCTAAGGATTCTCAAAAGGCAACCTGATCTGCGTCCTTTTTTCCTCCGTATTTTCTTCATGCAAATGACGGGTATCTGGGCCTGTTCCCGGGAGAGCAGTATATCTTTCTCGTCGGACTCGTTAAAGGAAAAAGCTTATTGCAGTTCGTGGTGATGTCATGCCCTGAACTTCGAGATCCTTTTATTCTCTATTTGGTTAGGTCATGGTGTGACTAGGGTGGGCAATCTATGTTTTCTATTTCTTTGTTGGCCTGGTATGGTTCCCAATCAGAGGCAGCTGTCTATCGTTGTCTCTGATTGGGGATCATATTTAGGCAGCCTTTTCCCACCTGTTGTTTGTGGGATCTTGTTTTTGTGTAGTGCCTGTGAGCACTGCATTTGCGTCACGTATCGTTTATCCTTTATTGTTTTTTGTGAGTTTCATTATTAAAGATGTGAAACCCTACGCACGCTGCGCCTTGGTCCATTTACTCAACAAACAATCGTGACAGAAGATCCCACCACCCACGGACCAAGCAGCGTGCCCAGGAGGAGCAGGGATCCTGGGCCTGGGAGGAAAGCCAGGAGTGGAGGACATCCTGGACGTGGGACGAAATCCTGGCAGGAGACAGAAGCCTGCCATGGAAGCAGGCGGAGGCAGCGAAGGAGCAACGGTGACAACGCCGAGGTTCGCGGCCACAAAGACAGCCCAAAGGAGAGCCCAAATATTTTTTTKGSGGGGGGCACACAGGGTGGTCACACGGGGTGGTCGGCGGTGCCGAGGTGTGAACTAGAGACAACCTGGGAGGAGGTAGAGAGGTGGTCGGTCGACCCAGGGAGTGTGCCAGAGCCCGCCTGGGATTCAATAGAACAGTGTGAGGAGGGATACCGGAGAATGGAGTTGGCGAGGAGTATGCGGCAACGTAGGCATTTGGAGGAGCGTGTCACCAGTTCGGTGCAATCTGTGCCGGTCCCACGCATCAGGCCTCCAGTGCGCCTCCCCAGCCCAGTACGTCCTGTGCTAGCTCCTCGCACTCGCCCTGAAGTGCGTGTCACCAGTCCGGTGCAACCTGTACCGGCCCCACGCATCAGGCCTCCAGTGCGCCCCCCCCAGTCCAGTACGTCCTGTGCCTGCTCCTCACACTCGCCCTGAAGTGCGTGTCACCTGTCCGGTACCACCAGTGCCAGCCCCACGCACCAGGCTTCCTGCTACGATCCCCAGTCCAGAGCCTCCAGCGAGGGTTTCCAGTCCAGAGCCTCCAGCGAGGATTTCCAGTCCAGAGCCTCCGGCGACGGTTCCCAGTCCAGAGCCTCCGGCGACGGTTCCCAGTCCAGAGCCTCCGGCAACGGTTCCCAGTCCAGAGCCTCCGGCAACGGTTCCCAGTCCAGAGCCTCCGGCGACGGTCAGCAGCCCGGAACCTCCGGCGATGGTTCACAGTCTGGAACCTCCAGCAACGGTTCGCAGTCCGGAGCTTCCTGTGATGATCCATGGCCAGAAGCCTCCAGTGATGATCCATGGCCCGAAGCCTCCAGTGATGATCCATGGTCCGGAGCCTCCAGTGATGATCCATGGCCCGGAGCCTCCAGTGATGATCCATGGCCCGGAGCCTCCAGTGATAATCCATGGCCCGGAGCCTCCAGTGATGATCCATGGCCCGGAGCCTCCAGTGATGACCCATGACTTCGACGATCTACGGTCCGGAGTCCCCGACGATGATCCACGGTTCGATTCCTCCGTATGATGTTTCACGGTCCGGTGCTTCCGGCGACGATTCACGGTCCGGAGCTTCCGGCGACGATCCCCGCACCAGAGGTGCCACCGAAGTTGGCGGAGCCACGAGCGGAGCGGGGTCTGCGTCCCGCACCGGAGCCGCCACCGAGGGTAGATGCCCACCCGGACCCTCCCCTATAGGTTCAGGTTTGCGGCCGCACCTTTGGGGGGGGTGTACTGTCACGCCCTGACCTTAGGGATCCTTTTATTCTCTATTTGGTTAGGTCAGGGTGTGACTAGGGTGGGCAATCTATGTTTTCTATTTCTTTGTTGGCCTGGTATGGTTCCCAATCAGAGGCAGCTGTCTATTGTTGTCTCTGATTGGGGATCATATTTAGGCAGCCTTTTCCCAACTGTTGTTTGTGGGATCTTGTTTTTGTGTAGTGCCTGTGAGCACTGCATTTGCTTCACGTATCGTTTATCCTTTATTATTTTTTGTGAGTTTCATTATTAAAGATGTGGAACTCCACGCACGCTGCGCCTTGGTCCATTTATTCAACAAACGATCGTGACAGGTGAGTAATCACAATTCTGATGTTCAGAAGTTATTTTTGGCGATAAGAGACGGTAGCAGCAACATTATGTACAAAATAAGTAAAAAAATAAGTTACAAGCAATGCAAAAAAACTACCTCTCTCAAAGAGTGCAGTGTATACATTCAGAACATCTGCTGTCTCAGCCACTGCCTGTCACCAAGGGTGTACCCCAAGGCTCAATCCTAGGCCCCACGCTCTTCTCAATTTACATCAACAACATAGCTCAGGCAGTAGGAAGCTCTCTCATCCATTTATATGCAGATGATACAGTTTTATACTCAGCTGGCCCCTCCCCGGATTTTGTGTTAAACGCTCTACAACAAAGCTTTCTTAGTGTCCAACAAGCTTTCTCTGCCCTTATTCTTGTTCTGAACCTCTGAGGGTTTAGAGCTTGAGGTAGTCACCTCATACAAGTACTTGGGAGTATGGCTTGACGGTACACTGTCCTTCTCTCAACACATATCAAAGCTGCGGGCTAAAGTTAAATGTAGACTTGTTTTTCTCTATCGTAATCGCTCCTCTTTCACCCCAGCTGTCAAACTAACCCTGATTCAGATGACCATCCTACCCATGCTAGATTACGGAGACGTAATTTATAGATCGGCCGGCCATGAGTGCTTTCGAGCGGCTAGATGTTCTTTACCATTCGGAGATCAGATTTGCCACCAATGCTCCTTATAGGACACATCACTGCACTCTATACTCCTCTGTAAACTGGTCATCTCTGTGTACCCGTCACAAGACCCACTGGTTGATGCTTATTTATAAAACCCTCTTAGGCCTCACTCCCCCCTATCTGACATATCTACTGCACCCATCATCTTTCACATACAACACCCGTTCTGCCAGTCACATTCTGTTAAAGGTCCCCAAAGCACACACATCCTTCGGTGCAGCTAGCGACTGGAACGAGCTACAACAAACACTCAAACTGGACAGTTTTATCTCAATCTCTTCATTCAAAGACTCAGTCATGGACAGTTGTGGCTGCTTTGTGTGATGTATTGTTGTCTCTACCTTCTTGCCCTTTGTGCTGTTGTCTGCTGTTGTCTGTGCCCAATAATGTTTGTACCCTGTTTTGTGCTGCTACCATGTTGTGTTGCTACCATGTTGTGGTGCTACCATGCTGTGTTGTCATGTGTTGCTGCCATGCTGTTGTTGTTGTTTTAAGTCTCTCTTCATGTAGTGTTGTGTTGTCTATCTTGTCGTGATGTGTGTTTTGTCCTATATTTAAWWWWWTTWAAATTAAATTAAAATCCCAGCCTTTTGGTAGGCCGTCATTGTAAATAAGAATTTGTTCTTAACTGTCTTTCGTAGTTAAATAAAGGTTAAATAAAAATGTTTTATAATAAATAATAAAATAGCTATCGGCCCTTCTCGGTCAATAGAAAGACCTCTGAGAAAAGCTTTGTGATGGAGCCTGCTTCAGGGGAGGTTCCAACTCAATATACTCTTCTCATGATGCACTTTCCATATAACTTCTCATTTTGATATATCATGATGTGTAACAGGGGAAGGGAAATTCKAATCTGTCTGACACAATAGAGGAAATGACTCACGACAGAGCAGAACAAAATAAAGTTATTACACACAGTCAAATGTGGCACAGCAGCTGAACAAGAAAATGCAAGAAAAGAAAAGACTCAACTGAGAAATATAGATAGATTTACTCGATCATTTCACTTCCCTTTTTGGAGTTAGCCACAACCTCTGCCACCATAAGCATTCTTCTCCTGGCAACCAACCTAGTAGAAACTCTGATAGAAGTGTCACCAGTTTCAGTTCCAGTTTCAGTTGAACTAGCAGTGATCTATGTTCATCGACTACAGCTCGACTACAGCTCAGCATTTAACACCATAGTACCCTCCAAACTCGTCATTAAGCTCGAGACCCTGGGTACTGGACTTCCTGGGTACCCTGGGACCCTGCCCTGTGCAACTGGGTACTGGACTTCCTGACGGGCGCCCCCAAGTGGTGAGGGTAGGTAACAACATCTCCACCCCGATGATCCTCAACACTGGGGCCCCACAAGGGTGCGTTCTCAGCCCTCTCCTGTACTCCCTGTTCACCCATGACTGCGTGGCCATGCACGCCTCCAACTCAATCATCAGGTTTTTCAGACGACACTACAGTGGTAGGCTTGATTACCAACAACGACGAGACGGCCTACAGGGAGGAGGTGAGGGCCCTCAGAGTGTGGTGTCAGGAAAATAACCTCACACTCAATGTCAACAAAACAAAGGAGATGATCGTGGACTTCAGGAAACAGCAGAGGGAGCACCCCCTATACACATCGACGGGACAGTAGTGGAGAAGGTGGAAAGTTTTAAGTTCCTCGGTGTACACATCACGGACAAACTGAAATGGTCCACCCCACACGACAGCGTGGTGAAGAAGGCGCAGCAGCGCCTCTTCAACCTCAGGAGGCTGAAGAATTCGGCTTGTCACCAAAAGCATCACAAACTTTTACAGATGCACAATCGAGAGCATCCTGTCTGGCTGTATCACCGCCTGGTATGGCAATTGCTCGCCCACAACCGTAAGGCTCTCCAGAGGTAGTGAGGTCTGTACAATGCATCACTGGGGGAAACTACCTGCCTTCAGGACACCTACACCACCCGATGTCACAGGAAGGCCAAAAAGATCATCAAGGACACAAACCCCCCGAGCCACTGCCTGTTCACCCTGCTATCATCCAGAAGGCGAGGTCAGTACAGGTGCATCAAAGCGGGGCCGAGAGACTGAAAAACAGCTTCTATCTCAAGGCCATCAGACTGTTAACAGCCATCACTAACATTGAGTGGCTGCTCCATACTGACTCATCTCTAGCCACTTTAATAATGAAACATTTTATGTAATAAATGTATCACTAGCCACTTAATTAAACAATAACTTTATATAATGTTTAAATACCCTACATTACTCATCTCATATGTATATACTGTACTCTATACCATCTACTGCATCTTGCCTATGCCGTTCGGCCATCGCTCATTCATATATTTTTATGTACATATTCTTATTCATTCCTTTACACTTGTGTGTATAAGGTAGTTGTTATGAAATTGTTAGGTTAGATTACTTGTTAGATATTACTGCATGGTCGGACTAGAAACACAAGCATTTCGCTACACTCGCATTAACATCTGCTAACCATGTGTATGTGACAAATAAAATTTGATTTGATTCKATTTTTTATATGACCCCAAATAACCTGTGCAATGTGCTGACCAGGTATGGCAGGTAATTTAATGTTCCTCATGTTCTGTGTGGGAGGGATGCACTAATGTCTACGGTATGACTACAGTACATTTCAATAACGCACAGCCACAGACACTCCGAAAAACGTGGCAACACAAAGTAACTAATAACATATGCTACTGTCCCTTCCTCTGTTTTCCTCTCATCTTCTTTCCCTTTGATTTCAATTGTTGCCCACAATGAAAGTGTATTCTACTCTACAGTAGGCCTACATCCACACATTTTTCTGTGAAGGTGCTGGCAATGCTCAGTGGTTTCTTAAAGTGGAGTGTGCATTTTCACTTTGTGTAGGAGCTTGAGGGTGAGGTAAATAAGTGTGTGTGTTGTTCACCACAGCTTAAGGAGGTTTGTGTTGCCTTTCTCTCTGGAGTTTCACAGCAATTTTGCACCTGGTTCTTTCGCTCTCTCTTGGGACTACACACACATGCACATGCACACGCACACGCACACACACACACACAAACTAGTCCTCTAGTGACTCATAAGTGGCAGAATTGCGTTTAAACTGACTCTCCAGCCTCTTCTGGCGTCGCATCAACTGTGGAAATACAATGCCTCACTGTATATGCCGGTAAGAAGGGGAGAAGTGAGAAGACCAATCAGTCATTAATGTACCTCCACTCCTTTTGTCCTGATTTAGCCTATAAATATAAKCAGATGTTAGACATATTTACTCTTTAACCATGATCATTATGGAAAAAAAACACTCAATAAATCAGGCTAACAAAAGCCTTCCTTTTAACCACTTCAGTCAATCATAGGTTGACCTTTCTTTAGAACAGGAACAATGCATTTGTGTGGAGTGAGTGGGTGGGCAAGCGTGGCAGGAGTGTGTGTGTAGCAGGATGATTGTGTGTGTAGTCTAAGTGTATTTATGGCATGAGGAGTGTGTGTAGCAGTGTGTAGCGAGAGGATTGTGTGCATAGCAAGACGTGTGTGTGTGTGTGGGGCAGGAGTAAGTGTACTGTATGTGTGTGTTTTGCAGAGGGTTGCTGTTGATCCTGTAGAGCTCACTGTGTGGAGAGGTAGAAACACTGCCAGGCGCTGCTGTTGGGCCCTGTGCCAAGTGGATGTGACTCACTGTCCATGCCACGGATGGGTAGTTAGGGGCCATTAACAGATTAAACAAACACATACACTCACGCACACACATGGACAGACATGCACAGCAGCCATTCAATTCGCACACACACTCTTTTGCACAGTAAACACACTCATTATTACGCTGAATCAAACCCAGTAGTACACACACACACACACACACACACACACACACACACACTTTACACATTAAACACTCCAGTATGTTTGCTGAAGTCCATGCAAATCTCGTCTCACTCCACAGCGTCTGTAAGGATCTGGGTGTAGCTGGTGTAGAGGAGTCAGGCGCAGGACAGCAGAGATGAGCAACAAAAGGAACTTTACAAAAAAAAACAAAATACATGAAGTAACACCAAGCCCACAAACATCGGACCGAACTTACAATAAACAAACACGCACAAAACCATGGGGAAAACAGAGGGTTAAATAATGAACCTGTAATTGGGGAATTGAAACCAGGTGTGTAAAACAAAGACAAAACAAATGGAAAATGAAAAGTGGATCGGCGATGGCTAGAASGYCGGTGACGTCGACCGCCGAACGCCGCCCGAACAAGGAGAGGTACCGACTTAGGCGGAAGTCGTGACAGCGTGACTCATGCAGTGTCATATTGATAACCCAGCACTTCCTCTTACAACATCAGCAGCCCCCAAGGCTTATTGATTTTCAGTGGCAGGAAACAACGAAATACAAAACATCTTCAGGAAGCCGCCTGGAGAGGATTCTACCACAGACACACAGGCGTGAAGCAAGGAGCCACTTCCTCAGGACTCCAATCTGCATAATGTAGAAAGCCCTGGGCTACATTACAGACCTAAAGAAGTGCCTGGTGGTTAGGGGGCTAACGATTCAGAATGGGTCTAAGTTGGAGAGGGCAGGACATTTTCTAATGGAACAAATAGAACAGTGCGATCCCTCTGTGACATTCCACACTGACTAGGTCAGAGACAACATGTTAATCAAATCTAAATCAAATTCTATTGGTCACATACACATGGTTAGCAGATGTTAATGTGAATGTAGTGAAATACTTGTGCTTCTAGTTCCGACAGTGCAGTAAAATCTAACAAGTAATCTAACAATTGCACAACAACTACCTAATAGACACAAATCTAAATAAAGGAATGGAGTAAATATAAATATATATATAAATATATAAATATATGGATGAGCGATGACCGAGCAGCATAGGCAAGATGCAATAGATGGTATAGAATACAGTATATACATATGAGATAAGTAATGCAAGATACAGTTGAAGTCGGAAGTTAACATACTGTAACGGCAGTAGCAGGGATCGGACCAAGACGCAGCGTAGTAGGTGTCCATGTTTTAATAATAATCAACAGAACACGAACACAATACAAAGTAACAAACGTGGCAAAACCGAAACAGTCCTATCTGGTGCAGAGAACACAAAGACAGAAGACAACCACCCAACAAACCCCAACACAAAACAAGCTACCTAAATATGGTTCCCAATCAGAGACAATGACTAACACCTGCCTCTGATTGAGAACCATATCAGGCCATACATAGAAATGGACAAACTAGACACACAACATAGAATGCCCACCCAGCTCACATCCYGACCAACACTAAAACAAGGAAAACACAAAAGAACTATGGTCAGAACGTGACACATACACTTATGTTGGAGTCATTAAAACTCGTTTTTCAGACACTCCACAAATTTCTTGTTAATCAACTATACTTTGTGCATGACACGTAATTTTTCCAACAATTGTTTACAGACAGATTATTTCACTTATAATTCACTGTATCACAATTCCAGTGGGTCAGAAGTTTACATACACTAAGTTGACTGTGCCTTTAAACAGCTTGGAAAATTCCAGAAAATTATGTCATGGCTTTAGGAGCTTCTGATAGGCTAATTGACATAATTTGAGTCAATTGGAGGTGTACCTGTCGATGTATTTACAGCCTACTTCAAAGTCAGTGCCTCTTGCCTGACATATGGGAAAATCACAAGAAATCAGCAAGGACCTCAGGAAAAAATATTGTAGACCTCCGACAAGTCTGTTCATCCTGTGGAGTAATTTCCAAAACGCCTGCCTAGAGAATGCAACGTACATTGTGCGTGCAGGAAAAAGTGCAATCATCCCAGAACAAAGCAGCAAATGACTTGTGAAGATGCCTTAGGAAACAGGACAAAAGTATCTAATACACAGTAAAAGAGTCCCATATCGACATAACCTGATAAGGCGCTCAGCAAGAAGAAGCCAGCTGCTCCAAAACCGGTCATAAAAAAAGCCAGACTACAGTTTGCAACTGCACATGGGCCAAAGATCGTACTTTTTGAAAATGTCCTCTGGTCTTAATGAAACAGAAAATAGAACTGTTTGTCCATAGATGACCATTTAATGTTTGGAGGAAAAGGGAGGCTTGCAAGCCCCAAAGAACACCATCCAACCTTGAAGCACGGTGGTGGCAGCATCATGTTTGGGGGGTTTGTTGCAGAGGGAACCCTGGTGCACTCACAAAATAGATGGCATCATGAGGCGGGGAAATTACGTGGTATATTGGAAGAAACATCTCAAAGACATCAGTCAGGAAGTTAAAGCTTGTGGTCGCAAATGGTCTTCCAAATGAATAATGACCCCAAGCATACTTCCAAAGTTGTAGCAAAATGGCTTAAGGACAACAAAGTCAAGGTAATTGGAGTGACCATCACAAGCCCTGACCTCAATCCTATAGAAAATTGTGGCAGAACGGAAAAAACAATTGTTCGCGAGCAGAGGCATTACAATCGACTCCAGTACACCGAGCTCTCGTCAGGAGAATGGACCAAAGAATTCACCCAATTTATTGTGGGAAGCTGTGGAAGGCTACCCAAAACGTTGTGACCCAAGTTAAACAAGGTTAAATGCAATGCTTACCAATACTAATTGAGTGTGATGTAAAACTTTCTGATCCACTGGGAATGTGATGAAAGATAATGAGAAAGCTAAATAAATTATTATTCTGACATTTTTCACATTCTTAAAATAACAGTGGTGATCCTAACCTGACCTAAAGACAGGGAATTTTTACTAGGATTAAATGTGCAGGATTTGAAAGAACTGAGTTTAACTGTATTTGCTTAAAGTGTATTGTAAACTTCCGACTTCAACTGTATGTAAACATTATTAAAGTGGCATTATTAAAAGTGACTAGTGATCCATTTAGTAAAGTGGCCAATGATTTAGAGTCTGTATGTGTAGGCAAGCAGCCCTTCTGTCAGTATGGCTGTTTAAATTTACATTTACATTTTGACATTTACATTTATGTCATTTTAGCAGACGCTCTTTATCCAAGCGACTTACAAATTGGTTGCATTTCACCTTATGATATCCAGTGGAACAACCACTTTAACAATAGGCATCTAACAATCTAAGCAGTCTCTGATGGCCTTGAGATAGGAACTGTTGTTCAGTCCTCTGCCCAGCTTTGATGCGCACCTGTACTGGACCTCACCTTCTGGATGTAGGCGTGCGTGAACAGGTAGGGCTCGCTGGTGTTGTCTTGATTATCTTTTGGCCTTCCTGGTGACATCGGATGCTGTAGGTGTCCTGGAGGGCAGGTAGTTTGCCCTCGGTGATGCGTTGTGCAGACCGCACTACCCTCTGGAGAGCCTTGCGGTTGTGGGCAGTGCAGTTGCCGTACCAGGTGGTGAAACAGCCCGGCAGGATGCTCTCAATTGTGCATCTGTAAAAGTTTGTGAGGGTTTTAAGTGACAAGCCACATTTCTTCAGCCTCCTGAGGTTGAAGAGGCGCTGTTGCGCCTTCTTCACCACACTGTCTGTGTGGGTGGACCATTTCAGTTTGTCCGTGATGTTTACGCCGAGGATCTTAAAACTCCCTCTGCTGTTTCCTAAAGTCCACGATCATCTCCTTTGTTTTGTTGACATTGAGTGAGAGGTTGTTTTCCTGCCACCACACTCCGAGTGCCCTCACCTCCTCCCTGCAGGCGGTCTCGTCGTTCTTGGTAATCAAGCGTACTACTGTTGTGTCGTCTGCAAACTTGATGATTGAGTGCATGGCCACACAGTCATGGGTGAACAGGGAGTACAGGAGGGGGTTGAGCACACACCATTGTGGGGCCCCAGTGTTGAGGATCAGCAGAGTGGAGATGTTGTTTCCTACATTCACCATCTGGGGGTGGCCCGTCAGGAAGTCCAGGACCCATTTGCACAGGGCGGGGTTGAAACCCAAGGCCTCAAGCTTAAAGATGAGCTATGGTGTTGAATGCTGAGCTGTAGTCGATGAACAACATTCTTACATGGGTATTCCACTTGTCCAGATGGGATAGGGCAGTGTGCAGAGTGATGGCGATGCATTGTCTATGGACCTATTAGGGCGGTATGCAAATTGAAGTGGGTCTAGGGTGGCAGGTAAGGTGGAGGTGATATGATCCTTGACTAATCTCTCAAAGCACTTCATGATGACAGAAGTGAGTGCTACGGGGCGATAGTCATTTAGTTCAGTTGTTTTTGCCTTCTTGGGTACAGGAACAGTGGTGACCATCTTGAAGCATGTGGGGACAGCAGACTGAGATAGGGAGAGATTGAATATGTCCGTAAACACATCAGCCAGCTGGTCTGCGCATGCTCTGAGGATGCAGCTAGGGATGCCGACTGGGCCGGCAGCCTTGCGAGGGTTAACACGTTTAAATGTCTTACTCAGGTCGGCCACGGAGAAGGAGAGGGGAGGCCCACAGTCCTTGGTAGCGGGCCATGTTGCTGGCACTGTATTATCCTCAAAGCGGGCAAAGAAAGTGTTTAGTTTGTCTGGAAACAAGATGTCGGTGTCCGTGACGTGGCTGGTTTTCTTTTTGTGTCCGTATCTGCCTCTAGACCCTGTCACATACGTCTCGTGTCTGATCCGTTGAATTGCGACTCCACTTTGTCCCTATACCGACATTTCTCTTGTTTGATTGCCTTGCGGAGGGAATAACTACACCGTTTATATTCGGCCATATTCCCAGTCGCCTTTCCATGGTTAAATGCAGTGGTTTGCGCTTTCAGTTTTGCGCGAATACCGCTGTCTATCCACGGTTTCTGGTTAATGTACGTTTTAATAGTCACAGTGGGTACAACATGTCAGAATCACTTCCTATAACTTGTGCGCTGGGAAGCATGAAAAAAACAAGAAACACGAACAACGCACAGACAGAAAACTGAAACAGAAACAATCACATCTGGGGAAGGAACCAAAGGGAGTGACATATATAGGGCAGGTAATCAAGGAGGTGATGGAGTCCAGGTGAGTGTCATAATGCGCTGATGCTCGTAACGATGGTGACAAGTGTGCACCATAACGAGCAGCCTGGTGACCTAGAGGCCGGAGAGGGAGCACACGTGACACTTCCTTATAAACTCACTCACAGAGTTAGTGTATAAATCAATGTTATTCTCTGAAGCTGCCCAGAACATTTCCCAGTCTGCGTGATCAAAACAATCTTGAAGTGTGGATTACAATTGCTCAGACCAGTGTTGGATAGTTCTAGTCACAGGTCCATCCTGTTTGAGTTTCTGCCTATAATGGAGTCATGGTCAGAGATGCCGATGGGAGGGCGGGGGAGGGCCTTGCAAGCCAAAACCACGCCCCATTATTCAGAGAGGCATTCTACTATGCTCCCATTGGCTAGCTAGCGTTGTCTCACTCACAGGCGATCAGTGCAGAGACAGCTGCCTACCGTAATGCAGACCTACTATTATCATGTTTGGTAACATTTGCCCATGTATTTATTTTTTGAGTTTCAATGAGTTGTAAAAATGTGTCAGAGAACACTGCTGAATTTCTTCAATTGAAGGTCAGCTAAGTTAACCTAGGCTACTTAACGTTACTAGCTCGGTATTTGAAGTTGTTTTATTATCATTAGTAGTCTATTATCAGGTAAAAGCATATGCTTATTATTCATAATTTCTCAAATATTTATTAGCTAATCATTCAGTGGAATACGTTATGCTACAGCCATTGAATCTGTCTTTGAGCGTTAAGGGATGTTAATGGCTAGTTCGGTCCACAACATTATGTTATTATATTTTCAATCTTGAAATACAAGGGCAAATGTTATTAATCAGTGACTGAAATGTCACGCTACGTGATATTCACTTCCGGACTCGGAGACTTGGAGAGCCCTCAAAGCGTTGTAAAATGCCCCTCTGAATAACGTCGTGTGGTTTTGGCTTAACTGCATTGAGAAAAAGAAAGACGCCTATTGCCCGCACGAGTGCTACAATCAATATGCTGATAGAATTTAGGTAGCCTTTCTCTCAAATTTGCTTTGTTAAAATCCCCAGCTAAAATAAATGCAGCCTCAGGATATATGGTTTCGTTTGCATAGAGTCCAGTGAAGTTCCTTGAGGACCGTCGTGGTATCAGCTTGAGGAGGGATATACACGGCTGTGATAATAACTGACAAGAATTCTCTTGGGAGATATGGTCAGCATTTGATTGTAATGAATTCCAGGTCAGGTGAACAAAAGAACTTGAGTTCCTGTATGTTGTTACGATTACACCATGAGTCGTTAATCATGAAGCATACACCCCCGCCCTTCTTCTTCCCAGAGAGATGTTTATTTCTATCGGCGTGATGCATAAAGAATCAGGCCCCGCTGTAATGCCTTCTGACTGCTATTGGCCCTTTCCTTGCTCAGCAATTGTTTAATAGAGCACAGCTGAAAATAAATGTGGCTGTCACTCTCCATGAAGACAGAGCCACATTAAGAAAGTGCAGAGGCTGAGGTTACAGAGCCATGAGGTAATCCAGGGGTAAACATACTTACATTTCTGTGAAACAGCTTTGGCTCTAATTGCGGCACTGAGCTGAGTATAGGCTACAAGGCTTCCCCTTGAACTGAACTTAATGGGGTGTTGAATGAAAGTGAGAGGGCTGAGTTGAAAGAAGTGCATTGGTCTGTTCTGTAGGCCGTCATTGTAAATAAGAATTTGTTCTTAACTGACTTAAAAATAGGTAAATAAAATATGAGTTGGCTGAGTTGAAGAGGTGCATTGGTCTGTTGTGATGGGCTGAGCTGAAAGAGGTGCGTTCATTTGGGTGAGAATGTTGTCTTTAATTGGAATGATCCTCTTGTTGTCACTAGTGTCAAAAGTCATCTTGTCTAACTTGAGCCTCAATGCAAATGTTTTTGCAATGACAGTGATTTTCAATCCCCCTTGCACTGGGAGGCACCCATGTAAATATTTTGAAGTAATTTTTCTGATCAATGAGGTAAACAAAATGAGTCTTTCTAGCAAAACCCCTGTTTTAACTGAACTTAAATTAAGCCGCAACCCAAAAGGGATCAGTCCCCAGTTCCGACCATTCATTTGGGAGAGCAGAGGTTGACACTTTCTAAATGATAATCACAGAGGAATATTGGTCCCATAAACTGTYGCCTTATGTGGACTCTGTTTGCGCTTTGCCATATTTATGGGGACGCGGTCTGTGTGTTACCAAACCTGTTGCATTAACTCATATTCACCGTCACTTTTTCCAGTAACCTCACTCCAAGCTGTCTGAGAGAGAGAGAGAGAGAGAAAGGGGTCAGTTTTTCCTCATGAGAGAAAGTCTCCATCCTTCCCTTTCTTTCTCCCTGCCCCTATTTTATTGTTTTATTTTTTTCAAATGTTATTTTTTTTATTTTAAGCTATATTTAACTAGGCAAGTCAATTAAGAACAAATTCATATTTACAATGACGGCCTACCCGGCCAACCTTGACGACGCTGGGCCAATTGTGCGCCGCCCTATGGGACTCCCAATCACGGCCGGATGTGATGCAGCCTGGATTCGAACCAGGGACTGCAGTGACGCCTCTTGCACTTAGATGCAGTGCCTTAGACTGCTGCGCCTATACTCTTTGACTATCTCTCCCTCTCTTTTCCTTCCCTCTTATCCCTGCTCTTTCTCTCCCTCCTGCTCTCATTCCCTCACCAATTTGTTGATCCCCCTTCTCTTAACATACAGAGCCCATTGTAGGAGACTGAAGCCAGATAAAACACTAGGATGACTAATAACATAAACACAGCAGGAACCACAAGCCCAATCCATCAGGGAGGATGTCTCCCAAATATCTCCCACACTCACTACAGTTTTTGTCAATTGTGAACATTTTTGGGGATCTGTATTGAAACATATCTATAGCAGAACAGCAATGATCAAATACATTTACAGAACTTCTGATAATAATCTTGCCATAGTACCCGACTTGCATATCTTAGACCACCTTTTGCAAAACTTTAAATGCAAATGTATTCAGTGACTGCAAAATTGGAACACATTGTTTTCATCAGAAGAGAAATGTGTGCAATTGTGTTCACTGTTTCCATCAATCACCCCACCAATCCCCCCATCAGTGTCATACCATGTACAATACTATATATGGAAAGATCTAGTCAATGGAGACAAATTGTTATGATTTTTTACGATATTGAGGACATGCAGAGTTGGAAGATGGGTTACTCCTCAGTCATCATCTCCAACATGTGACCTTCCATCATAGAGCTTTGCTTTGGTATGGATTGAGGCCTATGCATGTACAGTCATATCAGTTGTGATCCTCCATTGAATTCACCTTTCCTTTTTTCTATTGTGGATTGTTTTTCTGTGCACCAATGGAAATTCTAATAAAATATGAGTAAACCAGCCTTCGTATTGATTACATGGAATTGGATTGTGATGATATCGATGAAGGAATCCTGCACACAATGTCAACAGTTATTTAATATAACAAAAAATATATACAAAAATATCTGATTTGATGTGTATGACATTTTTTGGTGGAATATGCATAAAGGGAGAGTAATTGCCCATAATTCTGCATCTTTGGATAGTTGTACTTCCATTTGATCATCATTTAGTGACTGATCTTACCTCAACTAACCTGTACCCCCGCACACTGACTCAGTACCGGTGCCCCCTGTATATAGCCTCGTTATTGTTGTTCTTTTTGTTATTTGTTATTTGTCACTTTTTATTATTACTTTTTATTTTAGTCTACTTGGTAAATATTTTCTTGAACTGCACTGTTGGTTAAGGGCTTGTAAGTAAGCATTACACGGTAAAGTCTACACTTGTTGTATTCGGCGTATGTGACAATTAATGTTTGATTTTATTTGAAAGAAAATCTATTGATCTCCTGGGATTTTTAAAAGACAGACTAACTTTGTTTTTTCTACTTGGACTCAAGTGATAATATGATTGCGTTAATCTTTTTGCAAGCAGTCATGTTCTTTTGATGAATGTATTTGCAATTTTGACAGTCTAATATAGTTTTGATGAATGTATTTATGGGTCATTCCACGAAAAAGAGTGCCTTTTGCATCCCTTTTATATTTTAAGTAGAAATTGTGCACCAATATTTTAAAAGCCTGTTATATTAAATGAAGTGCACTTTGATATAGACCACATGGAACATTTTATAAATATGAATAAAGACTTGCGAAAGTGCCAACATTTAGCATTTTGACATGTCCCTTTGTTCACCATCATTGTAAAGCCCAAGTTATTTTCTTGCTTTGACAAAGTAATTTCTGAGGATTATTATTTTAAATAACATTAAATGTATTTTCCTTATTTTCAGGTCAACCCTATTACATGAACTGAAATGTAGGTTTAAAATGGTGTTTCAAGAAACATTGATCATCTGATAGTCAAATCATAGTGTAAAAGTAGGTAGGAGCTGGTTCTACTCTTTTTGGCCATATTCTGGTGTTTGGTGGTGGAAAACTGAGTGGCTCCAGCATAACTGTTGCATAACTGTTACCCCTAGATAAGACAGGCTAGAGATGTTAATACATTAATATATAAATAAATAAATATATATATATAAATAAATATATATTGACACCACCGGTCAAAAGTTGTATAACACCTACTCATTCAAGGGTTTTTCTTTATTTTTACTATTTTCTACATTGTAGAATAATAGTGAAGACATCAAAACTATGAAATAACACATATGGAATCATGTAGTAACCAAAAAGTGTTGAACAAATCAAAATATGTTTTATATTTGAGATTCTTCAAATAGCCACCCTTTGCCTTGATGACAGCTGTACACACTCCTGGCATTCTCTCAACCAGTTTCACCTGGAATGATTTTCCAACAGTCTTGAAGGAGTTCCCACATATGCTGAGCACTTGTTGGTTGCTATTCCTTCACCTTCACTCTGCGGTCTGACTCATCCCAAACCATCTCAATTTGGTTGAGGTTGGGGGATTGTGGAGGCCAGGTCATCTGATGCAGCACTCCATCACTCTCCTTCTTGGTAAAATAGCCCATACACAGCCTGGAGTTGCGTTGGGTCATTGTCCTGTTTAAAAACAAATGATAGTCCCACTAAGCCCAAACAAGATGTGATGGCGTATCGCTGCAGAATGCTGTGGTAACCATGCTGGTTAGGTGTACCTTAAATTCTAAATAAATCACAGACAGTGTCACCAGCAAAGCASCCCCACACTATAACACCACCTCCTCCCTGCTTTTCGGTGGGAACCACACATGCAGAGATCACCCGTTCACCCACACTGCGTCTCACAAAGACACGGTGGTTGGAACCAAAAATCTCAAATTTTGACTCCAGACCAAAGCACACATTTCCACTGGTTTAATGTCCATTGCTCGTGTGTCTTGGCCCAAGCAAGTCTCTTCTTCTTATTTAGTTGTGGTTTCTTTGCAGCAATTCGATCATGAAGGCCTGATTCACACAGTCTCCTCTGAACAGTTGATGTTGAGATGTGTCTGTTACTTGAACTCTAAGAAGCATTTATTTGGGCTGCAATTTCTGAGGCTGGTAAATCTATCCTCTGCAGCAGAGGTAACTCTGAGTCTTCCATTCCTGTGGTGGTTCTAATGAGAGCCAGTTTCATCATAGAGCTTGATGGTTTTTGCGAATGCACTTGCAGAAATTTTCAAAGTTCTTGAAATGTTCTGTATTGACTGACCTTCATGTCTTAAAGTAATGATGGACTGTTGTTTCTCTTTGCTTATTTGAGCTGTTCTTGCCATAATATGGACTTGGTCTTTTACCAAATAGGGCTATCTTCCTGGACTGAATGTCTTGAGATGTTGCTTCAATATATCCACATAATTTTCCATCCTCATGATGCCATCTATTTTGTGAAGTGACACCAGTCCTCCTGCAGCAAAGCACCTCCACAACATGATGCTGCCACCCCCGTGCTTCACGGTTGGGATGGTGTTCTTCGGCTTGCAAGCCACCTCTTTTTCCTCCAAACATAACGTGGTCATTATGGCCAAACAGTTCTATTTTTGTTTCATCAGACCAGAGGACATTTCTCCAAAAAGTACAGTCTTTGTCCCATGTGCAGTTGCAAACCGTAGTCTGGCTTTTTTTATGGCGGTTTTGGAGCAGTGGCGTCTTCCTTGCTGAGCGGCCTTTCAGGTTATGTCAATATAGGACTCGTTTAACTGTGGATATAGATACTTTTGTACCTGTTTCCTCCAGCATCTTCGCAAGGTCCTTTTCTGTTGTTCTGGGATTGATTTGCACTTTTCGCACCAAAGTACATTCATCTCTAGGGACAGAAGCGTCTCCTTCCTGAACGGTATGACGGCTGCGTGGTCCCATGGTGTTTATACTTGCATACTATTGTTTGTACAGATGAACATGGTACTTCAGGCGTTTGGAAATTGCTCCCAAGGAGGACCAGACAATTTCTTTTCTGAGGTCTTGGCTGATTTCTTTTGATTTTCCCATGATGTCAAGCAAAGAAGCACTGAGTTTGAAGGTAGGCCTTGAAATACATCCACAGGTACACCTCCAATTGACTCAAATGATGTCAATTAGCCTATCAACTTCTAAAGCCATGACATAATTTTCTGGAATTTTCCAAGCTGTTTAAAGGCACAGTCAACTTAGTGTATGTAAACTTCTGACCCACTGGAATTTTGATACAATGAATTATAAGTGAAATAATCTGTTTGTAAACAATTGTTGGAAAAATGACTTGTGTCATGCACACAGTAGATGTCCTAACCGACTTGCCAAAACTATAGTTTGTTAACAAGAAATTTGTGGAGTGGTTGAAAAACGAGTTTTCATGACTCCAACCTAAGTGTATGTAAACTTCCGACTTCAACTGTATATACACTGCTCAAAAAAAGAAAGGGAACACTAAAATAACACATCCTAGATCTGAATGAATGAAATATTCTTATTAAATACTTTTTTCTTTACATAGTTGAATGTGCTGACAACAAAATCACACAAAAATTATCAATGGAAATCAAATTTATCAACCCATGAGGTCTGGATTTGGAGTCACACTCAAAATTAAAGTGGAAAACCACACTACAGGCTGATCCAACTTTGATGTAATGTCCTTAAAACAAGTCAAAATGAGGCTCAGTAGTGTGTGTGGCTCCACGTGCCTGTATGACCTCCCTACAACGCCTGGCATGCTCCTGATGAGGTGGCGGATAATCTCCTGAGGGATCTCCTCTCAGACCTGGACTAAAGCATCCGCCAACTCCTGGACAGTCTGTGGTGCAACGTGGCGTTGGTGGATGGAGCGAGACATGATGTCCCAGATGTGCTCAATTGGATTCAGGTCTGGGGAACGGGCGGCCAGTCCATGCATCAATGCCTTCCTCTTGCAGGAACTGCTGACACACTCCAGCCACATGAGGTCTAGCATTGTCTTGCATTAGGAGGAACCAGGGCCAACGCACCAGCATATGGTCTCACAAGGGGTCTGAGGATCTCATCTCGTACCTAATGGCAGTCAGGCTACCTCTGGCAAGCACATGGAGGGTGTGGCGGCCCCAAAGAAATGCCACCCCACACCATGACTGACCCACCGCCAAACCGGTCATGCTGGAGGATGTTGCAGGCAGCAGAACGTTCTCCACGGCGTCTCCAGACTCTGTCACGTCTGTCACATGTGCTCAGTGTGAACCTGCTTTCATCTGTGAAGACACAGGGCGCCAGTGGCGAATTTGCCAATCTTGGTGTTCTCTGGCAAATGCCAAACGTCCTGCACGGTGTTGGGCTGTAAGCCACCACCCCACCTGTGGACGTCGGGCCCTCATACCACCTCATGGAGTCTGTTTCTGACCATTTGAGCAGACACATGCACATTTGTGGCCTGCTGGAGGTCATTTTGCAGGGCTCTGGCAGTGCTCCTCCTGCTCCTCCTTGCACAAAGGCGGAGGTAGCGGTCCTGCTGCTGGGTTGTTGCCTCCTACGGCTCCTCACGTCTCCTGATGTACTGGCCTGTCTCCTGGTAGCGCCTCCATGCTCTGGACACTACGCTGACAGACACAGCAAACCTTCTTGCCACAGCTCGCATTGATGTGCCATCCTGGATGAGCTGCACTACCTGAGCCACTTGTGTGGGTTGTAGACTCCGTCTCATGCTACCACTAGAGAAAGCACGCCAGCATTCAAAAGTACAAAACATCAGCCAGGAAGCATAGGAACTGAGAAGTGGTCTGTGGTCACCACCTGCAGAATCACTCCTTTATTGGTGGTGTCTTGCTAATTGCCTATAATTTCCACCTGTTGTCTATTCCATTGCACAACAGCATGTGAAATTTATTGTCAATCAGTGTTGCTTCCTAAGTGGACGTTTGATTTCACAGAAGTGTGATTGACTTGGAGTACATTGTGTTGTTTAAGTGTTCCTTTATTTTTTTGAGCAGTGTATATACAGTGCATTCGTAAAGTATTCAGACCCCTTCCTTTTTTCACATTTTGTTACGTTACAGCCTTATTCTAAAATGGATTACATTTAAAAAAATCATCAATCTACATAATACACCATAATGACAAAGAAATTGAAATTTAAGAAATTTTTGCAAATATTAATTCTGCAGCATTGAAGGTCCCCAGAACACAGTGTCCTCCATCAATCTTAAATGGAATAAGTTTGGAACCACCAAGATCTTCCTAGAGCTGCCAGGACAAACTGAGCAATTGGGGAGAAGGGCCTTGGTCAGGGAGATGCCCAAGAACCCGATGGTTCTTATGATAGACCTCCAGATTAATCTGGGGAAATGGGAGAGCTTTCAGAAGGACAACCATCTCTGCAGACTCCAAATGTATTGATGCTCGAGTGCCAAATAACACAAATTTGTTTCTATTTGTCTTTGTTACTTATGAGTCTTATTTTTGTATATATTATATAGTTTCAAATGTTATGAATATTTATTTGTGATGTTCCAATGTCAGAATAAAAATTACATTTATTGCAGAATGGTGCTTTTGGGGGGGGGGGGGGGGGGTTGCCCAAAGAGCCATACAAGCTTGAACCGCCACTGTCCACGAGTCTTGATGATCATCCAGGTTCTCTTCCTGGTGCTTTTTGGAAAACTTCAGTCAACTTTTTGGACCAGATGGGTCCCATTATGTCTGTCGAAAACCAAACATTGCATTCCACAGTAAGAGCCTCATACCAATGGTCAAGCATGGTGGTGGTAGTGTGATGGTTAAAATGAGGTGAAATAAAACATTTGTTTTGACTAAGTTACACTACCTAAAATGTACTCATTTCATGGAACGACCCTTGTGTTTTGAAAATAAATGTATTGTTTTGTAAAAGGCCAGTGAGTTCTGTGTCTTGTGGACTCCAAAGAAATGCTTGTCCGTGATTGAGAAAAACTGTAATACACTAAATATGTTTCAGCCCAAATGTTAGGGGTGGAAGACATAACTAGGTATTCATAATATTAATTGTATACACATCTATACAGTATTGGTGCAGCAGAACAAATCCTTACTGAACTTTTGATATCCTACATGGCCCTTGCAAATCAGAGCCAAGAACTGGTATTGACAWATCAGCTTGGTAATTGTCCATCATATAGCACTATACTATGTTTTAATTCAGTGTTATTGCAACAAAGAGAGTAGCACTAGGCTCCCTCCTCTGACCAAGCTGGGGCATTGCATAGAGTGAAACAGGTGATAGTCAATGTGATCTTCAAAAATATGAACAAGTCTTTCTCAATGTGGAGGAAATGTATGTGGGTGATTTTGCAACTACCGGCACTTTTGGCATTTCTTAGTTTCCTGAAAAAAAACTTAACATAAATACTTTATTAACAGAAACTGGTATTGGCTGTGACCATTTTTTTGACAATAAATGGATTTAACCACATAATGTTGTTGTAAAGACAATTAGCAAATTTTGGGGATTTAACTGCCAGGTCATAAGGTTTACCTGGTTAATATGATCAGCTATCATATGATACATTTCAACCACATAATGAGAACTATTCTTTAAAATAGAAGAAGATCTAGTTACAGGTAATGACAAATAATATTATCTTGACATATTCAAAGTTACTTTTCTTGAAGGTGGAGATAGTGGGGAGAACAAGTATTTGATACACTGCCGATTTTGCAGGTTTTCCTACTTACAAAGCATGTAGAGGTCTGGAATTTTTATCATAGGTACACTTCAACTGTGAGAGACAGAATCTAAAACAAAAATCCAGAAAATCACATTGTATGATTTTTAAGTAATTAATTTGCATTTTATTGCATGACATAAGTATTTGATACATCAGAAAAGCAGAACTTAATATTTAGTACAGAAACCTTTGTTTGCGTGTCCAAATACGAAACTCATGCTCAAACAGACTCAACTCTCACCACAATGGCCAAGACCAGAGAGCTGTGTAAGGATATCAGGGGTAAATGTAGACCTGCACAAGGCTGGGATGGCCTAACAGGACAATAGGCAAGCAGGCTGGCTGAAAGGCAACAACTGTTTGGTGAATTATTTAGAAAATGGAAGAAGTTAAGATGACGGTCAATCACCCTCGGTCTGGGGCTCCATGCAAGATCTCACCCTCGTGGGGCATCAATGAGCATGAGGAAAGGTGAGGGATCAGCCCAGAACAACACGGCAGGACTGGTCAATGACCTGAGAGGAGCTGGGACCACAGTCCTCAAAAGAAAACCATTAGTAACCACTATGCCGTCAGGATATAAAATCCTGCAGCGCACGCACTACGGCGTCCTCCTGACCTGCAATAGGCCACAAAGCGATCTGATTACCAGGCCCGTCTTGAAGTTTAGCCAATAAATCGACCAACAGAACATACGAGCCTTAGGTCATTCATATGGTCGAATCCTGCGAGCCAAGAACTGGACGAGTAATGGTTGAGAACAAAGGACATTTTATGTGGTTCTTCGCATATGGAAGAACATTAACGAGAGGCAATATTTTTGGTTTTCCTAGTACTTTCCGTACTTTTCGTCTCTACGTGTATCTGGTGTGAGCGTCGACATGAAGTAAGGGTACTCGAGTAACAATATCCTACCTAGACATTTCATCACAACCGTGAAGCATGGAAGGTGTTGCAGCAAACCTTCAAGATGTATATCCGGTCCAGTTCACTACTGGGAGATTAACTTGTCCTAAATATTTCTCTCTGCACCAATAGGGGATAAATATCGGACACTGCAATGGAGACATGGGGTCATGAGGCAGAAAGCTGATATGAGCAGTAGGTAGCACACTTGTAGACCTGCAAGACTTCTGCTTGTCTATATGAGACCGCACAGAGACACGTGACCACACACTTTAGACGCAAGGCATTTGGGGATTAGAGATGTAGTGGCTTGCTAATCGTCTGCTGGGGACTATCTCTCTTAGCTGTAGACACTAAATATGGGACCCGACAAGGTTTTAAACAACATAGGCTACATAGGCACTTAGGAGGTGGCTCGAAGAAGCATCTTCATAGTCCTGTGCTGTGTCCGCTATATCTGGTATATTTTACAGAAACGCAGATTGATCGTCTAATATTGGATAATAGTTCTGTTTGGGAGGTAGACTAGGAAGTCCGTATTGGCCACAGCGACAGCCCCGAAACTGAAGGATCTGGAAGGCTCTGTATGAAGCGAGTGTTGGGGACGCCAACACAATCGACAGTGTGCGCATTTGTTGTGTTGCAGCGAAACTTGGCTCCGGCACAACTGCATCGATTATTAATACGCTAACAGGAAACGACAGTAGATGCGTATGCTACGCTAGTGGCAATAAACTAGTAAAATAGGTTCTATCAACCCATTGATTATCATTAAAATAAGTTGATTATTGAGTTGACTTTGATCTTGTTTTTCTGTGGATTTGGTTATAAGCAATATTTAACGTTATTTAGATCGATAGCTGACGAAAATTTCTATCAACCATTAATTATCTTGGCTAAACATATTACCTCATACGGCATTCGCATTTTTCTGGGTATTTTTTGGTATATCTTGTGTTCGGAGGGGGCTCCTTCTGTCTGTGTCTCAGGCCAACGGTGGAGGTTTAGGAAAAGGTGGTACATAGTCAGATTTAAGAGTATCTCCAGACGCTTATTCATACACCGGTCATATGTGTGTGCAAGATTAGAAAATCCTGCAAAATGATCCGGGAAGGCGGAAGGTAAATCAAATATACTTGTTCTTCATCTCTGCCCCACCTTAGATATCCACACTTGGGCAAGGATATAAGCCTATAACTGTGAATTACTAGTGGTCAACCTGTCAATATGATAAAATTATGAATGTGTTGGTCCTCTCATCTTGCCACCTGTTTGACTTAGATACCTAGTATTGTCTCTAATATTTATTAGGATGGGGAATTAGGGTTCTACAATATAAAATGGAACATAAGTTAACACGGGCGTAATCCCAAAATGATATTACTGACCTAGGCTGTATTTACCGCAATGGTGACTTATGAAAACATGACATGGTCACCCTTAATATATCTAAATCGCGCAAAATTTTGGCTAATTCTGGCATTTACTAATACGGATCAACACCTCTTAGTACAGTGACAGTCATGCTGATAGTGCATTTATCCAGTCGCAGACAAAGGAGAATATGGATCTAAGCTAATACAGGTGCGCAATCTATATTTTTATAGACGTTTTTCTCGCTTGAGATTTTTTTTATTTCAAGAGACTAAAACAAAGGGCACCGATAAGAGTGTGTGGGGTAGGTTTGTACTTTTACCCACTTTTTACACATTCACCCACCCTATTTTATCATCGTTGATATCCTCACATATAGAGCATTAGGGAGTCAAATGGTCTTGTGTCACTCCTCTCTCGGAGAGATATATCCAACTCTGACGTGATACTCAACGTGGATTGCATGCGCCTGAATGTGGTCGAGAGACTCGCCATGCCCTCAGTCCTTCGAAGAGCAGGCACGGAGTCGACCATTAGTGCTACTACCAAGTCTGTCATCGGTGCTCGTTAAACCCGGAAGCACCATTGCTGACTTTAAAATAGTGTTTATCTAAGGGAACACGCGTGAGCCTACATAGGCTAAAGCGACGACTTAAACTCACGTCTTAGCATTTGTTCAGAACTCGCGCGCCCGCCACAGGAGTGTTATGGGCTTAGAGACGGTCGATGGGTAGCACAGAGCACTCCAGTGCCGGCTAAAGGAGACACTTCTAACCCGACGACGCTGGGCCAATTGTGGTGCGCCTCATGGGGTCTCCCGGTCCATGGAGGGCTGTGCGGCTTCATGGGATTTTGTTGGATCACCGCCTGGGACCTTGGCGAATCACTCGGGTATCTGATGGAAGTTGACTTCACTCAAGGGCAATGCAGCATGCCATTTGAGCCTAACTGTGAAGCACTACGAGAAGGCTCTAGAGCATGTGTACGGATTTGGTCTCTTACACAACCCCTCTTGAAGTTAGATTTTTGTAGCCTCTGAGCACAAGTGATTGGATTTCGAGATTGTTCTTAAAAATAATTGTTGTCTTATCAACTTTGAACCATCAGTGGTGAATCAGTGGAATTGTTTTCCTATAAGGGAGCAGCGCACATAGGACAGTTTCTTGCTGTTTGAGAAAGCTCCACTCACGCTGCTCTCACCTGGGTGCGTGTCTTGCAGTAGCACAAAGGCTCAATACATTGAATAACTATCCTATAAAGCATCCAAGGGAGTCGGTTCACGGCATTCGATAATTGATTACAAATGTCCTTTATAGGTTTAGTTGGTTGTAGCGCTTCAGAGCGATCGGAAAATCCTATAGGCTACTATCACTAATGAGATGTTATATTCTTAACATTGTCTTGCGCTCCCTTACCAACATCTAGTATAGGTGTTAGAAACTCCCAAAATCACACTCCCAACCATGCTTGACCATTGGTATGAGGCTCTTACTGTGGAATGCAATGTTTGGTTTTCGACAGACATAATGGGACCCATCTGGTCCAAAAAGTTGACTGAAGTTTTCCAAAAAGCACCAGGAAGAACCTGGATGATCATCAAGACTCGTGGACAGTGGCGGTTCAAGCTTGTATGGCTCTTTGGGCAACCCCCCCCCCCCCCCACCCAAAGCACCATTCTGCAATAAATGTAATTTTTATTCTGACATTTGGAACATCACAAATAAATATTCATAAAATTTGAAAACTATAAATATATACAAAATAAAGACTCATAAGTAACAAAGACAAATAGAAACAAATTTGTGTTGATTTGGCACTCGGAGCATCAATACATTTGGAGTTCTGCAGAGATGGTTGTCCTTCTGAAAGGCCTCTCATTTCCCCGATTAACTCTGGAGGTCTATCATAAAACCATCGGTTCTTGGTCATCTCCCTGACCAAGGCCTTCTCCCCCAATTGCTCAGTTTGTTCTGGCAGCTCTAGGAAGAGTCTTGGTGGTTCCAAACTTATTCCATTTAAGATTGATGGAGGACACTGTGTTCTTGGGGACCTTCAATGCTGCAGAATAATATTTGCAAAAATTTCTAAATTTCAATTTCTTTTGTCATTATGGTGTATTATGTAGATTGATGATTTTTTTAAATGTAATCCATTTTAGAATAAGGCTGTAACGTAACAAAATGTGAAAAAAGGGAAGGGGTCTGAATACTTTACGAATGCACTGTATATACACTGCTCAAAAAAATAAAGGGAACACTTAAACAACACAATGTACTCCAAGTCAATCACACTTCTGTGAAATCAAACTGTCCACTTAGGAAGCAACACTGATTGACAATAAATTTCACATGCTGTTGTGCAAATGGAATAGACAACAGGTGGAAATTATAGGCAATTAGCAAGACACCACCAATAAAGGAGTGATTCTGCAGGTGGTGACCACAGACCACTTCTCCAGTTCCTATGCTTCCTGGCTGATGTTTGGTCACTTTTGAATGCTGGCGGTGCTTTCACTCTAGTGGTAGCATGAGACGGAGTCTACAACCCACACAAGTGGCTCAGGTAGTGCAGCTCATCCAGGATGGCACATCAATGCGAGCTGTGGCAAGAAGGTTTGCTGTGTCTGTCAGCGTAGTGTCCAGAGCATGGAGGCGCTACCAGGAGACAGGCCAGTACATCAGGAGACGTGGAGGAGGCCGTAGGAGGGCAACAACCCAGCAGCAGGACCGCTACCTCCGCCTTTGTGCAAGGAGGAGCAGGAGGAGCACTGCCAGAGCCCTGCAAAATGACCTCCAGCAGGCCACAAATGTGCATGTGTCTGCTCAAATGGTCAGAAACAGACTCCATGGAGGTGGTATGAGGGCCCGACGTCCACAGGTGGGGGTTGTGCTTACAGCCCAACACCGTGCAGGACGTTTGGCATTTGCCAGAGAACACCAAGATTGGCAAATTCGCCACTGGCGCCCTGTGCTCTTCACAGATGAAAGCAGGTTCACACTGAGCACATGTGACAGACGTGACAGAGTCTGGAGACGCCGTGGAGAACGTTCTGCTGCCTGCAACATCCTCCAGCATGACCGGTTTGGCGGTGGGTCAGTCATGGTGTGGGGTGGCATTTCTTTGGGGGGCGCACAGCCCTCCATGTGCTTGCCAGAGGTAGCCTGACTGCCATTAGGTACGAGATGAGATCCTCAGACCCCTTGTGAGACCATATGCTGGTGCGGTTGGCCCTGGGTTCCTCCTAATGCAAGACAATGCTAGACCTATGTGGCTGGAGTGTGTCAGCAGTTCCTGCAAGAGGAAGGCATTGATGCTATGGACTGGCCCGCCCGTTCCCCAGACCTGAATCCAATTGAGCACATCTGGGACATCATGTCTCGCTCCATCCACCAACGCCACGTTGCACCACAGACTGTCCAGGAGTTGGCGGATGCTTTAGTCCAGGTCTGAGAGGAGATCCTCAGGAGATTATCCCACCTCATCAGGAGCATGCCCAGGCGTTGTAGGGAGGTCATACAGGCACGTGGAGGCCACACACACTACTGAGCCTCATTTTGACTTGTTTTAAGGACATTACATCAAAGTTGGATCAGCCTGTAGTGTGGTTTTCCACTTTAATTTTGAGTGTGACTCCAAATCCAGACCTCCATGGGTTGATAAATTTGATTTCCATTGATAATTTTTGTGTGATTTTGTTGTCAGCACATTCAACTATGTAAAGAAAAAAGTATTTAATAAGAATATTTCATTCATTCAGATCTAGGATGTGTTATTTTTAGTGTTCCCTTTCTTTTTTGAGCAGTGTATATACAGTTGAAGTCGGAAGTTTACATACACTTAGGTTGGAGTCATGAAAACTCGTTTTTCAACCACTCCACAAATTTCTTGTTAAACAAACTATAGTTTTGGCAAGTCGGTTAGGACATCTACTGTGTGCATGACACAAGTCATTTTTCCAACAATTGTTTACAAAACAGATTATTTCACTTTAATTCATTGTATCAAAATTCCAGTGGGTCAGAATTTACATACACTAAGTTGACTGTGCCTTTAAACACGCTTGGAAAATTCCAGAAAATTATGTCATGGCTTTAGAAGTTTCTGATAGGCTAATTGACATCATTTGAGTCAATTGAAGGTGTACCTGTGGATGTATTTCAAGGCCTACTTCAAACTCAGTGCTTCTTTGCTTGACATCATGGGAAAATCAAAAGAAATCAGCCAAGACCTCAGAAAAGAAATTGTCTGGTTCCTCCTTGGGAGCAATTTCCAAACGCCTGAAGGTACCATGTTTCATCTGTACAAACAATAGTATGCAAGTATAAACACCATGGGACCACGCAGCCGTCATACCGTTCAGGAGGAGACGCGTTCTGTCCCCTAGAGATGAATGTACTTTGGTGCGAAAAGTGAAAATCAATCCCAGAACAACAGAAAAGGACCTTGCGAAGATGCTGGAGGAAACAGGTACAAAGTATCTATATCCACAGTTAAACGAGTCCTATTTGACATAACCTGAAAGGCCGCTCAGCAAGGAAGACGCCACTGCTCCAAAACCGCCATAAAAAAGCCAGACTACGGTTTGCAACTGCAATGGGACAAAGACTGTACTTTTTGGAGAAATGTCCTCTGGTCTGATGAAACAAAAATAGAACTGTTTGGCCATAATGACACGTTATGTTTGGAGGAAAAGAGGGTGGCTTGCAAGCCGAAGAACACCATCCCAACCGTGAAGCCGGGGGGTGGCAGCATCATGTTGTGGAGGTGCTTTGCTGCAGGAGGGACTGGTGCACTTCAACAAAATAGATGGCATCATGAGGATGGAAATTATGTGGATATATTGAAGCAACATCTCAAAGACATCAGTCAGAAGATAGCCCTATTTGGTAAAAGACCAAGTCCATATTATGGCAAGAACAGCTCAAATAAGCAAAGAGAAACAACAGTCCATCATTACTTTAAGACATGAAGGTCAGTCAATACAGAACATTTCAAGAACTTGAAAATTTCTGCAAGTGCATTCGCAAAAACCATCAAGCTCTATGATGAAACTGGCTCTCATTAGAACCACCACAGGATGGAAGACTCAGAGTTACCTCTGCTGCAGAGGATAGATTTACCAGCCTCAGAAATTGCAGCCCAAATAAATGCCTCTTAGAGTTCAAGTAACAGACACATCTCAACATCAACTTTTCAGAGGAGACTGTGTGAATCAGCCTTCATGATCGAATTGCTGCAAAGAAACCACAATAAATAAGAAGAAGAGACTTGCTTGGCCAAGACACACGAGCAATGGACATTAAACCAGTGGAAATGTGTGCTTTGTCTGGAGTCAAAATTTGAATTTTTGGTTCCAACCACCGTGTCTTTGTGAGACGCAGTGTGGGTGAACGGGTGATCTCTGCATGTGTGGTTCCACCGAAAAGCAGGGAGGAGGTGGTGTTTATAGTGGTGGGGGTGCTTTGCTGGTGACACTGTCTGTGATTATTTAGAATTTAAGGTACACCTAACCAGCATGGTTACCACAGCATTCTGCAGCGATACGCCATCACATCTTGTTTGGCTTAGTGGACTATCATTTGTTTTAAACAGGACAATGACCCAACGCAACTCCAGCTGGTGTATGGGCTATTTTACCAAGAAGGAGAGTGATGGAGTGCTGCATCAGATGACCTGGCTCCACAATCCCCAACTCAACAAATTGAGATGGTTGGGATGAGTCAGACCGCAGAGTGAAGTGAAGGAATAGCAACCAACAAGTGCTCAGCATATGTGGAACTCCTTCAAGACTGTTGGAAAATCATTCCAGGTGAAACTGGTTGAGAGATGCCAGGAGTGTGTACAGCTGTCATCAAGGCAAAGGGGTGGCTATTTGAAGAATTTCTCAAATATAAAACATATTTTGATTTGTTCAACACTTTTGGTTACTACGATTCATATGTGTCTATTTCATAGTTTTATGTCTTCACTATATTACTAACAATGTAAAATAGTAAAAATAAAGAAAAACCCTTGAATGAGTAGGTGTTATAACAATTTTGACCGGTGGTGTCAATATATATTTATGTTATATATATATATTTATTTATTTATATAAATGTATTAAATCTCTAGCCTGTTATCTAGGGGTAACAGTTATGCAACAGTTATGCTGGAGCCACTCAGTTTTCCACCACCAAACACCAAGATATGGCCAAAAAGAGTAGAACCAGCTCCTACCTACTTTTACACTATGATTTGACTATCAGATGATCAATGTTTCTTGAAACACCCATTTTAAACCTACATTTCAGTCATGTAAATAGGGTTGACCTGAAAATAGGAAAATACATTTAATGTTATTTTAAAATTATAATCCTCAAATTACTTTGTCAAGCAAGAAAAACTTGGGCTTATACATGATGGTGAACAAAGGGACATGTCAAAATGCTAAATGTTGGCACTTTCGCAAGTCTTTATCATATTATAAAATGTTCCATGTGTCTATATCAAAGTGCACTTCATTTAATATAACAGGCTTTTAAAATATTGGTGCACAATTCTACTTAAAATATAAAAGGGATGCAAAGGCACTCTTTTTCGTGGAATGACCATAAATACATTCATCAAAACTATATTAGACTGTCAAAATTGCAAATACATTCATCAAAAGAACATGACTGCTTGCAAAAAGATTAACGCAATCATATTTAACTTGAGTCAAGTATGAAAAACAAGTTAGTCTGTCTTTTAAAAATCCAGGAGATCAATAGATTTTCTTTCAATAAAATCAAACATTAATTGTCACATACGCCGAATACAACAAGTGTAGACTTTACGTGCTATGCTTTTAGCCCTTAACCAACAGTGCAGTTCAAGAAATATTACCAAGTAGACTAAAATAAAAAGTAATAATAAAAAGTACAAATAACAAATAACAAAAGACAACAATAAAGAGGCTATATACAGGGGGGCACCGGTACTGATGCAGTGTGCGGGGGTACAGGTTAGTTGAGGTAAGATCAGTCACTAAAGGAGATCAAATGGAAGTACAACTATCCAAAGATGCAGAATTAGGGCAATTACTCTCCTTTATGCAATATTCCACCAAAAATGTCATACACATCAATCAGATATTTTGTATATATTTTTTGTTAATATTAACTAACTGTGACATTGTGTGCAGGATTCCTTCATCGAGTATCTGATCACAATCCAATTCCATGTAATCATACGAAGCTGGGTTACGTATATTATTAGAAATTCCATTGGTGCACAGAAAAACAATCCACAATAGAAAAAGGAAAGTGAATTCATGGAGATCACAACTGATATGACTGTACATGCATAGGCCTCATCCATCCAAGCAAAGCTCTATGATGGAAGGTCACATGTTGGAGAGATGACTGAGGAGTAACACATCTTCCAATTCATGTGCCTTTCAATATCGTAAAAAATCATACCAATTTGTCTCCATTGATAGATTTTCATTTATAGTATTGTAATGTATGACTACTGATGGGGGGATTGGTGGTGCTGATGAAACAG
>NC_036839.1:33967160-33970331 GCF_002910315.2 Salvelinus sp. IW2-2015
AAACTGTGTAAGGATATCAGGGGAAAATTTTAGACCTGCACAAGGCTGGGATGGGCTACAGGACAATAGGCAAGCAGCTTGGTGAGAAGGCAACAAACTGTTGGTGCAATTATTAGAAAATGGAAGAAGTTCAAGATGACGGTCAATCACCCTCGGGTCTGGGGCTCCATGCAAGATCTCACCTCGTGGGCATCAATGATCATGAGGAAGGTGAGGGATCAGCCCAGAACAACACGGCAGGACCTGGTCAATGACCTGAAGAGAGCTTGGACCACAGTCTCAAAGAAAACCATTAGTAACACACTATGCCGTCATGGATTAAAATCCTGCAGCGCACGCAAGGTCCCCTGCTCAAGCCAGCGCATGTCCAGGCCCGTCTAAGTTTGCCAATGACCATCTGGATGATCCAGAGGAGGAATGGAGAAGTCATGTGTCTGATGAGACAAAAAGAGAGCTTTTTGGTCTAAACTCCACTCGTCGTTTGGAGGAAGAAGAAGGATGAGTTCAACCCCAAGAACATCATCCCAACCGTGAAGCATGGAGGTGGAAACGTCATTCTTTGGGGATGCTTTTCTGCAAAGGGGACAGGACGACTGCACCGTATTAGGGGAGGATGAATGGGGCCATGTATCGCAAGATCTTGGCCAACAACCTCCTTCCCTCAGTAAGAGCATTGAAGATGGGTCGTGGCTGGGTCATCCAGCATGACAACGACCCGAAACACACAGCCAAGGCAACTAAGGAGTGGCTCCGTAAGAAGCATCTCAAGGTCCTGGAGTGGCCTAGCCAGTATCCAGACCTGAACCAATAGAAAATCTTTGGAGGGAGCTGAAAGTCCGTATTGCCCAGCGACAGCCCCGAAACCTGAAGGATCTGGAGGTCTGTATGGAGGAGTGGGCCAAAATCCCTGCTGCAGTGTGTGCAAACCTGGTCAGAACTACAGAAACGTATATCTCTGTAATGTGCAGTGTGGACAGGTGTCTTTTATACAGTTAACGAGTTCAAACAGGTGCAGTTAATACAGGTAATGAGTGGAGAACAGGAGGGCTTCTTAAAGAAAAACTAACAGGTCTGTGAGAGCTGGAATTCTTACTGGTTGGTAGGTGATCCAATACTTATGTCATGCAATAAAATGCTAATTAATTACTTAAAAATCATACAATGTGATTTTCTGGATTTTTGTTTTAGATTCTGTCTCTCACAGTTGAAGTGTACCTATGATAAAAATTACAGACCTCTACATGCTTTGTAAGTAGGAAAACCTGCAAAATCGGCAGTGTATCAAATACTTCTCCACTGCCACTTGTTGTGTGACTTGATGTGTAAAATCTAGAAAAAAATACTAGAATGTATCATTTTATTCATAGTGATGGTAATGATGCAATACTGTGAGGCTGTATTTTGTGTAAAAAAAAGGAATAAATGACTTGTTATGCCCATTAAATGTTTATACAATTTCCATTTCTTCATTTTCTTTTCTAAACAGGTGCACTAAATATTTTCTAATTATCAACATATTTTTAAGTGTAATAAACATTGCAAAACAGAGAAATCCAGACAATGCTTTAGAAATTAAACAAAGAAACAAAATTGCAAGCTGAAAAAAAAGGTTACGGTTATTTTAGTGTGTACTTTATACAGTGCATTCAGAAAGTATTCAGACCCCTTGACTTTTTYAACAACAAAAACATTTCAGCTTTATTCTAAATGGATTAAATAGATTTCTTTCTCATCAATCTAGACACAATAMCCCATAATGACAAAGCAAAAACAGTTTTTTAGAAATGTTTGCAAATTTATTACAAATAAAAAACAGAAATAACACATTTACATAATATTCAGACCCTTTACTCAGTATCTTGTTGAAGCACCTTTGGCAGCGATTACAGCCTCGAGTCTTCTTGGGTATGACGTTACAAGCGTGGCACACCTGTATTTGGGGAGTTTCTCCCATTGTTCTCTGCTGATCCTCTTAAGCTCTGTCAGGTTGGATGGGGAGCATCGCTGCACAGCTATTTTCAGGTCTCTCCAAAGATGTTCGTCGGGTTCAAGTCCGGGCTCTGGCTGGGCCAATCAAGGACATTCAAAGACTTTTTCCGAAGCCACTCCTGCATTGTGTTGGCTGTGTGCTTAGGGTTGTTGTCCCGTTGGAAGGTGAACCTTCACCCCAGTCTGAGGTTCTGAGCGCTCTGGAGCAGGTTTTCATCAAGGATCTCTCTGTACTTTACTCCGTTCATCTTTCCATCGATCATGACTAGTCTCCCAGTCCCTGCCACTGAAAAACATACCCACAACATGATGCTGCAACCACCATGCTTCACCGTAGGGATGGTGCCAGGTTTCCTCCAGACGTGGCGCTTGGCATTCAGGCCAAAGAGTTCAATCTTGGTTTCATCAGACCAGAGAATCTTGTTCCTCATGGTCTGAGTCCTTTAGGTGCCTTTTTGCAAACTCCAAGCGGGCTGTCATGTGCCTTTTACTGAGGAGTGGCTTCCGTCTGGCCAGAGATGTCCTGGAAGGTTCTCCAATCTCCACATAGGAACTCTAGAGCTCTGTCAGAGTGACCATCGGGTTCTTGGTCACCTCCCTGACCAAGGCCCTTCTCCCCCGATTGCTCAGTTTGGCTGGGCGGCCAGCTCTAGGAAGAGTCTTGGTGGTTCCAAACTTCTTCCATTTAAGAATGATGGAGGCCTCCGGAGGCCTCCTCCGTGTTCTTAGGGACCTTTAATGCTGCAGGGATGTTTTGGTACTCTTCCCCAGATCTGTGCCTCGACACAATCCTGTCTTGGAGCTCTAAATCAAATAACATTTTATTGGTCACACACACATGGTTAGCAGATGTTAATATACGTGTTGCAAAATGCTTATGCTTCTAGTTCCGACAGCGCAGCAATATCTAACAAGTAATCTAACAATTCCACAACAACTACCCAAATCAAATCAAATTTTATTTGTCACATACACATGGTTAGCAGATGTTAATGCGAGTGTAGCAAAATGCTTGTGCTTCTAGTTCCGACAATGCAGTAATAACCAACGAGTAATCTAACCTAACAATTCCACAACTACTACCTTATACACACAAGTGAAAAATATGTACATAAAGATATATGAATGAGTGATGGTACAGAACGGCATAGGCAAGATGCAGTAGATGGTATAGAGTACAGT
>NC_036839.1:33970356-34003868 GCF_002910315.2 Salvelinus sp. IW2-2015
CCCAGTCCCTAGCCTCAACCCCTGCCTGCCTCCTCCACGGCAGCCCAGCTCCTAGCCCTACCTTCGCGTCGCTCTCAACGGAGCGCCCACGCCTCTACCCGCTACCTGCTGCCCTTCCAAGGCAGCCCCATCGTCTCGACGCCTACCTGCTGCCTCTCAGCGAGCAGTCCTAGCCCTACCCCTTTGCCTGCTTCCTCCCACAGGAGGCCCGTCCTACGCTACCTGCCCTGCTCTCCAAGGACGCCCAGTCCTACGCTCACCCGCCTGCCTCTCACCACTGACGCCACCTCTAGCTACCGGCTGCGCTCTCCAACGCGAGCCAGCTCTCACCAGCTCACCTGCTGCTTCCACAGCGAGCCCCACGTCTAACGCCGTACCCTCGCCTCGCTTCACGCGCACCGCACGCTCTACTCCACCCTGCCCTGCCTTCCAACGGCCGCCCCAGTCTACCGCCTACCGGCTGCTTCAATGCAGCCCCCAGTCTCAGCCTACCCTGCCTGCTGTCAAGGAGCCACTCTAGCCCTCACCCCGCGCCTGCCTTCCAATGAGCCAGTTCCCTACGCTCACCCCTGCTCGCTTCAACCGCGACAGCCCAGCTCTACCGCTTACCTGCTGCTTCACGCCGAACGGCAGAACACCCTGCACGAACTGAGCTCCTACCCTCACCAAGCCGCCGACGCCACTATCCTCCCTACTGGACCCCTCCCGCACTCGCGGAATCCGACCTGCGGCGCTCTTACACGCCACCCTCCGGACGAGTCCTGCACGCCTGCGTAGAAGACCACACCAAGGCAAGATCCGGCTTCTACAACCCTGCCCATGGTCGTACCCTTCGCCCGTGCGCAGCCTCCTCTCGTCTTTCGCGGGCTCAGCACCTGCCCTCTCAAGAGGAGCCCCAAACTACCGGCCTCACCCCGTTCAGCAACTCACGCACACGCACCAAGGAGAAACCAACATTTACACACCCGAAGGAACACACTCTTACCACTGAACGGAACAACCACACCTCTCTCACCCACTGCAAGGAAAACCCACACTCTTCACCCACCACAGAAGGCACCCAAACATCTTACCGCAAGGAACCACACATTCTACCACCACGACGGACAACACCACTCTCTCACACTGAACGGACAACACATTCTACCACCGAACGCGCCAACAACCACTCTTCTACACCTGAAGCGCGCCGCACCACACACATTTCACCACAGAAGCGAACACACATTCTACACCAGAAGGAAAAACCACCCATTCTCACGCTGCAACCGCGAACACACCACATTCCTACACAGAAGCGAAAACACCATTTACCCACAGAAGGCCGCCAAATCCACCCTTTACACAGCAGGAACAACCCACCACTCTTCAACCAGAAGCGCAACACACCCACTTCACACCACAGACCAGGCAAACACATCTCCTACCCACAGACAGGACAACACGCCATCTTAACACCGAAGCCGAAAACCCACCCATTCCCTCACCACTGCCATTCACCCCCCCTGAAGGAAACACCACTTCTACACCCCACGAACGAACACACTCCCCTCCTACCACCTCGAAGCGCCAACAACCACATTTCACCACAAGACACGGAAACCCATCCTCCTACCGCCCAGCACCAGGACCACCACACCATCCTTCACGCCAGAAGGCAACCCAATCTTACACCCCAGACACGGACAACACATTCTACCTGAACGGAAAACACATTTCACACTGCATCCACCACTGAAGGCAAACCAACTTTAACCACGCCAAGGAAACCACATCTTACCATCTGAAGGACACCACCACTTTCACTGATACCACTCGCACACGGACAACACATTCTACACCACGACACGCCAAACCACCACACTCTTTCCACACGAAGGAACAACAATCTCTACCACTGAAGCCGAACACCCATCTTACACATCGACCACACTGCACCCGACACAACACCCTCTCTCCACCCGACACAGGAGAACACATTTACCACCAGAAGGAACCCACACATTTACCCCTCGCAACGCAAACAACTTTAGCGCCACCAGAACGCCGCAAAACACATTTCTTTACACACGAAGGAAACCCACTTTAACCAGACCAGGCACAACACACTTTACCAGAAGGCAACCAAACCCACATTGTACCACCTGGCAAGGCACACCACCATTTACACTCGACTACACTCGCAACACGCGCACACCCACCACCTCTTACACACGCAGCGACACACACAACATTTACAGCCGAAGGAACCACCTTTCCACCACGGAAGCGCCAAACCACTTCTACACTGCAACAGAGGGCTCGTCCATAACGCACGCATCTCGCGTTACGCTAGCCCATCTAACTCGCAGTTACTCGATTCGCTACCACGTCCATCCTATTCCCTCTACCCTCCCTCTTCTTTATGCAGAACACCGGCCAGGTTCTCAGACTCCCCAACGCTTTCTCCTGCCACCTCCTTGCCACAATAGCCAGGCCAGACAACACACCTAAGTTACATCTTTTAAATCCAATCCACTACCTCATGCAACATCAGTACCGAACGTCTCTACGTGCGGACCTTTCCGTCCTCCTCACACAGAACATCGTCTTTCCTACGCCTGCATCCACGAGCGGGCGCACGACCACGCCAGACGAGACCCACCACAGCAGACGCCACGGGGGAGACCCCAGCCAGCGACACACACGAGACGAGACGACGTGGGCGGGCAGAACCAGACGCAGAGCCACAGCACGCAGGACGCCCGACGAGTCGCCGGGGGAGCCACCACAAGAGAGACGACCAGAGAGCAGAGAGCAGGGGGGCGCGACACAGAGAGCCACAGCAGAGAGCAGTGCGGGGCGGAGCCACAGAGCACGAGAGCAGTGGGGGTAGCACAACACGAGCGACACAGAGAGACGAGAGGCGGCAGACCCAGAGACGATACGCAGACGATGAGCTGGGGGGAGACCCAGACGAGAGAGCGGGGGCGCAGCACCACCCAGAGACGACCACCCACCCGGCAGACCGAGAGAGAGGTGGCGACGACACCCGAGACCGACCCCAGAGAGACGAGAGACGAGCAGGCGGGGGACAGTAGAGACCAGACGAGCAGGAGAGAAGGAGCGAGACAGCAGAGACACAGAGCAGAGCAGTGGGGGGAGACACACGCAGAGACACAGACGACAAGAGAAGAAGTCGGACGACAGAGAGACACAGAGAGCAGAGCAGAGTGGGGGAGACACACAGAGGACACCCAACGAGAGATCGAGTGCGCGGCGGGACAGAGGAGACCCACACGCAGAGAGCCGAGGAGAGGCCCCCGGCGGGAGCACACCACGCACCGACGTACCCACCACCGCCACGCCACCGACGAGGACAGAACGGCACGCGCAGCCACACACGACGAGCCACACGAGCACGCCACCGCACCCGCACCGCGCCAGGGGAGCACAGAGACCCAAACGAGAGACGGGGGGACACGCACGAGCCCCCACGCCGCCAGACGCGTGGGGAGACACGAGACCAACACACACCGCAGAGGCGCCAGCAGTCGCACTGAGCACGAGCATAAAATTAGCACTCCATCGAGCCAGCATGCACGACCGACCGGACCGCCCAGCACAGCACCACGCCACCACCCACGGTACCGCGCAGACACGCACAGCCCCGGCCCCCAGTGTAGTGACCTGACCACCACGACGCATCCTCCCTCACAGACACGGCGAGCAGATTCTTGCACCCTTCCGCCTCCCTCGCGCACTTCCATCAGCCTTACGCTTCGGGTACCCTCGCGACTGGGCCCGAACCACGCTCTCTGTCCCTCAGCGCTCTCCACTCCTACATCTACACACGCAGCGACACAGACAGAGCACACAGCTCCAGCTCACTACACACTCACCACACGACGCCGACACGCGACCACAGAGCCACCACAGCTCCACGTCCTCACATCATCAACACGCCGCGACAGAGCACCACCAGAGCCACAGTAGTACTACCCACCCATAAAGAGGCCAGAGACCCCAACAGAGACCACAGTCGCTCCACCACCACACGCCCACCAGCTCAGCGTCTCACCACCATAAACCAGAGGACAGAGGCACCGCCACAGACCGCACCCACAGTCAGTATACCACCACCACCACACACGTCACGCGTCTACACCCTCAACAGCCGGACACGAGACCACACGAGACCCACACCGTCAGTACCTACCACACTAACCGCACCCACAGAACCCACCAGCCCTACCACAGTTACGCCCTACTCCACACCCACTACCCAAGACAGTCAGTACTAGCAAGACCACAGCTTAGCTACTCCAAACAGACAGTCAGTCACTCCACACAGACCCACAGTCTAGTACTCAGCCCATAACCCAGCACACGAGCACCCAACAGACGACCCACAGTCCAGTACTACCATCAACAGCCACGTCAGCTAACTACCAGCACCACAGCTTTAGCTCACTCACCCCACCACTAACCCACGCAGGCACAGAGACACACAGACTGCACAGTCTCACTCACCCATAACAGACAGTCCAGTACCTCACCACCAGACCCCCACACGTCTACGTACTCCACACACCTACACGGCGCACCAAGACCACCACACCGCACCCCACAGCTCCGCTAACTCCACACCCATCACACCAGACAGCCCCTCAGTACTACACCAGACCACAGTTAGCTACCTACCACCACTAACACGCCAGGACCAGCAGACCAACCGACCCCCACAGTCAGTCACTCACACCCACTCACCACGAGGACACGAGACCCACACAGCCCCTACAGTCAGCCTACCTCACCACAGCACATCAAGCCTCATCATCACCAGACACCGACACGTCCAGGTACCTCCACACAGAACACGAACCGCACACGCTCCACCGTACCCTCACACACGCAACCACGACAGTCCAGTCTACCCAGCACCACCACCCGCTCGCTACTCACACCAGCACACAACGACAGCTCAGTACCTCCACAGCACCAGCAACAGCCAGTCACCGCTACCTCACCACGCCCACAGTCAGCCTCACTACACACACCATCCCCTCCCCACGCTCAGCCTTCAACACCGACCCACCACTCCCACGCTCACCCTACCACACGACACCACCAGTCCAGTACCTACCACGACGCACGCCCACACGTCCAGTACAACCAGCAATGTACACTCAGCTCTCACCAGCATCCACACCGGTCAGTACTCCACACCACGCCCCCACCCAGTCAGCCTACTACACCAGACCATCACATCAGTCCACTCAACCACGACCCACACCAGCTCAGTACTCCACACATCACCACACAACAGTCCCAGCCATACACAGCAATACCACACTCAGTCACTCCACACCACGACCCATCACACCCGCCCTCCCAGTACCTACACATAACAGACAGTCAGCTACCTACACAGAATCACCTCACAGTCCAGCTCACTCCACACAGACAGAACCAGCACCCACGCAGCCCTACTCCCACCACCACGACACAGTCCACGTCTATCCACACCCAGAACACGCCACACGCTCCCAGTACTCCACACCAGCACCCAGACCAAGTCCAGTACCTCCCACAACGACCCAGACCACGTAGCTACACCAGAACACGACCACCGACGTACTCACACCACGACCAGCACCAGCCCACACCGTCCACGTACTACCACCCGCACCCAGAACGTCAGTACTCCACACAGCAACAGACATCCACAGTCACGTCTCCACCACCACCGACACGCACCACCAGACAGCAGCCTCTCCACCCAGTCACCCCACCAGTCACGTACCTACACCAGAACACGCACAGTCAGTACTCCACATCCCAGCACACCAACCGCTCAGTCACCCTCCACACAGACCGACAGTACTCACAAAACCAGACAGCTCCACTCTACACCCCACGAACCACGCACCAACGTCAGTCACTACACGTACAAGCCACAGCCAGTACTCAACCAGCACCCAGAACGTCACGCCTCACTACAAGACCGCCCGCCACACTTCTCACGCTACTCACCACACCGCACCGCCCAGCCACCCAGTCACTACCTCCACACAGCACCCAGCCCACCGTCCACGCTCCCACTACCAGACAAACCAGCCACCCAGCTCCTCATACGCCTTCGTGTCTCCTGACCTCGGTCCATCAAAGCCCGCCCCGCCTCCCTGCCTCGCTCCTCGTCCGGCCCCCCTGCACTCGGAACGCGCCTCGCCCCGTGCCCCTCCGTCCTCGCGGTTCGCTCGCCCCTCTCCAGCGCTCCCCCCAGCTCCGGGCTGACCCCGACCAGCCACGCAGCCCCACGCGGCTCGCACCCCAGACGCTTCATCGGCACCGGCTGTGCTCACAACGGCTCCCTGCTCCCTCCCCGGCGGCCTGCTCACACGCCGTCTCCCGCTGCCTGCTTCCTCCTGGGACTGTCCGTGGCCTCCTCTCCCCCCTACCCATACACCAAGACACCACTACTTCCACCTCCATCAGACAAGGGTCTTTTCCTCACACCAGCGCAGCCAACACAAACCGGGCGTCCGCTTATGCTTTCACTCACCCTCCCATATCATACCTCATACTATCTCACTCATCCTCATATCCCACTATGTCCTCTATCCCCTTATCCTCATATTGTATCTCATCATCATATCCCCACTATCTGTTATCTCACTGTCTACTTTACTGCTCTTCATGTTCACTATAATCTTCCTGCTTATCATTATGCTTACTACTTATATCACCTACTCTACACTTCGCTTCATTCCCATCGTTATACTTCATTTCATGTTATACTCCACTATACTGTTACTACTTCATGTTATCACCCCTTATGCTTCCATACCTTCCCACTCTCCACTATCTCGCTACCCTCCCCTTACTCTCATACTCTGTACTTATCGTTATACTTATGTTACTCGTTATACTACATCTTTCGTTATACCTCTATCTCCTAACTCACCACTCCCTACTCACTTATATTCTACTGTTTACTCATATTCCTGCTTACTGTTATACCCCATATACTTATCGCTTATCCCATCGTCCACTATCCATCGTTATTCTACTCGCTCTATCCACCTTATATCCACCTATCATCGCTTACTCCCCTCCAACTTTGTCTTCACTGCTTTCACTAATACCTCATCATCCCTCACCCTAACTCGCCTCTATACTTCCAGCTCTATCCGCCTTCGCATCCATACTTTCCCTATCCACTCGCTTACCTCATCTCCTCCCTTCCATGCTCCCTACTCACCCTCTACACTCGACCCAAACCCCTCCCCTCCCTCCACTCCTCCACCCCTTTCCCACCCTCCTCCCTCCCTTGTCCAGATGGGTTAGGGCAGTGTGCAGTGTGGTTGCGATTGGCGTCGTCTGTGGACCTATTGGGTCGGTAAGCAAATTGGAGTGGGTCTAGGGTGTCAGGTAGGGTGGAGGTGATATGGCTTTGACTAGTCTCTCAAAGCCCTTCATGATGACGGAAGTGAGTGCTACGGGGCGGTAGTCGTTTAGCTCATTTACCTTAGCTTTCTTGGGAACAGGAACAATGGTGGCCCTTTGAAGCATGAGGGAACAGCAGACTGGGATAAGGATTGATTGAATATGTCCGTAAACACCCCCGCCAGCTGGTCTGCGCATTCTCTGAGGGACCCGGCTGGGAATTTCGTCTGGGCCTGCAGCCTTGCGAGGGGTTAACACGTTTAAATGTTTTACTCACCTCGGCTGCAGTGAAGGAAAGCCCGCAGGTTTTGGTAGCGGGCCGTGTCAGTGGCACTGTATTGTCCTCAAAGCGAGCAAAAAAGTTATTTAGTCTGTCTGGGAGCAAGACATCCTTGTCCGCGACGGGGCTGGTTTTCTTTTTGTAATCCGTGATTGACTGTAGACCCTGCCACATACCTCTTGTGTCTGAGCCGTTGAATTGCGACTCTACTTTGTCTCTATACTGGCACTTAGCTTGTTTGATTGCTTTGCGGAGGGAATAGCTACACTGTTTGTATTCGGTCAAGTTTCCGGTCACCTTGCCCTGGTTAAAAGCAGTGGTTCACGCTTTCAGTTTCGCACGAATGCTGCCATCAATCCACGGTTTCTGGTTTGGGAATGTTTTAATCGTTGCTGTGGGTATAACGTCTCCGATGCACTTTCTAATGAACTCGCTCACCGAATCAGCGTATTCGTCAATGTTGTTGTTGGACGCAATGCGGAACATATCCCAATCCACGTGATCGAAGCAGTCTTGAAGCGTGGAATCAGATTGGTCGGACCAGCGTTCAACAGATCTGAGCGCGGGAGCTTCTTGTTTTAGTTTCTGTTTGTAGGCTGGAAGCAACAAAATGGAGTCGTGGTCAGCTTTTCCAAAAGGAGGGCGGGGGAGATTACAATCGAAGAGAATTCCCTTGGTAGATAATGCGGTCGACATTTGATTGTGAGGAATTCTAAGTCAGGTGAACAGAAGGACTTGAGTTCCTGTATGTTGTTATGATCACACCACGTCTCGTTAATCATAAGGCATACCCCCCGCCCCTCTTCTTACCAGAAAGATGCTCGTTTCTGTCGGCGCGATGCGTGAAGAAACCAGCTGGCTGCACCGACTCCGTTAGCGTCTCGAGTGAGCCATGTTTCCGTGAAGCAAAGAACGTTATAAATACACACAAATCTAAGTAAAGGAATGGAATAAGAATATATACATATAAATATATGGATGAGCAATGACCGAGCGGCATAGGCAAGATGCAATAGATTGTATAAAATACAGTATATACATATGAGTTGAGTAATGCAAGATATGTAAACATTATTAAATTGGCATTATTAAAGTGGCTTCTGATCCATTTATTAAAGTGGCCAATGATTTCAAGTATGTATGTAGGCAGCAGCCTCACTCTGTTAGTGATGGCTGTTTAACAGTCGGATGGCCTTGAGATTGAAAAATAGCTTCTGTCTCTTGGTCCAAGCTTTGATGCACCTGTGCTGACCTCGCCTTCTGGATGGTAGCGGGGTGAACAGGCACTGGCTCGGCTGGTTGTTGTCCTTGATCTTTTTGGCTTTCCTGTGACATCGGGTGCTGTAGGTGTCCTGGAGGGCAGGTAGTTTGCCCCCAGTGATGCATTGTGCAGACCGCACAATCACACCCTCTGGGCGGTGCAGTTGTCATACCAGGTGGTGATGCAGCACAAAGGATGCTCTCAATTGTGTATCTGTAAAGGTTTGTGAGGGTTTTAGGTGACAAGCCAATTCAGACAATTCCTTCGACCTCATGGCTTGGTTTTTGCTCTGACATGCACTGTTAACTGTGGGAACTTATACAGACAGGTGTGTGCCTTTCCAAATCACATACAATCAATTGAATTTACCATAGGTAGACACCAATCAAGTTGTAGAAACATCTCAAAGATGATCAATGGAAACAGGAYGCACCTGAGCTCAGTTTCACGTCTCATAGCAAAGGGTCTGAATACTTATGTATATAAGGTATTTCTATTTTTTTAATCTATATTACCAAACATTTCTAAAAACCTGTTTCACTTTGTCATTTTGGGGTATTGTGTGTACATTGATGAGGGAAAAAAATGATTTAATCAATTTTAGAATAAGGCTGTAATGTAACAAAATGTGGATAAAGGGAATGGGTCTGAATACTTTCCAAATGCACTGTGTGTGTAAAAGAAAAAAATCTCTAGCCTTGTACTTGTGTAGTGAAAGACTGTAAGCTTGCGAGATCAGAATGGTTAGTACGAGGCAAAAAAAATCTACACCTGAAACAAAAAAAGCATGCAGTTGCAAAATCTCACTTGTGTGAAAATAAGAGCACGGGGTGAACTACTGTGTACTGTATGTATGATGTGAAGAGTGAAATAGGGTTGTTTGCTTGGGACAAGTCTATTTACCCATTCAGATCACTGTAACCTTGGCAGAGTCCCATTCTCGACACACCTGTCCTGTTCCTCTACACACAAACACACACACACACTGTCTGTTCCACTCCAGGGTGTGTGCAGATGAGCCAGCCTAGAGGAGCAGGACATGGACAACACAAATATTTGAAATAAACCGATGACATTTTGTGGAGAATCTGTTGGACTGATGTGGGCAAATAACCAGCGATAGAAATCAATGTCCAAATATTTTCACATGCTCTTTTATTACCCACATCCGACTACTCCCTTCTTCAGGAGCACATCAGTCCAACAGATCCTTAGAACATAATGGAAATGCTTTCCAGGAACAAAGACAAGGTGGATAGTTGATTTACTAATGTGCTTTGCTATGCTGTATTATTGCCAGTCCTCTTTCTGGCAATTTGTAAATGCAGTGATGTTACCAGTATGTCTGTAGTGGGTGCATCTCAATAGCTTTAAGTGGCTTTGTTTCTTCTACTGGACAGGTGGAAGCGAASCAGCAGTTTAAAACGCCATAGTGCGTCCACCTGTCCTTTCAGATCAGTGCAGATGAAGGAAAGCCATTTCAGACCATTGAGATGCAGCCTGTGTGTCTGAAGGTCCTGGAAAGCATGACATAAGGGTTCTCCTCAGGTCAGATAGGTGGTCAGGCCCTGCTCTCTGTCTATCCATCCTGGCCTGTCAGCCTGTCACTAAAACTGATGAGACTGATGAGGGGTGGATGAGAGCAGGAGAGTCCGCCATCCCGATCTGGACAGAGGCTGAACAAAATCATTGTAGGAAACATTACTGAACTGCTAAAATCACTAATCTGAACAGAAACGAACATCTACATTGGGACTCTGTGCACTGACATTTTATGACTCAATTAAATAGTATAATCACTTGTCTTCCATCGACACCAGTTGTCATGACATCGGTCATGTCATGATTACTTAATCTAGGCTTTGAACAACAGGGGTGGTTGAGTGTAGTGGCGCCAAGCAGACATCCGTCAGAAAGCGGGAGGAAGAGAGGGGGCAGTGTGACATGTGGTGGTTTTGTAGGCAGAGGCTGCATGCCAGGGCTGTGACATACCTGTTCCCTGTAACTGTAGGTCTTCCTACTAAGATAACGTGGAAAGCAGGGCAAAAAGACTGGGGCAAAAAGGTTGCAGAACCCAACGTCATCAGACAATACCCTAAACGTGTAGAGATGATGTGTGCAGGAGTTCTCTTATAAAGAATTGAACTGTGGAACTAATTCCCTGGCAGCACCACGAGACAGAACACAGGTGTGYTCATCTTTTGGGACTGGAATTATAACACCAACCAGTGATCTCTGCCGAGCATCAGATCAAGGTTTTGGTGTTGAACGTCTGAAATAGGATCTAAAAATCTGCGAAATCAATGAAACGTTATTGTTAAGCCTTAGCTGTTGGATTGATGTTTTGTTAACCAAGACTGCCCCCTCAGGATAGGAGCTGAAAGAGAAGACCTGACTTCACCTTCTATAAAGAGGTACAGTAAAAAGGTGCTGAACACCGCAAGCTAACACCTACATGTAAACGTCATTAGTTAAGGGAACAGAGTGAACAACAGGTAACAATCATCACCAACACACCGCTTTAGTTATTCTGTTCACTTTTCATAACATCTTTATTGAATTTGTGTCTCATTTAAACATATTTACATGTCTTTTTTTGTTCAGTAAAAATACAAATACAGAACACTTTTTTCCCAAAATCAACATCCTCACGGCGACTGACAGCGCCAAAGAAGGCCTGGGCTTCCTCCGCAGACAGAAAGCAGTAATGTCAGAGAGTAAGGTGGGGACAGGGGGGCGAACAGTGATACATATACTTCATAACGTTCTACACCAGTAGGCTGCTGCTACTGCCTCCACCACGAGACGGAGACACTGAGCTGCCAACAGATGGGGACAGGAGGAGGGATAGCTGGAGAGAAAGAGACAAATAGAAAATTGTAGGGATATGAAGGAGTAGAAAGGGTGTGACAGAGTAAAAAGGAATGTTGAGATGGTGGGACAGGTGTTATATAGGTGCAGCCAGGTGGTACTCAGTGAACACATGAGAAATGAGTGACAGAAACCAACCAATTAGCTAAGCAGCAACACAAATATAGTATGGCTTTATCGATTGGCAAGGTGAGTGGTTCTGTAATCAGCCCATCATCATCATCATCGTGGCTCTGCTAGAGGGACAGCAGGGTGGCTCTGCTAGAGGGACAGCAGGGTGGCTCTGCTAGAGGGACAGCAGGGTGGCTCTGCTAGAGGGACCAGAAGGGTGGTCTTGCTAGGGGACAGCAGGTGGCTCTGCTAGAGGGACCAGCAGGGTGGCTCTGCTAGCAGGGACAGCAGGGTGGCTCTTGCTAGAGGGACAGCAGGGTGGCTCTGCTAGAGGGACAGCAGCGGTGGCTCTGCTAGAGGGACAGCAGGGTGGCTCTGCTAAGAGGGACAGCAGGGTGGCTCTGCTAGAGGACAGCAGGGGTGGCTCTGCTAGAGGGACAGCAGGGTGGCTCCTGCTAGAGGACAGCAGGGTGGCTCTGCTACGAGGGACAAGCAGGGTGGCTCTGCTAGAGGGACAGCAGGGTGGCTCTGCTAGTAGGGACAGCAGGGGTGGCTTCTGCTTAGAGGACAGCAGGGTGGCTATAGAAAAGGAACTGGTGTATGAATAACTTTTTGTAAAAAAATTATAATGAAAAAGCACAGTATTGGAGAAAGGCATCACATAGTAACACTTGATAAGGCTTTAAATTAATGTATAGGTCCAACAAAAATGTTATTTCTTGCAAGGTACCGTTCTATTTCCTAGTGTTACCTTCAGCCCCCTAAACCTAAAGTATTCCCCTCCCCATCCACATCAACACACCAATCACAGATTCATCACTGAACACAGCAGACTTCCTTGCGTTCCATCTACTGTTGCAGGAACCACATTCACACAAAACACAATAGATCAATTTAGAACACACAAGTCCATAGAGAATGAATGCCTTAACATTCAACATACACTCATTACACTCATTGCACAGGTGACTGAGGCCAAGTCCTAATTTGAGAGTGGTGATTAGGATAAGAACAAGAAACAGTTTGGGTAGAATCCTATCAGCAGGGTGAGGAGTTGTTCCTAAACAGTAAGAACTCCAGGCCCTCCCCATCAGTGGCAGTGCAACACTATGGGTCCTTGTCAAAGACACAGAGATTATAAATGGAGGGCTTTGTGTCTTCAGCTCCGACAGTGGTGTAACTCTTTTCCCTCTTAGTAATACAAACAACAAAGTGCATAACAATTTATCTATAGGGGCCATTTAATCAGCAGACAGAAAACACTGCCAAAACAAGCCTTGTCCCAATCTGCCTGTGGAGTGGTGGTGATTTATGGAAAAGACAGGAACGGAAGTTTACCAGTCTAGAAAGGCGTGATTGGAGAAGTGAAGAAGAATGACAAGAAAGAGAAGATGGAGGGAGTTGGAATGGTGGTAAGACAAGGTAGAGATGCAGCATCGGTTGAATAGCAGCAACATCATGAGGCCAGGCTAAGCTACGTCACCTGCTAATCATAAGAGATGGAAGGAGAGGGAGATACAGAGCGAGAGAGTGTGACAGAAAGAGACAAAAGAGGAGAAAGTATACAGAAACGGCAGAATGTAGCATAGAGAATGCTATGGAAAATAGGTCCATATCACCGGTCCACTTTTCAAAGGTTCCAGAAGGGTAGGCATGAAGCCGTTGCTCCCGTCCACAAAGTGACACTGATACAGTTCCAGGTCAAAGTTCAGAGTAAGACAGTAAACAGGAAATGGCAGAAGGACTAGGACGGTCGCAGTCTGTCATGTCCCCGCCAATCAGCGTCCAGGACACAAAATGACAAAAGAAAACAAACCCCATAGTCTTCGGTTTGACTGTCAGTCTGTCTGAAACATACACATCCCTTCAGAGGAAGGTCCATCTGTCTGTTTGTTGGTACACACTGTCTTGCTCCTGTGTGCATCCATTATGAGACAGTTTGGCCAAAACAATCAAGCTTCCTGATTGTGGCTCTGTGTTTCAACAAAAAAGTAACGACGAATAGGAGGACTTCCCAGCCAATCACAAAAGTCAAACGCACCCTCCGTCCTGACGAGAAGCAGAGAGAGCTATAGAAAGAGTACGAGCCAGAGAATTAAAGAAGAGCGAGAAAGGCTATTGTTTCAGTCCCCTCCACTCTGCAGTGGTCTGAGCTCTCTCCTTCTGCTGTCTGTAGCAGTGAGAGGGAGAGATGGAGGCAGACAGGGCCGCTGTGGCCCCCTGGAGGTCCCCTGGTCTCTACCGCTGGGCCTGGCTCCCTGGGAGGGTGAGGTTGGCAAGGTGCAGTACCGGCAGGGGGTGGGCCTCCGTGTTGAACACCCAGCTCTCCAAAGGCATCAGCTCATCACTGGAGAACAACAGGTACAGATACCTGGAGAAGAGAGAGGGAGGAGTAAAGAGGAGGGAGAGCAGACAATTTTCAGCTGCTATATTCTGTTCATCAGTGCTGTAGTAGTATTTGTGAACAGCAACAAGCAGAGCGACCAGCAGGGGGGGAGCAGAGCACACAGTTCCAGTGCATTCTGGGGGCTGCCAGGACATCCCCATCTCATACCAACTGGATGTGAATGAACAGTACACAGAGGAGCAGTAAAGGAGCAGCAAATGGCGGAAGACTTACTTGAGCGTCTCGGCCAGGAAGAAGCTCTGCTGGACATCGTCGTAGGTTGGGTTGGACGAGTAGACGTCCTTGACCCCAGAGAACCCACCGCTGACCCTGCAGTACTTATCAATGGCCTGGAGGGGGAGACCGAGAGCAGCACTTAATTACCACATATTTACATTACAGTCATTTATAATTTAGTCAGGAGATGGGTAGACTCTTATACCATTAAAACACTGTGTTTAAGGGTTGGAGGAGACATTCTATCCATCACCACTCTAGTCTAAACTAGGTATGTGATGAATAACATTTGATTTCAAATCGCTTTGTTGTAATTGAGATTTGAAGGGAATGTCTCCGTCTGTGACCTCAGTCAAAGCGTTAGAGCTGTGATTTTACAATGCACAGAGTATTTCTTTTCTCAAGTGTCCAGACAGAGTTAATCAGTTCTTTTTTAAATCTCTTCTTCCCTCTGCACCGCATCAGGTGTAATTCAAGGGAGGGTATAGATGGTGGATCTGTTAATTGACACAGTGTCTCTCTCCCTCTCTATCGGTACTTGTCTTGTTCTCTCTTAATGTCCCTCTATTAGTCAGTAGCTGTCAGGAGAATCTCTCAGAAGGAGATGGAACTATTTTAAATTTTTCATGGACCACCGCATCCGATGTGTGTGTGCGTTTGTCCTCCTGAACACACACACACATAGCGTCCTAGACTGCCTCTGTACTTCAGGCCTGGGCACAACCACATATGCACATCACAACTACCCAGCCACATGCACACCTGAACTAGAATGCAGTCCTAATACCATCTGGGTTAATAAAGAGTCTGTTTCTCTTCTACCTGGAGGAGAAGGGTGTGTGTGTGTGTGTGTACAGCTGCTCTCTACTGGGCTCATTTCACAGGGCCGTGCACTACAACAGCTGGGCCAACAAACCTCAACACACATGACTCGCACACGCTTAGACMAAGTAGGATGAAGTTACCCCTAGACAATGATCTTAGATGTTCTCACTAATGGTCAAGCTTAGGACTTAGGAAGGTAAGCTGCCTACTACACAGAGCCTCAGGTAAAATAGTAGTGTGTGTGACATCAAACGTGAGCTGATGTGATGGTGTAGGAGCACTAGAGACAGGTAGGGAGATCAAACTGTATAGAACTGTCAGGTGATTTTCATCACAAGGGGAGAAAGAGAACGAGACGGGGGCAGAAAGAGAACGAGACGGGGGCAGAAAGAGAACGAGACGGGGGCAGAAAGAGGTAGAGAGGGAGGGAAGCAAGGAAGAGCGTAAGAGGAGAAGGAGAGAGCGTAAGAGGAGAAGGAGAGAGCGTAAGAGGAGGAGGAGAGAGCGTAAGAGGAGAGGAGAGAGCGTAAGAGGAGAGAGCGTAAGAGGAGAGGAGAGAGCGTAAGAGGAGAGGAGAGAGTAAGAGCGGGGAGGAGATGAAAGGAAAGGAGAGAGCATAAGAGGACGACAGGAAAGGAGAGAGCGTAAGAGAGAGAACGATAGGAAAGGAGAGCGTAAGAAAGAGGAGAGGTAAGGAGAGAGCGTAAGAGCAGGAGAGGAAAGTAGAGCGCGTAAGAGAGAGGAGGAGAGGGTAAGAGGAGGAGAAGAAAGGAGAGCGTAAGAGAGGGGAGGAGAGGGTAAGGGGAGGAGAGGGTAAGATGAAAAGAGAGGAGAGAGCGTAAGAGAGAGGAGGAGAGGAAAGGAGAGAGCGTAAGAGAGAGGAGGAGAGGGTAAGAGGAGGAAAGGAGAGAGCGTAAGAGGAAAGGAGAGAGCGTAAGAGGAAAGGAGAGAGCAAATGAGAGGAGGAAAGGAGAGAGCGTATGAGAGGAGGAAAGCAGAGAGATGTGCATGGTGCAGAGGAGCAGTCGAGGTTAGAACAAAGAAGAGAACTCCCTCATCTCCACTCAGTCACTCAGGCTGAGGGAGGCTGCATTCAGTCCCACAACAACAGCTCTTAAGAGCACCAACACAAACACACAGGAACAGAGCGAGAGCGGGGAAACAGGAGATGAGATAAGCGAGGAGGGGGGAGAGGGAGAGGAGAATAGAGCGACAGAGGGAGATAAGACAGGTGAATGGTGGCGAGAAGGAGAGGAGGAGTGATTGAGAAAGGAAGTGAAAAATGAGAGCAGAGTGATTAAGTGGTTGAGAGGAGGATGAAGAGAAAGCAGAGGTATAAGAGTGTTTCACTTTGACCTTTGAAAATAAAAGCCTTAAGAGGGAACAGAGATGGAAAAAATAGGACTATAACTGGAGAGAAAAAATGAGAAAATTGAGTTCTCAAGTAGCATTAGTCTGTTGTGTGTTGACACTCTGATCCGCTCTCTTTTTTAAGTTACAAAGGGTCCATGCACTTATCCAATTCTTTCAGATGTACACTGGTGCAGAGAAGGTACTGCTAGGGGTCAGGAGGTGATAGGGGATTGGGCATGATGGATAAGTAAAAGCATAAGGGCAATATCATAGTAGTAATAGTTTGGAGTGATTTTCCAGTGGCTCACCTGTGCTGCTTCCCAGCCCCACTGCCTGTACTTGGGGTCGTGGGTGAACCTCCACATGTACCAGTAGGTCTCGATGACCTCTGGCCTCAGGATGTAGTACTTCTCATTCTGACGTACTGCCACTGCCTCCAGACCACTGTCAAACTTAAAGGCCTCCGGACCCAGCTTCAACACTACAGAGAGGGAGGGAGAGATATTCAATATCCATTGATTTTTCTGGTTTAGCATAAGTACACAACATATTTCCTGCCAATTGTTTAATTTAGAGTAATAGGAGCAGATTACAGTGATCAAGTAGTAGCCAGGAGACTTATGACAGATTTGTTCTGCACGCCTTSTCACTGTGGATGGGAACCAGAGACCACTGGATTCAGGTTGCAAAGGGTCGGAAACTTTCCGGTAAATTTGGGGAATTTTGCTTAAATTCATAAAAAAAAGTTAGCTTATAACAGTTAACCATTTTTGTGGGATACACATAAGGCAATTCTATTTCAATTCATATTTTGGTTAAACTATTCCCTACACTAATGAGATGCTATTGAGCCCACACTACTACACTGTCTGAGCCAAAGACTACATGCTTTCTGGTAAGTTTTGATTACAATATATTTTATATGACATACATGAGTTTGTGTTAACTTCTTATGGCTGCAGGGGCAGTATTGAGTAGCTTGGATGAAAGGTGCACAGAGGTGCCCAGAGTAAACGGCCTGCTCCTCAGTCATAGTTGCTAATATATGCATATTATTAGTATTGGATAGAAACTCTGAAGTTTCTAAAACTGTTTGAATTATGTCTGTGAGTATAACAGAACTCATATGGCAGGCAAAAACATGAGAAAAAATCCTGGAAATTCTGAGGCTGGTGGATTTTCAACCAAGATCCCATTGAAATTACAGCGAGATATGAATGGGTTTGCCGAATGAGAGAATAATTAGTCACCATTGCCATGAGGTGACCATTCTTTGACCATGCGCGTTCACATGAGTGAGCTCCGTTCCATCGCTCATCTGAAGTCAATGTAATTCTCCGGTTGGAACGTTATTCAAGATGTATGTTAACAACATTCTAAAGATTGATTCAATACATCGTTTGACATGTTTCTACTGACTGTTACGGAACTTTTGGACATGTCTTCACGTTTTAGTGAACGCGCTTTGTGACTTTGGAATTGTTTACCAAACGCGCTAACCAAAGTAGCTAATTGGACATAAATAACGGACATTATCGAACAAATCAAGCATTTATTGTGGACCTGGGATTCCTGGGAGTGCATTCTGATGAAGATCATCAAAGGTAAGGGGATATTTATCATGTAATTTCTGGTTTCTGTTGACTCCAACATGGCGGCTAATTTGCCTTGTTCTGAGCGCCGTCTCAGATTATCGCATGGTTTGCTTTTTCCGTAAAGTTTTTTTGAAATCTGACACAGCGGTTGCATTAAGGAGAGGTATATCTATAATTCCAYGTGTATAATTTGTATTATCATCTACATTTATGATGAGTATTTCTGTTGAATAGATGTGGCTATGCAAAATCACTGGATGTTTTTGGAACTAGTGAACGTAACACGCCAATGTAAACTCAGATTTTTTTATATAAATATGAACTTTATCAAACATACATGTATTGTGTAAAATGAAGTTCCATGAGTGTCATCAAAGGTTAGTGATTCATTTTATCTCTATTTGTGCTTTTTTTGGCTGGAAAAATGGCTGTGCTTATTCTGTGGCTTGGTGGTGACCTAACATAACCGTTTGTGGTGCTTTCGCTGAAAAGCATATTTGAAATCGGACACTTTGGTGGGATTAACAACAAGATTACCTTTAAAATGGTATAAGACACATGCATAAGACACATGCATGTCTGAGGAATTTTTATTATTTGGCGTTTCCATACATGTTTCATTTTAAAACATGTAGCTTACAAAGGAGATGTTTAATCTAACTGCTCAACTATTTATCTGTACATGGAATTGTATTATTTTATTTTTTTTACAAATGTTTTCCCTAATCTTCACAGGAAAATACCACGGGCACTATCTGATGTGTGGAGACATTTCACTGCAGCTAATGTAGAAGGAAAAGCTGTGTACATTTGCAAATACTGTGCCAAATCATATGTGAAGAATGCAACAAAGATGCAGAATCATCTGGCCAAGTKCATAAAGTTCCCTCAGCWCTSACAACAAGCAACCTCTGACAAAAGTCCCTCTACTTCTATTCGAGGTGAAAATGATGAATCAGACACCTTATCGATAGCAACAGCTCACGGTCCTCCTGGAATCAGAAGTTTTTTTGACTCAATGGAGGAACGTAGTCAGAGAAATGCTGATTAATGTGTATGCAACTGGTTCACCTCTGATGCTCACAGGCAGTGTGTATTGGAAGAGATTCTGAATGTTGTTTGCCCAGCATTACACCCCTCCAACCAGACATGCTTTATCTACTMATTTGCTGGATGCAGAGTTCAACAGAGTTCAWGTGAAGGTCAAGCAAATAATAGAGAAAGCAGACTGTATTGCAATCATCTCTGATGGGTGGTCGAATRTTGTTGGGCAAAGAATAATTAACTACACCACCTCCACCAGTATTCTACAAAAGCACACCGGTCTCTACATTTCATTTGAGCTGAAGGCAGTCATCAATGACCGTGGACCATAGAAGGTATTTGCACTGGTGACAGACAATGCTGCGAACATGAAGGCTGCTTGGTCTAAAGTGGAGGAGTCCTACCCTCACATCACACCCATTGGCTGTGCTGATCGTGCATTGAATCTGCTCCACAATGGATACACTCTACAAGAGAGCMAAGGAAATGGTTAGGTATGTGAAGGGTCATCAAGTTATAGCAGCAATCTACCTCACCAAGCAAAGTGAGAAGAATAAGAGCACCACATTGAAGCTGCCCAGCAACACCCGTTGGGGTGGTGTTGTCATCATGTTTGACATCTCCTGGAGGGAAAGGTATCTCTCCAAGAAATGGCCATATCACAGTCTGTCGATATGGACAGCCCCATCAAGAGGATCCTCCTGGATGATGTATTTTGGGAGAGAGGGTAAGCAGCCTGAAACATATAGCAGTAGCCATTGCACGGATTGAGGGAGACAATGCCATCCTGTCTGATGTTCAGACTCTGCTTGCAGATGTAAGATAAGAAATCCGTACTGCCCTGCCCACTTCACTGTTGCTCCAAGCAGTTCTGAAATGCATCAAAAAGCGTGAAGACTTCTTCCTGAAGCCCATACATGCCGCAGCGTACATGTTGGACSCCAAGTATGCTGGCAAGAGCATCCTGTCTGGTGCAGAGATCAACAAGGYCTATGGTGTCATCACTACCGTRTCTCRCCACCTTGGCCTGGATGAGGGCGAGGTTCTTGGCAGTCTGGTGAAGTACACTTCCAAGCAAGGGCTTTGGGATGGAGATGCAATATGGCAGTCGTGCCAACACATCTCATCAGCCACCTGGTGGAAGGGACTTTGTGCATCTGAGGCTCTTTCCCCTGTTGCCTCCATCATCCTCCAAATCCCAGCAACATCAGCCGCCTCAGAGCGCAACTGGTCCTTGTTTGGGAACACACACACCAAAGCACACAACAGGCTGACCAATACAAGGGTTGAAACATTGGTGGCCATCCGGGCAAATTTGGGTCTTTTTGAGCCTGACAACGAGCCATCCTCAACAAGGTTGGAAAGTGACAGTGAAGATGAGGCCTCAGTCTGATGTGCAAGAGGTGGACATTAAAGAGGTCCAGGGAGAAGACATGGAAGCCTGAGAGGAAGACAACCAAAGCTTTAGTTTCTAGACTATCATTTTACAGATGCATGTTGAAAACGTTTCTCGGAGACGCGATGGATCATTGGGGATCATTCAATATTCCCTTTCTTTTGTTGTTCAGTAAAATCATCCCATCCCGAGTCAACTCATTTAATTAAAGTTCAATTCGAAACTACATTTATTTTTTTCTATTGGAAGGATTTAATCATTTGCAATTATGTCTACTTATGATAAGGTAAAATGTTTATGTTTGTCTCCATTTGATATGGTAAATATATCCAATGCAAAAACCATCTACATATAAATGCTATTAATATTAATTTGCATATATTTTTGTTAATTCCCATATATTCCCGTTAATTCCCACGTAGTTTCCACCTCTGAATATTCCCCAAAATGTGCAACCCTATGCTGGATAAAACTATGAAATATCATCAGTCAAATCTTACTTTCAGGAAGTTCAGCCAGTTCCAATGGTAACCTCACTTTWAAAAAAACAACACATTATCCTGAGCTCACACTAAATCTAACTCAACATCTGGGAACAACTCAAATCCATAGTACCAAGACCACCCCATAACAAGTTACCATTTATACCTGAACTTTCTTTGATTTCCCTATATGTTTAGATGTGTCTCACCGGTGCGGTCGTAGGACTCGTGGCAGGTGTGTGCGATCTCAGCCCCCAGCTGTAGGTAGTGTCCAGCCTTGTCGTCAGGCGAGCCGTCGGCCCCCAGAGCGAACATCCCCCCGGCAAAGCACGTCAGGTGACCCATCTTCCTCTCCAGGTGGCCGTTCTTCCACTCCCCGATGAACGTCAGGCCGCCGTTGGACTTACGGATCAGGTGACGCTCGATGGCCTGGAGGGAGGTGGGGAAAGGGTGTGGGTGGTGGTAGGAGAGCAAGGTGTGTGTTTAGGGAGGAGGGTGTGTGGGTGGTGATGGTAGAAGGGGTAGGTGTGTGTATGAAGCAGAGAGAGAGATAAAGGACAGGTACTTTGTTCCTGTTCCCACCGCTGTGCCAGGGACTATGTTGTCTAAGTGTCCTCAGCTCCAGTCCTTGAGAGCAGCAGCAGAATCTGCTGTTCTCCTCTCCCTGGCACCTACTGTACCTGATCAATCAACATCAATAACTGGCCATAAAGTCCAGGCATCTGCTTACTGTTAACTAAATCACACACTGAATAAAAGTCAAACATGGAACTCAGTTGACCCTGCAGTTAACTTCTCTGGGAATAGCGTCCCACCTCGACAACAGCCAGTGAAATTSCAGGGCGCCAAATTCAAACAGAAATCTCATAATTAAAATACAAGGTGTATTATACACCATTTTAAACATAAACTTCTTGTTAATCCAACCACAGTGTCCGATTTCAAAAAGGCTTTACGGCGAATGCACACCATGCGATTTTGTTAGGACAGCACCTAGCCACAAAAACCATACAGACATTTTCAAGCCAAGGAGAGGACTCACAAAAGTCATAAATAGCGATTAAATGAATCACTTACCTTTGATGATCTTCATCTGGTGGCACTCCGAGGACTCCATGTTACACAATACATGTTCGTTTTGTTCAATAAAGTCCCTCTTTATGTCCAAATACCTCYGTTTTGTTCACACGTTTAGTTCAGTATTCCAAAGGCACAACAACATCCAAAAGTCCCATTAAAGTTCGTAGAAACATGTCAAACGATGTTAATAATCCATCCTTAGGATCTTTTTATCATAAATATTCAATAATATTTCAACCGGACAATACCGTTTTCATTAGAAAGGAAAGAGAGCTCACGGCCACACGCGATTAACAACTCATGGCTTTCAGCTGAGCCACTTACACTGAGTGGTCTTATTCTCTCCCCTTTCACAATAGAAGCCTGAAACAACTTCTAAAGACTGTTGACATCTACTGGAAGCCTTAGGAAGTGCAATCTGACCCCACAGACACTGGATACTGGATAGGCATTCACTTAAACTACAAACTTTAGAATTTCCACTTCCAGGTTGGATTTTTCTCAGGTTTTCGCCTGCCATATGAGTTCTGTTATACTCACAGACATTATTTTAACAGTTTTGGAAACTTTAGAGTGTTTTCTATCCAAATCTACCAATTGTATGCACATCCTAGCTTCTGGGCCTAAGTAACAGTGGGAACCCTTTTCTTCCAAACTTCCCAATGCTGCCCCCTATCCCAATGAAGTTAAAGGACTGAGGAGTTGAGGAACAATCCTAACTATCTGGCCTGAAGGATATAGAGCAAGGTAGTTGCYMTTTCAGGGTAGGCTAGATGAGTTGAAACACAGCTGTGTGTTTGCCAATCAAAGCCATCTCCATGGAGACCAGGTAAGGGAAGCCAGTGACCATGGAGACCAGATAAAAGGTGTGGTGCGTACCTCGATAGCGTCATCGTAGGTCTTGCGTGCCTCTGTGTCGGTCTTGTCTGACATGAGCCAGGCCTTCAGCAGGTACTCATAGAAACTGTCTCCCAGACCTCCAACTGATGTATGGTCTACAGGGGGAGGGAGGGGCGGAGAGAGAGAAGAACAAGAAGAGAGGGAGGGATGGGAGAAAGATAAGTGGGTGGGGAAAGGGACAAAGCGAGGAAGAGCGAGAGAGAAAAAAGAAAAGATGGAGGTAGTCAGAGGGACAAAAAGATAATTATTCATTGGATGACGTTTTCCTTAAAACTCCAACCAGAGCCAACACTATTATTTAGTAGGGGTTTTAAGTTAGAACCAGAGTCAACACTATTCTTCAGTAGGGGTTTTAAGTTAGAACCAGTCAACACTATTCTTCAGTAGGGGTTTTAAGTTAGARCCAGAGTCAACACTATTMTTCAGTAGGGGTTTTAAGTTAGAACCAGAGTCAACACTATTCTTCAGTAGGGGTTTTAAGTTAGAACCAGTCAACACTATTCTTCAGTAGGGGTTTTAAGTTAGAACCAGTTAACACTATTCTTCAGTAGGGGTTTTAAGTTACAGCAACAAAAAGGCTATGGAGATTATTTGCCCGTTTTACAGTATGATGGCAGAGACTAGATGATTTGGGTTGTTTACTTTCTCCCTGATGTACTACTTAAAGACCCAAAGTGTCGTAGTAAAAATTGATTCAGGCTTTCTAGCTGGCCTAAAAAAGGGACACATTACAGTGAGCAGGAGAATGTGCCAAATCTCACTCAGCAAGAGGACACAGATGGGTAGGCACACACACACACACACACACACACACACACACACACACACACACACACACTGTAGTTAGACGTCTACATTCTATCATATGCATTGTCGTGGCTTTTTCTTCTCTTCAAAATAGCTAAATTTAAAATATAAGAATCTTTCATACCAAATTGGTAAAAAGGCATAATACTGTTTAGCATGTACTTTTTTAAAATTTATAAAAGTAATTAACTTTTCTCCTATCTTCCGTCGTAATAAAGTTTTCAAGTGTCTTGGACTTTAGACTAAAACTAACAATGCTTTTTCATTCAACTAATATTAATAAAGATGAAAATGACTCTTAAAATGACAGATGTTATTTAGTTATGGAATTCCATAACGAATTACTATGGGGAATAAATATCACTGGGGATTTCAGAAAATATTGGAACACGTTGTCTAATGAAGGCAAACAGATTATAGATTCCTTCTAAATCCTAATAGGCTAATTTGAAGCAAGGTAAGACCATGCTTTCAACAATATGAAGTTAAACATTCGGTTTTTCAAAACTAAGTACGTTTTCAAAAATGCATACTGTCCCTCCAGCTCACATTGTAAAGCGGTGGTGACGAGCTGATAGCCTGTTTGCCTGCACTTCATGGTGAATGTGAGGCGCCGCAGTTCAATTAACCAGTTGCGAAATAGGAGACAATGATGAAAGAGGAGACTGCTGTTTTAACTATACTATAGATCCAACATCTAAATGCAGTGACGTTTTAAAGGCGATACTAGAGATTCTTCTTGTCCGAGTCTGATGAACTCGTGGATAACCATTTTGTATCTGCGTGCAGTACGAAGGAAGTTAGAAGTTTTTTCACAAGCCAATGCCGACTAGCGTTAGCCAAATGACTGGAAGACTACAGGTACGCTAGACTTCTTGCCCAAGGACCTGCCCAGGCAACTGGCAACCATCTATAATGTTAGCAAAAAAAAGTTACGTCTTTACCAGGGAAATGATAAATGGCAACATTTTAAACTAAATGCAGATTTGGTAGACCGACTAGGGGTTTCGTTAGAGTTCAGAATGGTCTTTTCAAAAACTCAGACCATCAAAAGAATCTGTGTTTTTAAACCATTTCCACCTGCACTTTTTTTATTGAAAGCAAGTAATTTTTTGCTTCAGTACAGTTATCAGGGACGTGGAACTATAGGGTTTTCTTAAAGAAAAACACATTTGTGAAACGCATTCCGGCAGAAACTAGTTTAATTTTCATCAGATGACAACAACGTCCAACGCTATATTGGCTAGCAGCACACAATTTACCTTAAAAATGAAAAAGCAAAGTCTTTCTTGCAAAAATGATGCATGGCCATGCCATATTTCTAAATGTTATCAATCAAGAAATATGTAACTCAGCTACATTTCCTATTGTTTTGCTTGATTTAAAGAAAGTAGCTGGCAATCAGTCGGAGCGCTGTCTGCTGATAAGAATGCTCTCAGTGAATTCGCACTCAGAGTGAAGTGCAGACTGAACGGCACAAAAATGAGTCTGATGGCCGAGCAGAAAATTACATAAGAAGCATTTTTTTTAGATTTCTCAGATTATTACAAATGGTGTGAAAAATTGAATTTTGCGTTAACTCGAACCCCAGAAGACTGTTTTCATTATCTTGACCTCCCCCACAGTTCATTGGAAAGAGGAAGTGTCTACTCTAAGTGTCACGTTTCTGACCCTGTGTTTCTGTTGTTTTGTATGTGTGTGATGGTCAGGCGTGAGTATTGGGGTGGGCATTCTCCTGTTGTGTGTTTCTATGTTTGGTTTAGGGTTGCCTTGGTATGGCTCTTAATTAAGAGGCGGTGTTTTGGCGTTCCTCTACTGTAAGAGTCATATTTAGGTAGTTGTTTCAACTGTGTTCGTTGTGGGTGGTTGTTTCCTGTCTTCTGTGTTTGTCTGGCACCAGAAATAGCGACTTGCTCCTCGGTTTTCACGTTTGTTATTTGTTTATTTGTTAAAGTGTTCACGGTTATTGTTTAATTAAACATGTTGAGCACTGGCTACGCTGCATTTTGGTCTCTCCTTCATACCCAAGAAGAAAACCTTTACAAACAGTTTATTAGCTAGAAAAGGTATCCTTGGGTGGGTGAAGAAACTGTTGCTGTTTTACAGCTAATTGTCTGCAATTGTACAACGCGTTTCCATTGAAGCTGAGAGAAAATGTTGGCAAATGTGAGCGCATATTTCCAGCAAATTGTAGGCATTTTTGCCATGATTAACACTGTTCCTCTGCTCAAACATTACCGAATCAATGTGCCTTGAAAGGCGTTTTCCTTGTCTTTCCTTGTCTAGCTTTTATTTTGATGTTTTTCCTCAGGGGGGTGGATCAGCTTAATGTTTTTTCACGCAGGGGTGGATCAGCTTTAATGTTTTCACCAGGGTGGGTCAAGCTTTAAATGTTTTTCCACCGGGGGTGATCAGCTGTTAATGTTTTGTCACCAGGGGGTGGATGCTTTACTTTTCAGGGACGTTTAATGTTTTTTTCACGCCAGGGGGTGGATTCAGCTTTAATGTTTTTTGTCAACCAGCGGGCTGGATCAGCTTTAACTGTTTGTTTCACCAGGGGGTGGATAGTTAATGTTTTTTCACCAAAGGGGTGGATCAGCTTACATGTCTTTTTCACCAGGGGGCTGGATCAGCTTCTAATGTTTTTTTCACAGGGGGTGGCATCAGCTTTATGTTTTTTCAGCCAGGTGGGTGGATCAGCTGTTTAATGTTTTTCCCCCAGGGGTGGATAGTATGTTTTAAAGGGTGATAGCTTTAATGTTTTTTTCACCAGGGGTGGATCAGCTTTAAATGTTTTTTCCCAGGGGGTGGATCAGCTTTAATGTTTTTTCACCAGGGGTGGATCATGCTTTAATGTTTTTCCCAGGGGGGGTGGATCAGCTTTAAATGTTTTTTCAGCCCAGGGGGTGGATTCCAGCTTTACATGTTTTTTCACCAGGGGGTGGATCAGCTTGGTTTGCCAAGGGTGGATGCTTTGTTTTCCCCAGGGTGGTGGTATCATCTATTTTTTTCAGCAGCGTGGTACTAATGTTTTATTCAGCCAGTACAGCGTAATGTTTTTCCGGCGTGGATCAGCTTTTAATGTTTTTCACCAGGTGGGTGGGATTCAGCCTTTAATGTTTTTCCGCGCAGGGGGTGGATCAGCTTATGTTTCGCCGGTGGACTCAGCTAAGTTTTTTCACCGGGGTGTCGCTAATTTTTTTCCAGGGGTGGATTCAAGCTTTCAAATGTTTTTCCCCCAGGGGGTGGATCAGCTTTTAAAAGGTGTGTGTGTGATGTGGTTGTGTGGTATAATGTGTATATGAGTCGGTCCCCCCCCCCCAAAGTGTTTTCGTAAAAAACTTGGTAAATACTATTTTTGGCATTATTTCTATCTGGTTTTGGGTCATCGTTAAGTTGACCGAAAACGGTTTTCCCACCCCAAAACGATTAACCATTAGATGGCCCACCTAAAGACTTTTCTATGAGAAAAACCCTGTACATTAGCCCAATTTTGAATTTCCTCCAATTTTAAAGGTGCATCTAGCAATATTCATAAAATATTAATTTTCACACAAGAGTCCCATGATATATAATATATATAAAATATATATTATATACAATTCAGACGACTTCGGTCCCTGCGCAGTATGCTCTGTTGACTCCAGTTTTTGACAACCCCTGTGCTAGCGCTACGCAACACGCGTATGCTCCCTCACAAAATATAGCTTGTTCAAGCACACACTAAATGTTTATGACCCATTGCCCCGAGTTGTGGGTCAACAACGGCCTGAATGGGTTCACTTTTAAATTTGAGTTTGGAGGTTTCCATTGATTTTGATGGTGATGAAAGGTGCATAGAAAAAGGTATGGGAACGTCATGGCAGGCAGATAAATGTTGAAGTGAGAGTCTTCTGGTAGAAAAGAAACCAAATGTGATGGTCGTGTCCACGTTCATGTTCTAATGGTTATGTCATATGGTAGAGAAACATAGCGTGTTCCTGATGTTCATCTTTCAGTGATGGGGATCCTAATTATTTTGGAAGCTTGAACCATTTAGAGAGAGAACGACAGCATTGTTGTAGGAAATGAAATGACGAAACCGTCTGATTTATTGTTTCTAGTTAAACTCCTCTATGGGTACTAGGGTTACTCGAGAGTACTACTCGAGGTTACCTTAGTGTAATAACGTGTGATGCCAGTTGTATATTAGTACTCCCCGTGAATTCATTTATTTGGAAACTCACATGAAGTAAGACATGTTATCAGGTTGTCTTAGGATTTGGTGTAGATACATACCTGGCGTTTATGACACACTGTAATTTTCAGTGGTCTAACTGTGTTTATACATAACACTACTCTACATGCACAGATAACATGTTCATGGTGTTAGCCTACTCTCTAACAGTGGTATAACTTTTCCAAGGTTGTTTGCATTTGGAATTCTCTCGTCTTTTTCTCTCGGGATCTCTGACCCTCCCGTACGAGAAAAGAATTATTCATTGCAAATTCCCTGTTCTCATGCAGGGGCAACACAAATCCCCCACAGCTATTTTGCATAAAAAACATATTTTACTTGTGTCTGTGAGTCTCTTCAGTAACTCTTTAATCAGAGGAGTCATGACTAAGTGTACTAATAACATACTAATACTCACAAACTGTGTTCAGAGGTTAGGTTATAATAATAACTCTAGTGTGGTATAGCATTAGGAGACTCTTTTCTCAAGTTTGTTGATGTAACCCTGGGGTCAACATACGTTTAGTGGCACGTGTGAGTAGGCGGTCACAGCAAGCTCCCACAACTTAGTTTGGGCGTAGAATTATCTGAGACTCCAATTCCTTTCTCGACATAGTAGGTGTGTAACTGGGAATCCAGGTTTGATTTAGGGCCCTCCTTGTCTATCATGCGTGCTGTGAGGTACACAATTTGTTTTATCGACGCAGTTCTGGGCTCAAACTAGCACAATATTATTTATAGTTAGAGCATGTCAGGAGGTATAAGCAGGGATAGTTGGGCTGAGTGTACCACATTGCAAAGGAACTCAAATCCTTGATGGATTTAAATGCAATAGTTTTGAACGATTGTAAGGTTAGACTACATCATCCGAGGTCCTGTCCTTGACATTAAAAGTGTTTACATTTATGGGGCCTAAGACCCATGTGCTTTGCGTTACTAGAGAATAGGTTGAATGACACGCGTTCTGTTGGGTATCTTACTCTTACTAGCGTAGTTTTGGGCCAGGTATCCGCACGCCATTAATCAGTCGACTCTCATTAAAGCTGCATATCTTAGGCCTCTGACTCTGATGGAATTCTTGAAAGTGCTTAAGAACCATACAGTGTCGCAATACAAAAACAATCACACAACAATAGAGTTATTCCAATATTTCCTTCAATGAGGAGCACACCAACTCGAATATGTCTCATATAATGAAGACATGACCAGAAAACCATAGATGTAATGCTCACACCTCGCTGTGGTGATGACGGCAACTGTAGCACTAGAGACGATACGGAGACGGTGAATGGCTGCCGAGCCAAATAAATAGGCCATCCAGATGCTATGGACGACAAGGAATTTGGGATAATTAGCAATTTGAGCATTAAGGGAGTGGGATGTGCTAGATGTGCAGAATTTGATGATGTTGCAAGTATGTGACGGATCACTTGCAAGCCCTCCCTTTTTCCCAAATATAACGATGGGCATTTTGGTCCAAACCAGGGTTTATTGTTGTTTCATCAGAACCAGAGGACATTTCTCGCAAAAAGTAGCAGTTCTTTGTCCCATGTGCAGGTTGCAAAACCGTACGCTCTGGGGTATATATTGTATATAGAGGAGGCAGGTGATATTAATATTGGAAGAGATCATGGGTGACTTTCTGTATGCCGTGCTTCTCTTGGCTTGACGCTTTGGTTTCCTTATCTGATTGGCTGGTGCTACAGGTCCAAGGTTATGTTGGCAGATCGTAAGGGACTCGCTGCTCTTGAGTACGAGGGTGGATTTAAAGAGAATACTTAGTTTAGTGAGACGGGAGATGTATTAGATCCCCATGCCTGTCAATCAGTATTCTATCTTAGGCTCCAATTCGGTCTGTCTCTCGCTATAGTCATCAGGGGTATTTGGACAGTTTAAGACGCAATCTGGGAGGACAAAGACGCTGGCCAAATATACGATTGTGCATTGGGCTTTGGGATGTAGACGCAGTGAAACACTAGAGGATAAACGGTCGGTCTCCTCGCTGGAGACCGCTGCTGGATATGCGCGGCCGCTGAGTGGGGTTCCGCTTAGTGGTCGTTATCAGAACGTTGTGGGTGGTTGCATATATTTGGTGTATCTGGGTAGCATGTAGCACATGAGAGTAGCTTCAGAGGCGGTTGGCAGGTCTTGGCTGATTCTTTGAGTGCGAGTCGCCTATATACGCATGTTAACCACAATATAGGACTATGAGAGGAGGTGTTAGGGCGATGGTAGTACGCGATGGTGTTTGGTGAGAACTTGTAAATTAAGTCGATCCAACGAGGTACAAGCCACACCCAATTGTAGAGAGTCACAATTAACAAGGATTCGCCCACTAGTTGTGGAGTAGTATAGCTTTGTGTAGAGCCACTTGGGGAATGGTTGTAGAATATAGAGGGGAATTATTCTCTGGAACTCTGTTTTAAGCTACGAGTCAAGACTTGTGGTATGATACATACAGCTGCTGCATCTAGTATCTTAGTGTTTTATGGAGAGCTAATTATGTATATATATAGTACCTGACTAATGTTGAGCAAAAACTGATCTGTGAGTGAGTCGCTGATAGTATATTAAGATAGTTGTTTACCTCCACGGAGGTGACCTCGATTACCTATTGGTTTGTGCACACAAGAACGTAGTGTGGAGTGATCTGAAAGATTCATCTTTATGTGGATAATTCGCGAAGGTCATGGACTAAACGTCGATTTTATGTAATATCATTATGTCTGCACTTCAGATAGGAAGCTGGGGAATATTTGAACATTCTCTGTGTATTAGATAAATGTTTAATAATTCGCAATATCAGAAAACTCAACTCCGACTGTCACTCACCTCACTGAGAATGTGCATGTGTAGCGTATATCATCTCTAATACATCGGCCTTGATACTGGATCCAGGGTGGGAACTCGCTATCTCGCCTCCTCGCCCTTCTTACTTTGGGATGGCGCACTCTCTCGTCTCTCATCATGGTCTATATCGTACATATAATCAGGGTGTGCAGTAGGACTTTTCCTTTAGGGCTAAGGATGTATACAGGAATTTAAAAGAAAAGCCGGACTCCCTTTTGATATTGATGGCCCCTCCGGGCGACAAATGTATAAATATGTATTAATATTGGACTTGTGAGATCATGCAGGTATAAGATGGGCTCAAGGGACATATAGAGAAGATATCGAGCTACCCTCTGTCTCGCTCACTTGCAGAGGATAGCGTCGAATACGCATGGTGTGTGCCGTAGGGATCAAACTGAGACGAACACATCAGAACATTACACAGCCAAAGAGTACTCCCGAGCTGCCAGTCATCGCCATCGATAGTCTCCTCGAGACTGTCGACGGTGTGATAGATTTGTACCAGTCAGTCAGTTCTGTCTCGTCACCTCCGTGGGGAACTTCTCGACTCTACTATGCTTACATATTCAATCTATGGTGCTTAGCGTTCCTGTCTAGTGAATCCAAGAAACATGTCGATGTTCAAAAGACGCGCTTTTTGGATGTGAAATGAGTATAAGCATGCCGTGTAGAACTCGTGCTGGTATTGTGATTGTGGGAGGATATAGCACACAGTCTAGATACAAACCGGAGAGTAGGCATATTTCGGACACTCGGGCAGGCACGGACACAAAACGGGCAGGAAATAAAAATATAATTCAGCATGCGAAGCTTAGCGGCTGACGTGGGAAGACTTAAAGCTATTAACCGTAGATCAGGGTATATAATCTCTGATGATGATCTCGTGGGCATTAGTTGCAATATGGAGATCCCTCACATATGGCGTCCAACTGCATCACGAAATGGTCTCTTGGTCATTGGGTATACCAGTAAGTGTAACTTTCCCCATGTCGCATGATATATTTTACACCACATTAAAATCGCTCATATCTAATATATATATGGCTTGTAGCGTTTTCTCACGCATATATAATGCAAGAGTGAACATGGCTTCCAACTTTGCCGCATTACGGAGCTCATCCTTTCATCGACGCAATTTACCTCCTTTTACCAAAAGAGCTACCTTCTGTCTCCCAAAACCTACTATTGTGTACTGAGCAGAGCTTCCGCCTTCTTCCTTTCTTTCTACAAGCTGACAGGTGTGTGTAATCCTAGACTCATAGACAGCCGTATATCGATCGAGCTCATGATTGGACTGTCTTACTCGAACATACTCCATGAGCTATGATACTTGTGACTCCGGATCGTATCTCAGTCTGGGATTCTATCATTACAATAGCTATTATGAAAATCTATCATGGACGCAACTTTTCTGGGTAAGTCCGTGGAACACTACCTCGGATTAACCACTCACAATACATTATACTACATAAGTGCACCTGTCAGGAGCTAAGACGCTTCACTGGGCTCATTTAAGATGGCCGTACTTCTTCATTACACAAAGGAATAACCTCAACCAATTTCCAAAGACTGGTGACATCCAGTGGAAGCGGTAGGAACTGCAAACAGTCCCTTAGAAATCTGGTGTCCCAATGAAACCTATTGAAAAGACAGTGACCTCAAAGAAATAAAAATTCTGAATGGTTTGTCCTCAGGGTTTTGCCTGCTACATAAGTTTCTGTAATAATCACAGACATCATTCAAACAGTTTTAGAAACTTCATAGTGTTTTCTATCCAAATCTACTAATAGTATGCATATCTTATATTCTGGGAGGAGTAGCAGGCAGTTGAATTTTGGCATGCATTTTATCCAAAGTGAAAATGCTGCCCCCTACCCGAAGAAGTTAACTTCAGTTGTTAGCCAGCAGGGAGGGACTTGAAACAAATACCAAAATATACTTTTTGTTGGAATTTTCCTTTATTAGTCCATTGTTGACATAGTCCCAAATGTTTCGCTTGTCAGCTTTCAAGTTTTCAAGTTATGTAACTTTCAAAATACAGAGATCGTCTCTGTATGATGTAATGCTGAATTTTACATCATCCGGGGAGGATTTTTTATTTGTTTGAAAGTTACATGTCTTGAATGCTGACAGTCCAAAATGTTTTGCTTATGTCAACAATGGACTAATGAAACAAATAGATAATTTTTGGGTTGAATTTTATTTTAAGTCCCTAATACTGCAGAATCATGGCTCGGGGTAGTCTGTGACAGATTGAGAGTGTGTGTGTGTGTGTGTGTGTGTGTGTGTGTGTGTGTGTGTGTGTGTGTGTGTGTGTGTGTGTGTGTGTGTGTGTGTGTGTGTGTGTGTGTGTGTGTGTGTGTGTGTGGTGTGTGCTGTACTGGTGT
>NC_036839.1:34003893-34033196 GCF_002910315.2 Salvelinus sp. IW2-2015
CAGTGTGTGGTGTGTGTGGTGTGTGTGTGTGTGTGTGTGTGTGTGTGTGTGTGTGTGTGTGTGTGTGTGTGTGTGTGTGTGTGTGTGTGTGTGTGTGTGTGTGTGTGTGTGTGTGTGTGTGTGTGCCTACCCATCTGTGTCCTCTTGCTGAGTGAGATTTGGCACATTCTCCTGCTCACTGTAATGTGTCCCTTTTTATGGCCAGCTAGAAAGCCTGAATCAATTTTTACTACGACACTTTGGGTCTTTAAGTGCGTACACACACTCTCAATCTGTCACAGACTACCCCGAGCCATGATTCTGCAGTATTAGGGACTTAAAATAAAATTCAACCCAAAAATTATCTATTTGTTTCATTAGTCCATTGTTGACATAAGCAAAACATTTTGGGACTGTCAGCATTCAAGACATGTAACTTTCAAAACAAATAAAAATCCTCCCCGTATGATGTAAAATTCAGCATTACATCATACAGAGACGATCTCTGTATTTTKAAAGTTACATAACTTGAAAACTTGAAAGCTGACAAGCGAAACATTTGGGACTATGTCAACAATGGACTAATAAAGGAAAATTCCAACAAAAAGTATATTTTGGTATTTGTTTCAAGTCCCTCCCTGCTGGCTAACAACTGAAGTTAACTTCTTCGGGGTAGGGGGCAGCATTTTCACTTTTGGATAAATAGCATGCCAAAATTCAACTGCCTGCTACTCCTCCCMAGAATATAAGATATGCATACTATTAGTAGATTTGGATAGAAAACACTATGAAGTTTCTAAAACTGTTTGAATGATGTCTGTGATTATTACAGAACTTATGTAGCAGGCAAAACCCTGAGGACAAACCATTCAGAATTTTTATTTCTTTGAGGTCACTGTCTTTTCAATGAGGTTTCATTGGGACACCAGATTTCTAAAGGACTTGTTTGCAGTTCCTACCGCTTCCACTGGATGTCACCAGTCTTTGGAAATTGGTTGAGGTTATTCCTTTGTGTAATGAAGAAGTACGGCCATCTTAAATGAGGGTCACATGAAGTAAATTGTTTGAGAGAGGCACATTACCAGAAAAGTTGCGTCAGTTTGTTTTCTTTTTGTATTGAACACAGATCATCCCGTCAAGTAGTTTGAAATGTTTTGGTAAAGTTTACATGTAACTTTCGATATATTTTGTAGGTGACGTTGCGCAAGTTGGAAGCTGTGTTTTTCTGGATGAAACGCGCCAAATAAATTGACATTTTGGATATATAGACGGAATTAATCGAACAAAAGGACCATTTGTGATGTTTATGGGACATATTGGAGTGCCAACAAAAGAATTTCGTCAAAGGTAAGGCATGAATTATATTTTTATTTCTGCGTTTTGTGTCGTGCCTGCAGTGTYGAAATATGCTACTCTCTTTGTTTACTGTTGTGCTATCATCAGATAATAGCATCTTATGCTTTCACCAAAAAGCCTTTTTGAAATCTGACATGTTGTCTGGATTCACAACGAGTGTAGCTTTAATTATTCCGTAGGCAAATGTCCCACGTACAACAGAGAGGTTAAACAGAGTCAGGCATCATGGGGAGAACACAGTACTCTTTCTGAGTGTCATGGCTCTGATACTGGCACCTGCTACCATACCCCATTCAAAGGCACTTCAATCTTTTGTCTTGCCCATTTACCCTCTGAACGGCACAATCCAATTAATACATATTAATTGTCCCGAGGCACAAAAATGCTTCTTTAACCTGTCTCCTCCTAGTCATCTACACTGATTGAAGTGGATTTAACAAGTGGCATCAATAAGGGAGCATAGCGTTCACCTGATCAGTCTGTCATGGAAAGATTCCTAATATTTTGTATACGCAGTACATATATCTATATACAGTTGAAGTCGGAAGTTTACATAAACGAGTTTTCATGACTCCAACCTAAGTGTTTCAACCACTCCACAAATTTCTTGTTAACAAACTATAGGTTTGGCAAGTCGGTTAGGACATCTACTTTGTGCATGACACAAGTAATTTTTCCAACAATTGTTTACAGACAGATTATTTCACTTATAATTCATTGTATCAGAAGTTTACATACACTAAGTTGACTGTGCCTTTAAACAGCTTGGAAAATTCCATAAAATTATGTCATGGCTTTAGAAGCTTCTGATAGGCTAATTTACTTTATTTGAGTCAATTGGAGGTGTACCTGTGGATGTATTTTAAGGCCTACCTCCAAACTCAGTGCCTATTTGCTTGACATCATGGGAAAATCAAAAGAAATCAGCCAAGACCTTTCCAAACGCCTGAAGGTACCATGTTCATCTGTACAAACAATAGTACACAAGTATAAACACCATGGGACCACTCAGCCGTCATACCGCTCAGGAAGGAGACGCTTTCTGTCTCCTAGAGATGAACGGACTTGGTGCGAAAAGTGCAAATCAATCCCAGAACAACAGCAAAGGACCTTGTGAAGATGCTGGAGGAAACAGGTACAAAAGTATCTATATCCACAGTAAAACGAGTCCTATATCGACATAACCTGAAAGGCCAATCAGCAAGGAAGAAGCCACTGCTCCAAAACTGCCATAAAAAAGCCAGACTACGGTTTGCAACTGCACATGGGGACAAAGACTGTACTTTTTGGAGAAATGTCCTCTGGTCTGAACAATAGAACTGTTTGGCCATAATGACATCGTTTATGTTTGGGAGGAAAAAGGGGAGGCTTTGCAAGCCGAAGAACACTATCCCGACCGTGAAGCACAGGGTGGCAGCCATCATGTTGTGGGGTGCTCTGCTGCAGGAGGGATTGGTGCACTTCACAAAAGAATCATGAGGAAATAGAATTATGTGGATATATTGAAGCAACATCTCAAGACATCAGTCAGGAAGTTAAAGCTTGGTCGCAAATGGGTCTTCCAAATGAATAATGACCCCAAGCATACTTCCAAAGTTGTAGCAAAATGGCTTAAGGACAACAAAGTCAAGGTATTGGAGTGACCATCACAAAGCCCTGACCTCAATCCTATAGAAAATTTGTGGGCAGAACTGAAAAACAATGTGCGAGCAAGGAGGCCTACAAACCTGATTCCGTTACACCAGCTCTGTCAGGAGGAATGGGCCAAAATTCACCCAACTTATTGTGGGAAGCTTGCGGTAGCCTACGCAAAACGTTTGACCCAAGTTAAACAATTTAAAGGCAATGCTACCAAATACTAACTGAGTGTATGTAAACTTCTGACCCTCTGAAGAGCTGAAGAGACTCACAGACACAAAGTAAAATATGTTTTTTATGCAAATGGCTGTGGGGGATTGGTGTGCCCCTGGCAGAGAACAGGGAATTTGCAATGAATAATTCTTTCTCGTACAGAGATCGAGAGAAAAAGAGAGAAATTCCAAATGCAAACAACCTTGGAAAGAGGTATACACTGTAGAGGGCACAGTGTGTTTGTGTGTGTGCAAGTGCATACGTGTAACCCAGGGTTTCCCCAAACTAGAACATTTGCTCTTGGTTCAAAAGAACCGGGATTACGTCAGTAACCTCCGGTAGCCGCTAGAGGAGGTTGTAATAAACAGAGCGGTTTCTGTTTTCTTCCTACAAATGTGTCTCTCTCTCTTAAATGGTATAAGCTCCAAATAATTAGGACCCCATCACTGAAAGATAAGACTCAGGAACACGTATGTTTCTCTACTATGCACATAAACCATTAGAACTGAGTGGACAAGACCATCAATTATGTTCTTTTCTACACAGAAGATCATTCAACATTATTGCCTGATGATTTCCCCAATACCTTTCTGATGCATTTCAGTCACATCAAATCAGATGGAAACCGTCAAACTCAAATTTAAAAGTAAACATCGGCCGTTGACCACATGGGTGGTGTCATACATTTGTGGGTGCTTGAACAAGTATATTTGTGAGGGAGATTAGCGGGTTGCGTACGCTAGCACAGGGGTTTTCAAACTGGGGTCAACAGAAGTATTGCAGGGGATCCAAGTGTTGGAATGTTTTATATATATATATATATATATATATATATATATATATGGGGATTTGTGTGAAATAATTATTTTATGAATATTGCTAGATGCACCCTTTAAAATGGAGGAAATTAATAATTGGAGCTAATTACAGGGTTTTTTCTGCATAGAAAAGTCTTAGGTGGGCCATCTAAGTGGTAATGTTTTGGGGTGGGAAAACCGTTTCAGTGTCAACTTAAATGACCAAAACCAGATAGAAATAATGCAAAAAAAATATTTTACCATATTTTTTAGAAACACTTTGGGGGGGGACGACTCATATACACATACACACACACACACACACATTAAAGCTGATCCACCCCCTGGGGAAAAACATTAAAGCTGATCCACCCCCTGGTGAAAAAACATTAAAGCTGATCCACCCCCTGGTGAAAAACATTAAAGCTGATCCACCCCCTGGTGAAAAACATATTAAAGCTGATCCACCCCCCTGGGGAAAAAACATTAAAGCTGATCCACCCCCTGGGTGAAAAACATTAAAGCTGATCCACCCCCTGGTGAAAAACATTAAAGCTGATCCACCCCCCTGGTGAAAAAACATTAAGCTGATCCACCCCCTGGTGAAAAAACATTAAAGCTGATCCACCCCCTGGTGAAAAAACATTAAAGCTGATCCACCCGCCTGGTGAAAAAAACATTAAAGCTGATCACCCCCTGTGAAAACCAACTATTAAAGCTTGAATCCACCCCCTGTGTGAAAAAACATTAAAGCTGATCCACCCCTGGTGAAAAAAACTTAAAGCTGATCCACCCCTGGTGAAAAACATTAAGCTGAATCCACCCCCGTGGTGAAAAAACATTAAGCTGATCCACCCCCTGGTGAAAAAACATTAAAGCTGATCCACCCCCTGGTTGAAAAAACATTAAAGCTGATCCACCCCCTGGTGAAAAAACATTAAAGCTATCCACCCCCTGGTTGAAAAACAATTAAAAGCTGATCCCACCCCCTGGTGAAAAAACATTAAAGCTTGGATCCCACCCCGTGGTGAAAAAGAAAAAAACATTAAAGCTGATCCACCCCTGCGTGAAAAAAAACATTAAAGCTGATCCACCCCTGGTGGAAAAAACATTAAAGCTGATCCACCCCCTGGTGAAAAAACATTAAAGCTGATCCACCCCCTGGTGAAAAAACATTAAAGCTGATCCACCCCCTGGGGAAAAAACATCAAAATAAAAGCTAGACAAGGAGACAAGAAAACAGGCCTTCAAGGCACATTGATTCTGTAATGTTTGAGCAGAGGAACAGTGTTAGTCATGGCAAAATGCCTACAATTGCTGGAAATATGCGTCACATTTGCAACATTTTCTCTCAGCTCAATGGAAACGGTTGTACAATTGCAGACAATTAGCTGTAAAACAGCAACAGTTTCTTCACACCGCCAAGATACCTTTCTAGCTAATAAACTGTTAGAGTATACACTTCCTCTTCCAATGAACTGTGGGGGAGGTCAAGATAATGAAAACAGTCTCTGGGGTTCGAGTTAACGCAAAATTCAATTTTTCACACCATTTGTAAACAGAAATCTAAAATGCTTCTTATTGTAATTTCTGCTCGGCATCAGACTCATTTTGTGCTTCAGTTGCACTTCACTCTGATGCGAATTCACTGATGAGCATTCTTTCAGCAGACAGCGCTCCGACTGATGTGCAGCTACTTTCTTTTAACATCAAGCAAAACAATAGGAAATGTAGCTGGTTACATTATTTCTATGATAACATTAGAAATATGATGGCCATGCATCATTTTTGCAAGAAAGACTTTGCTTTTTCATTTTAAGTAAATTGTGTGGCTGCTAGCCAAATAGCGTTGGACTTTGTTGTCATCTGATGAAAATTAAACTATTTTCTGCCGAATGCGTTTCACAAATGTTTTTTCTGTTAAGGAAAACTATAGTTCCACGTCCCTGATAACTGTACTGAAGCAAAAATACTTGACTTTCAATAAAAAATGCAGGTGAAATGGTTTAAAAACACAGATTCTTTTGATGGTCTGAGTTTTGAAAAGACATTTCTGAACTCTAACGAAACCCCTGCGGTCTACCAAATCTATTTATTTTAAAATGTTGCCATTATCATTCACCTGGTAAGACGTAACTTTTTTTTGCTAACATATAATGGGTTGCCAGTTTGCCTGGGCAGGGGTCCTTGGGCAAGAAGTCTAGCGTACCTGTAGTCTTCCAGTCATTTGGCTAACGCTAGTCGGCATTGGCTTGTGAAAATACTTCTAACTTCCTTCGTACTGCACGCAGATACAAATGGTATCCACGAGTTCATCAGACTCTGGACAAGAAGAATCTCGTAGTATCCCTTTAAAAYGTCACTGCATTAGATGTTGGATCTATAGTATAGTAAGAACAGCAGTCTCCTCTTTCATCATGTTCTCTATTTCGCAACTGGTAATTGAAGCGCGCCTCCCATTCACCATGAAGTGCAGGCAACAGGCTATCAGCTCGTCACCCACCGCTTTACAATGTGAGCTGGAGGCAGTATGCATTTTGAAAACGTACTTAGTTTGAAACCGGAATGTTTAACTTCATATTTTGAGGCATGTCTTACCTTGCTTCAAATTAGCCTAATTAGGATTAGAGGAATCTAAATTGTTTGCCTTCATTAGACAACGTTGTTCCAATATTTCTGTAAATCAGTGATATTTATTCCCATAGTAATTCGTTATGGATCCATAACTAAATCAACATCTGCATTTTAAGAGTATTTTCATCATTATTTATTAATGAAAGCATAAAGTTGCTGACGAAGAAATACAGTACTGTACAGTATATGCTTTTACATTTGGATGATAAAGCATTTAAAGCATTTTGAAGAGAGAAGCCACCTGCATTTGTTGATTAGGCTACTGTGCAGTCTGACAAGTAAACATAGCCTACAATACATACTGTCGTAAACATGGGAAAGTGCCTAATTTCTTACATAAGGGAGAGCAGGCCATGTCTGTACTACAGAATGCGGGCACGCGGGAGACCGGGGTTCAATTCCCCAAYGGGGAGGAAGGAGTAGGCTGCCCTTGTAAATAAGAAATTGTTCTTAACTGATTTCATATGTGTTATTTCATAGTTGTGATGTCTTCACTATCATTCTACAATGTAGAAAATAGTAAAAATAAAGAAATTCTGGAATGAGTAGATGTCCAAACTTTTGACTGGTACTTACATTTACATTTAAGTCATTTAGCAGACTCATTAATTAATTTGATTAATATTATGGTGTTTCTATTCCAAGAAAAACCCTCTGGGTTTCCATTAGGATGGAACGGAAAATATGGCGCTGTACAACGTGACGGTCGGCCGTACAGTACTGGGCTATTTAGCTAAAGAATCACGTGTCATGCGGGCAGGGCACGTGGGCGACCGGGGTTCAATTCCCCGACGGGGAGGAAGGAGTAGGCTGTCCTAGTAAATAAGAATTTGTTCTTAACTGACTTGCCTAGTTAAATAAAGGTTACACTAAGAGCATAACATTTCTGCACCTAATTTTCTAATTCTAGTCTAACCAAAACCCAAAAGGAGATTAAGTGAAAATAAAAATCTCATTGATTTGTCAAGACTAGTCCCCATGCTCGTCTCAGAGCAGTGCGAAACGGTGCTAAAATAGTTGTAGTCTTTTGCTTCTAACTTCAATATGCTCTTTAAATAAATAAGACCTAGAGCACATTACTCAACACTAGTGCCACCTGACTCTCCACAACTCGAAAGCCCAGGAAAATGAACAGGTACAGTAGGCGACAATGCTGTAAAGTAGGCCTAATAATGCTAAAAATAATGTTAAATAAATCGACTGCTAGTCTCTACTGTATGCTGCACATTTTTACATTGTATTTCATTTCCAGCACGACTATTCAAGCCATCGACTCACTGATGAATGATGAGCGATCGGCAAAGGCTATCTGGAATCTGCTGGCATCACCGCACAACATCAACATCGCTCTAATCACAGAAGACAGTTGAAGAAACTTGCGTGGACTTATGGAAACGCTCGGTAAGAAATGTTTTTTTGTATTTTTTTATTTTATAAAAAAAAAAAAAATGAAATATATATAAATAAATATATATTCTTTTTTTGATTCTCAGAACATTAACCATGTGTGTTCGCTTGTTTTGAACTGTTCTGTAGTTTCGACCCAACGATTCGTCTGACAAACAAAGAACTTTGTGTCCTGCAGGCCCAGGCATGGATCAAAGCTGGYGAGACCTTCAATAACATCATCTTCASAGACAAATCAACCGTGGCACTTGAGCAAAAAAAGATAGAAGATCAAGCAAGCCGAGTCCCAAGCATCCGCTCAAACTCCATGTGTGGGGCGCAATTTCTTGCCAGGGACCAGGCCCATATTTGATTTTTGATGGTAAGCTTGGCTATTTACAAAGCAAAAGGTACATAAAATATTGTAGCCTACACCTCACGGACTGTTATGTATTCCACAATATTTCACTCTTGCCTCCTTTTTCAGGTATCATGGCTCAATATTTCTTTAAGGAAGAAATCATCAAGAGATATGCTGGACCTATGTCAGAGAGGTGTTTCTGGGACCACATTGTTTCTTTCAAGGCAGGATTATAGCAATATTTTGTTACGTTTTGCATGATGTCAAGCAAAGAGCCACTGAGTTTGAAGGTAGGCCTTGAAATACATCCACAGGTACACCTCCAAAACTAGTTTTTCAGAACATTAACCGTGTGTAGGTAGATAGAAATGATTTGTAAGTTGGGGGGGTTCACAACTAGCTCGGCTATTAGACAATTCTTTAGTAAAGGTTGAATAGTCTATTGTTCAGCTAATAGCCCATCCTGCTACGCTTGTGAAAAACTAATAATAATACTTCTCCCCATTTCCACGTTAAAGATTCCAATTGATAAAGTGTTTTTAGCCACAATCGGCCACAACTCCAATTAATATATTTGGGCACAGTCGATAGCGTGCTGGACTTCGGGCTAGAATGTTGAGGGTTAGAAACCTGCTCCCTGCTTGTTTCATTACATTACTATGCCGGTCTCAGAGCAAATAGCCTGGATTGTTACTCCCATCTCGTTCTTCACCCTCTTCCACACGTCATTCTCCGCCGGAGTGGCTCACTTGTGGCCGTGCTGGCAGGATATGGCAGAATCTGTGGTTGTGTGTCAATAATTCAGCATAGCAAGTAGTGTATGAAGGTCTGGTTATTCACAGGCAAATAGTAATATGCTCTAAACCGCTCTGGTGACAAACAAACTTTGCTGCCCTGTTTTCAATCATCCACATGGCTGGGAGAACCTTTTCAGATTAATGCAGATGAAGGGAGTTAGATATGCATAAGAAGTGTAGTGTAATGTTTTTTTCCCCTGTTATATATGAATTACAAATCAGCCTTTACTTAAATCGTGTTTCTAGTATATTGCATAGTTACAATGTGGAATCATTGATGTCCCAGGAGCAGGAGTGGTACACACTGTTGAAGTGTATAATTGTAATACATACATGCAGACACAGCATCATTCAAAAAATGGAGTTTGATACACCTGGTATTGGAAATGACTGAAAAAAACTTGCTAGATAGTGATTTTCGTAAATTAACTTTATGACAAAAAAATAGTTTCTCTACATTTCCTAACACATTCCTCTCAATTGTAATTTTTTTGCTTGACTCGTTAAGATGTTATAATTACTTACATTTGCTTCCACCGTAATGTTTTGTCAGCCATCTTTGCTAAAGAAAGTCACCAGGGTCTGGTGGCTCGCGTCAAAGGTCATATAAAAACCCGGGGCACTACCACACATGCGGTCTAATGAGTGCTCTAACTCCCCTTGTGGTGATCTGGAGCCGTGGCGCTGGGTACCTCTATATCCCGCAGCTCGCAACTTTTAAAGGAGGAAACCACTGTACAGGCAAAATGTGACCATGGAATGTTTAGGCAATTCTTTTATAAAGATTTCATAGGTCTTCAAGAGTTCTAAGTTCGGGAAGATTACAAATTGATTTTCACATGCCACTTTTCGTGGAACAGTTTCATTTCAATAATAAAAATGTGTCATTTCTCAAAATCATTGTCATTTGTTAATCATAAAAATATGAATTTAAATGTAAAAAAATACTGTTAAAAGCAACTAATGCAAGATCACCAGCCACTGCCATTGGACACATACTCAAGACACATGATCTTGACTACGAGCTTGTGATTTGAAACAATCCACAGCTATTTTATTTTTTAGTTAATGATCCTTGTTTCCTCTGTGGCTAAGTCATGCTTTCTGTAGTATTTTATTTATTTCTGTATAGACAGGAGTAATTATATAATCTTCGCAACTTTATTTCCATTTACTTCCCTATTGGACCCACCGCTACGCCATTTCTCTCTCTGTTCTATTGGTTTTCATATCAACCTTCTTTCGTTGTCCAGAAGCCAAAGGCACATGCCTAGTCATACAGTGCATTCGGAAAGTATTCAGACCCCTTCGTTACGTTACAGCCTTATTCTAAAATGGATTCATATATTTTTCCCCTCGTCAATCTACACACAATACCCCATAATGACAAAGCGAAAACAGGTTTTTAGAAAACCTTATTTACTAAGTACTTCGACCTTTGCTATGAGACTCGAAATTGAGCTCAGGTGCATCTTGTTTCCATTGATCATCATTGAGTTGTTTCTATATAAGGCCACACAGTTGACAGTGCATGTCAGAGCAAAAACCAAGCCATGAGGTCGAAGGAATTGTCAGTAGAGCTCCGAGACAGGATCGTGTCGAGGCACAGATGTGGGGAAGGGTTTGAAAACATTTCCCCAGCATTTAAGGTCCCCAACACAGTGGCCTCCATCATTCTTAAATGGAACCATTTAAGTTTGTAACCACCAAGACTCTTCCTAGAGCTGGACGCCAGGCCAAACTGAGCAATCGGGGGAGAAGGAAAAGTGACCAAGAAGTCAGGGTCAGGGAAGTGACCAAGAACCCGATGGTCACTCTGACAGAGCTCCTCTGCGGAGATAGGAGAACCTTCCAGAAAAACAACCATCTCTGTAGCACTTCCCCAATCAGGCCCTTATGTGGCCAGACGGAACCGGCGACTCATTAAAAAGGCACATGACAGCCTGCTTGGTGTTTGCCAACAGGCACCTAAAGGACTCTCAGACCATGAGAAACAAGATTCTCTGCTCTGATGAAACCAAGATTGAACTCTTTGGCCTGAACGCAAAGCGTCACGTATGAACGAAACCTGGAACCATCCCTACGGTGAAGCGTGGTGGTGGCAGCATCATGGAGTGGGGATGTTTTTCAGTGGCAGGGACAGGGAGACTAGTCAGGATCGAGGGAAAGATGAACGGAGAAAAGTACAGAAAGATCCTTGATGAAAATCTGCTCCAGAGCGCTCAGGACCTGGGGCAGAGGTTCACCTTCCAACAGGACAACGCCCTAAGCACACAGCCAAGACAACATAGGAGTGGCTTCGGGACAAGTCTCTGAATGTACTTGAGTGGCCCAGCCAGAGCCCGGACTTGAACCCGAACAAACATCTCTGGAGAGACCTGAAAATAGCTATGCAGCGACGCTCCCCATCCAACCTGACAGAGCTTGAGAGGATCTGCAGAGAAGAATGGGAGAAACTCCGCAAATACATGTGTGCCAAGCTTGTAGCGTCATACCCAAGAAGACTCGAGGCTGTAATCGCTGCCAAAAGGTGCTTTAACAAAGAACTGAGTAAAAAGGTATAAATACTTATGTAAATTTCAAATTTGTTATTAAAAAATTGTTTTTGCTTTATTATTATGGGTTATTGTGTGTAGATTGATGAGGGAGAATTAAAAAATATATATTTTAGAATAATGCTGTAAAGTAACAAAACGTGGAAAAAGTCAAAGGGTCGCAATACTTTCCGAATGCACTGTATTAGCAACCCATCCGAGTTGTTTTATCTGTAGAATCTCACTAAGTTTCTAAAATAGATTTTAATCTCGGTGACATATGGAACCGCTATCAGGTGCGCTGTTTAGAATGGTGTTTTCTGGAGAATTGCATTTTGGCAAATGTTTGAAAATGATGTTTTATTGGCTGCTTCATTACATGAGTTGCATGTTGTGTTAAGATGAATTACCATATTCTAAATGTGATTTCTGTCATTCTGAGCACCWTGAGAGGACGCCCTAATGGGTTATACATCCAATGMTTATGGGTCCGGTMCATTTCTCAAATRGCCGGTAAATTATAATCTTCCCGGTCACGTTTTCTGGTGCCACAATGGAAACCCTGGCGTGTGAGTGTGTGTGGGTGCGTGGTCAGGTTGAGCAGTGAGAGGTAGAAACAGTAATTAAACTGCTCTGTCTAAGTCAGGGTAATTAACATTTAGTTAAGATGCCTCCCGCCAACAGCTTCTAATTATACATATTTATTAACGCTCCAAAAACACCCAGTACTCACACCCAGTCATTTGCACAGTCTAGCGGCCCACAGTGGTGAGCACAGGCACACACACCTGTCAGTATTATTCTCTGATGAAGTGAGAGACAACAGGTACTTACGTTGGCCCCAGCGGCCGGTACGAGGGTTCAGATAGTTTGGGTAGAGCCCGTTGGGTCGGTCCATTTTGGCAAGCAGCTTCCGTATGTGCATCACCTGACAGGGTTAGAGGAGACATGAATCTCTCTTACCCAGGAGAACACATAGACACTTAGCCTGGGAAGCCACTAGTGGGCTTTATAGATCTCCACCATCATCTGGGCTTGATGTGTACAGGCGTGGCCAAAAGTTTTGAGAATGACACAAACATTAATTTTCAAAGTCTGCTGCCTCAGTTTGTATGATGGTAATTTGCATATACTCCAGAATGTTATGAAGAGTGATCAGATGAATTGCAATTAATTGCAAAGTCCCTCTTTGCCATGCAAATGAACTGAATCCCCCAAAAACATTTCCACTGCATTTCTGCCCTGCCACAAAAGGACCAGCTGACATCATGTCAGTGATTCTCTCGTTAACACAGGTGTGTGTTGACGAGGACAAGGCTGGAGATCACTCTGTTCATGCGATTGAGTTCGAATAACAGACTGGAAGCTTCAAAAGGAGGGTGATGCTTGGAATCATTGTTCTTCCTCTGTCAACCATGGTTACCTGCAAGGAAACACGTTCCATCATCATTGCTTTCCACAAAAAGGGCTTCACAGGCAAGGATATTGCTGCCAGTGAGATTGCACCTAAATCAACCATTTATCAGATAATCAAGAACTTCAAGGAGAGCGGTTCAATTGTGGTGAAGGCGGCTTCAGGGCGCCCAAGAAAGTCCAGAAAGCGCCAGGACCGTCTCCTAAAGTTGATTCAGCTGCGGGATCGGGGCACCATCAGTACAGAGCTTGCTCAGGAATGGCAGCAGGCAGGTGTGAGTGCATCTGCACGCACAAGTGAGGCGAAGACTTTTGAGGGATGGCCTGGTGTCAAGAAGGGCAGCAAAGAAGCCACTTCTCTCCAGGAAAAACATCAGGGACAGACTGATATTCTGCAAAAGGTACAGGGATTGGACTGCTGAGGACTGGGGTAAAGTTATTTTCTCGATGAATCCCCTTTCCGATTGTTTGGGGCATCCAGAAAAAAGCTTGTACGGAGAAGACAAGGTGAGCGCTACCATAAGTCCTGTGTCATGCCAATAGTAAAGCATCCTGAGACCATTCATGTGTGGGATTGCTTCTCAGCCAAGGGAGTGGGCTCACTCCCAATTTTGCCTAAGAACACAGCCATGAATAAAGAATGGTACCACACATCCTCCGAGAGCAACTTCTCCCAACCATCCAGGGACAGTTTGGTGATGAACAATGCCTTTTCCAGCATGATGGGGCACCTTGCCATAAGGCAAAAGTGATAACTAAGTGGCTCGGGGAACAAAACATAGATATTTTGGGTCCATGGCCAGGAAACTCCCCAGACCTTAATCCCATTGAGAACTTGTGGTCAATCCTCAAGAGGCGGGTGGACAAAACCCCCCCCACAAATTCTGACAAACTCCAAGCATTGATTATGCAAGAATGGGCTGCCATCAGTCAGGATGTGGTCCAGAAGTTAATTGACAGCATGCCAGGGCGGTTTGCGGAGGTCTTGAAAAAGAAGGGTCAACACTGCAAATATGACTATTTGCATCAACTTCATGTAATTGTCAATAAAAGCCTTTGACACTTATGAAATGCTTGTAATTACACTTACATTTAATAGCGAGAACGGGGTAGCAACATCCGGGACTAGCATTCCTAGGCATTAGCCACTCTAGCATGGTGGTGGAAAGTGGTGTCTTCACTGACATTTTCAACCTCTCCCTGACAGAGTCTGTAATACCTACATGTTTCAAACAGACCACCATAGTCCCTGTGGCCAAGAAAGCGAATGTAACCTGTCTAAATGACTACCGCCCGTAGCACTCACATCTGTAGCCATGAAGTGCTTTGAAAGGCTGGTCATGGCTCACATCAACACCATCATCCTGGATACCCTAAACCCACTCCAATTTGCATACCGATCCAACAGATCACAGATGACATAATCTCAATTGCACTCCACACTGCCCTTTCCCACCTGCACAAAAGAACATCTATGTGAGTATGCTAGTCATTGACTACAGCTCAGCGTTCAACACCATAGTGCCCACAAAGCTCCTCACTAAGCTAAGGACCCTGGGACTAAACACCTCCCTCTGCAACTGGATCATGGACTTCCTGACGGGCCGCCCGTCAGCAAGACAAAGGAGATGATCGTGGACTATTGGAAGAGGGCCAAACACGCCCCCATTCACATCGACGAATGTGAATGTAGTGGAGCAGGTCGAGAGTTTCAAGTTCCTTGGTGTCCACATCACCAACAAACTATCATTGTCCAAACACACTAAGACAGTCACGAAGAGGGCACGACAAAACCTTTCCCCCCTCAGGAGACTGAAAAGATTTGGCCTGGTTCCCCAGATCCTCAAAGTTCTACAGCTGCACCATTGAGAGCATCCTGACAGGTTGCATCACCGCCTGGTATGGCAACAGCTCGGCATCCGACCGTTAGGCGCTAGAGGGTAGAGCGTACAGCCCAGTACATCACTGGGGCCAAGCTTCCTACCATCCAGGACCTATATACCAAGGAAAGCCCAAAAAATGGTCAAAGGCTCCAGTCACCCAAGTCATAGACTGTTCTCTTTGCTACTGCACGGCAAGCGGTACCGGAGCACCAAGTCTAGATCCAAAAGGCTCCTTAACAGCTTCTACCCCCAAGCCATAAGACTGCTGAACAATTAATAAAATGGCCACCTGGACTATTTGAATTGACCGCCCCCCCTTTGTTTTTACACTGCTGCTACTCGCTATTTATTATCTATGCATAGTCCCTTTACCCCTACCTACATGTACAAATTAACTCGACTAACCGGTACCCCCTGTATATAACCTCATTATTGTTATTTTATTGTGTTACTAAATAAAGTAAAAAATAAAAGTAAGTAAATATTTTATTTACTCTATTTTCTTAAAACTGCATTGTTGGTTAAGGGCTTGTAAGAAAGCATTTCACGCTAAGGTCTACACCTATTTTATTCGGTGCATATGACAAATAAAATTAGATTTCTCCCGTTTTTTCCACCTTCTCGCCATTAAATCTAGTTGAGGAAATCGAAGCCTTGCAGCCTGAATGGAGAATGTTTAATGTACAAACCGTTCACATGGGGAAACGAGCGCATTACCTTCTGTACACATCAAGCCCAGATGATAGTGGAGATCTATAAAGCCCACTAGCGGCTGCTCAGGCTACCAGACACCCACTCTGACACACACCAGTACTAAGGAGGTGTCTCACCTTCTGATAGTATGCAGGGTTCCCGGTGAGGTAAGTGAGGTGGACAAACTCCATGTGGAGGGTTCCAAACTCTGCTAGGATACTACTGCCTGCTGACGCCCAGCCCCAGTTACGACCCACACCACTGGACACAGGGAAAACAGACTCACTTTGAATCATTAAATACAGAATCATGCTGAAATGAAATTGTTGCAGTTGCGGAAGTAGATCTAGGGTTGCGTTGTGATCTGAGACTGACCTCTTGAGGTTGACCATGGCCCAGGGGATGCCTGTGGGAGTGTTGAAGGCTGGGAGCAGCTTCTCAGCCAACTGAACCGCCTTCACCTTAAACACCTAGAGACAGAGAGGGCGAATGAAAGTTGAGAAAAAGCTTCAGAAAGAGAGRAAACATACTTACATGAGACGTAACAATACATGACACGTAACAATACTCCAGAGTCCAATGACAGCGAGCTTTACACCACTCCAGCTGACGCTTGGCATTGCGCATGGTGATCTTAGGGTTAAGTGCGGCTGCCTGGCCATGGAAACCCATTTCATGATGCCTGCGATGAACAGTTCTTGTGCTGACGTTGCTTCCAGAGGCAGTTTGGAACTCAGTAGTGAGTGTTGCAACCAAGGACAGACAATTTTTACGCGCTTCAGCACTCGGCGGTCCTGTTCAGTGAGTTGTGTGGCCTACCATGTCGCGGCTGAGTTGTTGTTGCTCCTAGACGTTTCCACTTCACAATAACAGCACTTACAGTTGACCGGGGCAGCTCTAGCAGTGCAGAAATTGTATAAACTGACTTGTTGTAAAGGTTGCATCCTATGATGATGCTACATTGAAAGTCACTGAGCTCTTCAGTAAGGACATTCTACTGCGAATGTTTGTCTATGGAGATTGCATGGCTGTGTGCTCGATTGTATACCTGTCAGAAACAGGTGTGGCTCAAATAGCCGAATCCACTYATTTGAAGGGGTGTCCACATACTTGGGTACATATAGTGTACTTCAGGGGTCAAATAGCTACATGAAATCAAATAGCTTAATTATCCTTACTATGAATTTCTTATAACAATTCCATACAGCTTAGAAGAACCGCCCCCCGGCTTCGACTCTCATTGGTTAACAAGCTCTCCCTCTCTCATGATTAGCTGTGAGGCCAGGTTGGCAGGCCGGGTCGGTCGGCAGTATTCCCAGATTGCAGATTTGGAACTCTGGCTCTGGCTCTGGCTGGCTGGTCGTAGTGCTGACTCTAATCTGCTGCTCCCACCTATCCTCTAATTTAGGAGCTGATCCTGTTATTACACATATGAGTATATGAGCCCTGGTCTCACTGGGATAGACCCGCAGGACCACTCAGCCTGCCAGGGAGCACACACACACACATACAGAGGCACGTACGTACACACTATAAAAAATAAAAACACTATATAACAAACACATAACGATATAGGCCAAAAAATGAAATGCGATTTCACGTGCAATACAGATCAAAACACTTGGGTAAATTGTTAGAATCATAGAAAAATAATTATTTATAATAAGAAGCAAAAAGTGGAAAGTAGCATTGTTCGTGTTTGCATTTCACCTAACAGAACAGCACGCAAACATAGTAGAGGTCGACCGATTAATCGGAATGGCTGATTAATCGGGGCCGATTTCAAGTTTTCATAACAATCGGAAATCGGTATTTTGGGGCGCCGATTTGCCAAAGTATTTTTTTTTTTATACCTTTATTTAATCTTTATTTAACTAGGCAAGTCAGTTAAGAACACATTCTTATTTTCAATGACTGCCTAGCGAGGCAGAGCGACAGATTTTTAACCTTGTCAGCTCGGGAGATTCAATCTTGCAACCTTACAGTTAGTCCAATGCTCTAACACCTGATTACATTGCACTCTACGAGGAGCCTGCCTGTTACGCGAATGCAGTAAGCTAAGGTAAATTTCTAGCTAGCATTAAACTTATCTTATAAAAAACAATCAATCAATGACTGTCATTGCTCCAATGTGTACTTAACCATAAACATCAATGCCTTTCTTAAAATCAATACACAAGTAAATATTTTTAAACCTGCATATTTAGCTAAAAGAAATCCAGGTTAGCAGGCAATATTAACCAGGTAAATGTTCAGCTCTTCTTCAATTGCACGCAGAGTCAGGTATTTGCAACAGTTTGGGCCGCCTGGCTCTTTGCGAACTAATTTGCCAGAATTTTACTAATTATGACATTAACATTGAAGGTTGTGCAATGTAACAGGAATATTTAGACTCATGGATGCCACCCGTTAGATAAAATACGGAACGGAATAATACGTTTTGTTTGAGGTGATAGTTTCCGGATTAGTCAAAGGTATATTGTTTAGAGAAAATAGTCAGCGCGTTAAATTCCTGTAACTTGCGGCTGAACTTGAAAGGTTCCTTCGTTATTTTACCGTTTCATGTCTTCCATAGAGAATGTCTTGATCTACTTTCAAATAAGTCTGTGTTTCGTGCAGCTTAAACCGCCTCGACGTTTTGATACCCGTGTTAAATCTCACTAGGATAAAAGTAACGTTTGTCAACATATTTTCATAAATCCACTCTACAAAAATATCTTTCGCTTATATTTAGCCAATATTGATCAAGTTACCTTGTCCTATGGATATCTACACAGTTATAAAATTGGCAAAGTGCGTAAGCCTAACACGAAACACAGACCTTATTTAAATGAATCTAAAAATTATCCTATGGAATAAATGAAGGAACCGCTTTCAGGTTTGCTAGAAGTCATGGGAATTATGACTCGCACTTTGGTCGTCAATTCTTTACCATGCCCATTATTAAAATAGGATTTCCTGCATATAGAAATTAGTTTTTGTTTTCAACATTCATCCCAGTAACACTTTAAAATAAGGTTTTCATTGTTCATTCAGTAGATGTTGCAATTGTCATTATTACAAAAATGTGTGTGTGTGTATGATATATAATATACAGTATATCACAAAAGTGAGTACACCCCTCACATTTTTTGTAAATATTTGAGTATACTTTTCATGTGACAACACTGAAGAAATGACACTTTGCTACAATGTAAAGTAGTGATTGTACAGCTTTTATAACAGTGTACATTTGCTGTCCCCTCAAAATAACTCAACACACAGCATTAATGTCTAAACCGCTGGCAACAAAATGAGTACACCCCTAAGTGAAAATGTCCACAATTGGGCCCAATTACCATTTTCCCTCCCCGGTGTCATGTGACTGGTTATGTTACAAGGTCTCAGGTGTGAATGGGAGCAGGGTGTTTAAATTTTGTGTCATCGTCCACACTCCCTCATACTGATGGTCATGGAAGTTCAACATGCACCCTCATGGCAAAGAACTCTCTGAGGATCTGAAAAAAATAATTGTTGCTCTACATAAAGATGGCCTGGGCTATAAAAAGATTGCCAAGACCCTGAAACTGAGCTGCAGCACGGTGGCCAAGACCATACAGCGGTTTAACTGGACAGGTTCCACTCAGAACAGGCCTCGCCATGGTCGACCAAAGAAGTTGAGTGCACGTGCTCAGCRTCATATCCAGAGGTTGTCTTTGGGAAATAGACGTATGAGTGCTGCCARCATTGCTGCAGAGGTTGAAGGGGTGGGGGGTCAGCCTGTCAGTGCTCAGACCATACGCCGTACACTGCATCAAATTGGTCTGCATGGCTATCGTCCCAGAAGGAAGCCTCTTCTAAAGATGATGCACAAGAAAGCCCGCAAACAGTTTGCTGAAGACAAGTAGACTAAGGACATGGATTACTGGAACCATGTCCTGTCGTCTGATGAGACCAAGATAAACTTATTTGGTTCAGATGGTGTCAAGCGTGTGTGGCGGCAACCAGGTGAGGAGTACAAAGACAAGTGTGTCTTGCCTACAGTCAAGCATGGTGGTGGGAGTGTCATGGTCTGGGGCTGCATGAGTACTGCCGGCACTGGGGAGCTACAGTTCATTGAGGGAACCATGAATGCCAACATGTACTGTGACATACTGAAGCAGAGCATGATCCCCTCCCTTCGGAGACTGGGCCGCAGGGCAGTATTCCAACATGATAACAACCCCAAACACACCTCCAAGACGACCACTGCCTTGCTAAAGAAGCTGAGGGTAAAGGTGRTGGACTGGSCAAGCATGTCTCCAGACCTAAACCCTATTGAGCATCTGTGGGGCATCCTCAAACGGAAGGTGGAGGAGTGCAAGGTCTCTAACATCCACCAGCTCCGTGATGTCGTCATGGAGGAGTGGAAGAGGACTCCAGTGGCAACCTGTGAAGCTCTGGTGAACTCCATGCCCAAGAGGGTTAAGGCAGYGCTGGAAAATGATGGTGGCCACACAAAATATTGACAATTTGGACATTTTCACCTAGGGGTGTACTCACTTTTGTTGCCAGCGGTTTATACCTTAATGGCTGTGTGTTGAGTTATTTTGAGGGGACAGCAAATTTACACTGTTATACAAGCTGTACACTCACTACTTTACATTGTAGCAAAGTGTAATTTCTTCAGTGTTGTCACATGAAAAGATATACTCAAATATTTACAAAAATGTGAGGAGTGTACTCACTTTTGTGATATACTGTATATATATATATATATATATATATAAAAAAAAATATTTATATTTTTTATAAATCGGCCGATTAATCGGTATCGGCTTTTTTTTGTCCTCCAATAATCGGTATCGGCGTTGAAAAATCATAATCGGTCGACCTCTAAAACATAGTGAATCTAACAGCGAGGAGGAGGAACTGCAGTACTTGAGTGGCATGGCGTTGGTGTGTGGGAAGCAGCCGCAAAAGGAGAAAACGGAATTAACTATAAAAACGAACATTACACCCGGCTAAAATGCGTTTCATAATACTGCATGCGATTTGGATCTCTGCACATGTCAATATTTTGATTTCGATGTGAATTAGATTAATTGTGCAGCCCTAACACACATAGAGGCACACAAACACACACACTCTCTGTCATCTCTCTCTCTGGGGGAGTATGCCACTGTGTATATGTAATAGAGTCCCATAAAATGATCAGAAGGTATACTGTGAAATCTGGTGAATGAGCCTGTTTAGTAAGAAGGCCCTCAAAGGCTCCAGGGAGAGACAGGATTAGGTCAACTCACGATTCTACGTCGATGGGGTTTACACCGTTTATTACTTCGCTAGTTATTGTTTAACTTAATCTTTTGTCATTCCTTTATTATTTGTCATATACTTTATTCTATGGTATCAGGCCTCAGAAACAAGCTTGGAAAACCATGGGAGTGTGTTCTTGGGAATTTATCCACAACTGCGTGACTGAATTTACTAATCAAGCAATTGAGCTGCGGTTTTACCTGGGCTCAGGCCATTCTAGCCAATCAAGATTGTAGGCCCTCGAACTTAACCAATTAAATTGCATGATTATCTTCTATATGGCCTGTAAGACCTAGCTGATTCTCTCACATCCATACTATTCATATGCAGTCCCTCCCTCCCTCGGTGCAATGGCAGCCGGCCAGTGTGACAGAGGGAGCGGTGTTCTGTATTTGATGGGCTCCATGTTTGACAATATGAAAGTGAGTCAAGCGCTCCCCAGCGAGACAGCCTCGGCTCACAGCACSAAACTGAAAGACATAGCAAAGTAGAGCACAGCATACATGATAAACCAGGGAGAGCGAGCGAGATGGAGGGAGGGAGAAAGGAAGGACAAATATGTATTGTAGAGACAGCTGTCTAGCTGCAGTGTGTCAGTGTCCCAGTTCATTATCTTACATTACAAGACCTGCTCCCTTCTCCTGTTTTCTCTCTGCAATCAGCTTGCTCTCTGTGTTTCCCGCCCTAGTCTCTCGCTCTCTCCCCATCACTCCCCCCCCATTGTTTCTCTCTCTGCGGAGAGGTTATTACTCTGTACAGGCTGTTGTCCTCCTGGTCTCAACAGTAGAGCGCCAGCAGCTTTCACCGAAACTACATATCCCAGAGGCAATAGCACCTTTCACCTAATCTACAAATCCCAGACCCTAGGATATTTTTATTTATTTTATTATAATTTCTTATTCTTATCGTCGATTCACAATATATACATTGATCTTTTAAAATGTTTCTTTAAATAAGCTTTGTTATACAATTAAAATATAAAATTCACTCCATTTCAAAGTCAGCCATAATCAAATGAATTCAGGGCTTGTGAAATTATACCTTGGTTAAATATAAGCCTCCCATAACCATAAAACCCACTGATAACGTAATTATTTTATCCAAATAGTTGAATCTGCTTTTTTGCAATCACTGATATGGCTTTCAAGTCGGTCTATGAAAATGCCCTTTGTTACAAATTGAACCTGAACCATGCATGTTTCGGTCTCCATATGACCCATTCTGTTGGACCAAAAACTCAAATACAAATAGTGAGTTGAAACCACTTGTCAGAGAGGAAGAAGTGATCTCTCGTCTCGGGGGAGGGGCTTGGTGCGTGTATAAATGGGAAGGTGCACACAGCGAAGAAAGGAGCGAAAGGGGATGAGACCAAAAAGACATGAACAAGCGGACATACAGTGGTTCTTCCTTTAAAAGTTTCAAGCTTGCCCCGACCGTTAGTGGTAGATGGTGGCATTCTGTCGGCATTCTGTCATTGCACCACAATACCACAAGGGGGAGTTAGAACGCTGATCTATCAGTAGTCTAAATTGTGGCACAAATCGACTATCTTCTCTGGCACTAGAGTTGTGCATCAGGCAACAACGACAAACTGTCGGTGGTCCTGGAGTTAAGAGAGAACTTGGGTAAATACAATGGGGGAATTACACTTGACATGTGGAATGATGATTTTTGAAAAATAGGCATGGTGGGCTTTTGGCTTCTCTCCCTCTAAAAACAGAAATAAATCATTCTAATTAACAAACTGTTTTCATTTACCACAGTGTGAAAGACTGATAGCCCCTCTATAGAAAGTCCTTCTTTGCTGATGAAGATATCATTATTTTTTAAACAAGCCATAGAAAGTTGGTTGCAATTTCAGTTTAATCCACCAGAAAAGACAAAACAAATAATACAACAAATAGTGTGGTTAAATTCAAATATACTAATTGATWAAAAAAAACACGTTATTAATTGGAACCTTTATCAAGTGGAAGGGGGGAAAAGTAAGGAACTTGTCTGTCGGCCCTGCATTAAAGACCAAAATTGGTTAAAGAAGATTGTGATAAATAWAAATATACCAGTTTCATTTAAGGACCAAAAAAATGACAGCTGTGCCATATAGATTGCAAAGTAGTTGGGAAGAGATTTGAGATGTACCGATTCTATGGCACATGGTTTATGAACTGACAGATACTTTCCCGTTCCTCCTGAAAGCCTTAATCTGCTCACTTAAATGAACAGAGATCCTGGTCATGGTGCTACAGTATGTTGTTATAGCATCAAAGTGAGGACAATCGGCAATCTGCTGTATACATATGGCTTATTGTAAGCTGAAAGTCACACCTTTCAAGTACTCCTCACCCCACCCCAAACTCCCCCCTTAACACAGTTACCATTCAAAAATGAGCTATTTATAAAAAATAAAATAAAAATGWCATTGCGACCAAAGAAAACAGACAAAATTGACATAGTTCTCATCAAGCCAGCTACCCGTTCCAGGGTTAGGACTGTAACCACCAGAGGAAAATGAGATTGTGAACTCTGCAAACAACGTTTCCACTCTGAGAATGGTACTAATTAATACATTCATTCAATACATTGGAATACAAAAGAAGCCATCCACCCATGATGGACTATAAGCAGGACAATACACTTGCTAAGAAGGAGGGGAGGGGGAGCATTGTAATTATATAAAATCCCCTATATTCTCTGTAAGGTTTAACATTTCTAAATCAATATCACAGACCAGATTTGCCCTAACGAAAAATGCCCCTTAGATATTAATTTAGAATCCTTAATTAGATCTACAGGGCCATTTTATTGATCTGCAAGTATTTTCATTCAGAAGCCACCTCTTAATGAGTTCCGAGAGCCGTGCCATACCAATTATTATTGGATTATTCACCATGGCAACCACTTGTTAGTATAAAATGGAAAATGATGTGCGTTTGAWTTTTTTTATCGAATTCAATAATATATTTGTAGCACTGTAGATGCTGTGTTTTTATTTACAGTAGTGATGGACAGCTGGAGGCATTTTGTTTTTCACAAGCGTAGCAGGCAAACAACGTTCCCATGGGCTATTAGCAAGACAATAGACATCAACCTTTATAAAAGGATAGTCTAATAGCTCGGCTACTGTAGGTGTGAAAAAAAATCGCCCCAACTTGCAATGTATTAAGTACTCTAAAGTTGTACATTTCTAACTCTAAAACTCATGCAACCGCAAAATGTTGGATCAAGCATATATTGTACCGTATTTGCTCATCAACATATTTATGCTTTCGTTAATAAAATAATGATAAGAATACTCTTTCAAAATGCAGATGGTGGGAATAAATATCACTGAATGACAGAGCATGGGGACTGGTCTTTATAAATCAGATTTTTATGTGGAAATGTAAGGGTTCATTTGCTCTTCACTCGCAGCCACTTAGTAGCCTAGGCCTACACCCGACCGGTCACGTTGTACAGCACCATCTTTTCCTATCTGAAACCCTGAATTAAAATCGCTTTAGCCGTGATTGTAAAATTAAAATCAAGGCTCCCTTTGTTATTTAGTTTATAACTAAAATGCTTGACTGTAATTAAAGACATGGATGACTTGTATGCTGTCTGATGACATGCACAAATGAATGAGTGATTGATGTACTGTATATTTAAGCAGGCCTTTATGCCAATAAGTAAGTTACGCTAAAGCAGCTACAGTAACAAATGCATTTTTGTTTTCTTGGAATAGAAACACGTTGTCCAGTGCCATATCTTCCTAACGGAAACCCTTAGGCCTACAGTACCACAGCTACAGTAAGAAATACATTTACATTTTTCTTGGAATAGAAAAAAACTGTATTTAAATTAATTAAGCTACATTTCTAAAAATCAATCCCACATAGTCTGTTCTATTCAAGGCTCCCTTTGACTTAGGCCTACAGCTTCATGTCATTTCAATAACTTAGCTTCTCAAAGATGCCCTCTGGTGGGCAAACTAGCACTAACTACCATTAATGGCAACAATGGCTGACACTTAAATAACGTGCCATAGAATTTTGCGGCAGCCCGCATGCTGTGCTGCAGTACGACGCAACTTTTAAAGGAAGAACCACTGTAAATGGCCATGAAAAAATACAATAAACTGTTCTTGCGATACAGGCATTTCGAATATCGCACCAAAACATATATTCTATAAAATGAAATTCATTCAATATTGCCCAGCCCTACCAGAGGCGCTAGCACCTTTCACCTAAACTACATATCACAGAGGACCAAGCACCTTTCAGGAGAGAAAGGAGAGGGGCAGTGTGAAGGAGTTTGTGATAGAAAAAAATAAAGTGATGAAATTGGCAGAATGGAGGAAGAGAAGGGAAAGAAGAGGAGAGGGGGAGAGCAGAGGAGTAAACATCATCCATCACTGCATGGCAGGGCTAGTTCTCTGGCATGCACACATGGAATAAAGGACTCACAAAGAGCTATAACCCAATGGGACGAACGATATCACCCCTCCCAACCACACCACTCCTCCAGCCTCAACATCTCTGGATTCCCTACCACACCCAGCCTCAACATCTCTCCGATTCCCGACCACACCCAGCCTCAAACATCTCTCCTGATTCCCCTACCACACCCAGCCTCAACATCTCTCCGATTCCCTACCACACCCAGCCTCAACATCTCTCTGATTCCTACCACACCCAGCCTCAACATCTCTCTGATTCCCTACCACACCCAGCCTCAACATCTCTCTGATTCCCTACCACACCCCAGCCTCAACATCTCTCTGATTCCCTACCACACCCAGTCTCAACATCTCTCTGATTCCCTACCACACCCAGTCTCAACATCTCTCTGATTCCCTACCACACCACTCCTCCAGCCTCTGCAGAATTATCACCATTTATTCAGAGGGGAAAAGAGGCAGAGGTGAGAGTAACGTCAGAGAGTGAATGAGAAGAGGACAGTGGAAGTTAAGCAAGCGAGTGAAGGAAAGGAGGGGAGGAGAGATGAGCATTAAGAGGGAGCATGGAGCGCGGCCAGAGATCTGCTCCTGTTAGACGAGGAGCGTGGGGCCGGCAGAGAGGCCGAAACGCATGGCTGGAGCTCAATTCCACCACTCGCATTCCTCTAATAGGAGCAGGGAGAGGGGGATGACTGATACCGCAGGGGAGAGAGACAGAAAGAGAGGGGAAAAAGAGGGGGAGAGAGCGAGAGGGGGGGACAGGAGGAGGATTTGTGGTCATTTTCATTAGAGCTAGAGGGCAGATAAGAATGTTGGGAGGTGTGTGTGTTCATTAACATGGTGCACCTGAAGTGTTATTTCCCAGGCGACCATCTCTAACCTGTGAGCCTCCATCACTCCCCAGATGGCTAATGAAAGACGAAGCTGTGATCACTCTATCCCCCTTTCTCTTCCTCTCTCCTTGCTTTCACTCCCTTTGCGTTCCTAATCTGAGCCTATTTTTCATTTTGCTCTCCCCTGCCTCTGCTTCTATACCTCTTTTGCATTCTGTTCAGCTGAACAAAGTCTGGTGCTTCATCAACAGCCTGTCAAATAACCCCACACACACACACACAAAGTAAACCCTCCCCCATCTCCCACAATTGACACACACACAGCAAAGACTCCCCCCTTTGCAGACACACACACACACACACAGTGTAAACTAATCCCAGGTGAATAGTTACCTCCTGTCCTGAGAGGTAATAGGCGGCAAGCAGTCCTCCAATGAAGCGGATGTTGACCTCGAAGACAGACACCTCAGCGTTCTGAGGAAACAGAGGAGAGGGGGATCAATCAGAGACAGAGAACAGTACTGCCAGAGCAGCCTTGCACCAAAACCACATCCTATATACTGCACAGTAACACTAACACCAGTTTGTAATGGCACACATTCCTAAATTCAACTAGCCTACTATTCAGACCAACACTAACACCAAATTCATATGTCAGACTAATAAAAATAAGAAATGTACMTTTCCAAGTACTACCACAAATACAAACGTGTTCCCTGTGTAATACCCTCAACGTTCTCTCTAACAACCTGAATGGGCTGTAAATCCAACTGTCACCCTGGGAGAGTGGAGAAAGAGGTGGTGGGGAGGGGGGGCAGCCCTGTCAGAATCCACCTTCCGTCAGCTCCGCTACCCGTTTCCAACGACATTTAGGAGCCAGGTGCAGAGCGCCATCGTAAAACATCCTGTGTTAGAAAGCCTGCGGTTGGTCAGGTTATGCACACTACTGCACAACCCAAAATATGATAGCTGCCATATGGGTGACACACACAGTACCAAAAAAGAGAAGTGTCATTCAGGTGACTGAAAACCTCAACGGAGTAACTATAAGTCATTCTGGTTATGCAGACAATCAGAAACGTAACAATCATACACAGTCATTCAGGTGTCTCAATTCATGTCATTCATGTGACTCCTGTGAACACAATGTGTAAGAATGTGAATACTGAAAGACTTCATACAAAGTAGACGTGAGAAGTCATAAATGATCTTTCCTCACCCCTGCAGTATTTCAACTCCTTTGATATACGATTTGGCTTTTCATATTCAAAGGAATCTTGCATGAAACATTTAAAATATGTCAGAATTTTCCTTTAAACCATTTTAAATTGTGAATGAGTAATGTTACTCCATATTAAAATCAGGTTAATCAAATCCAAGTGGGACATCATGTACTAGGCCTAATTCATCTCCCACAGTGCTATCCATTCACATCAAAACTTACTTTAAACTCAGGTTTATTCATTCCAATCCCAGCGTTGACTAACAGACTACATTAATTCAGTCGTGTCAATTAGATCTGACTGCATTCAGAGTCATCCATCACTACAGGGTGGTCTAGTACAGGCCTTGCAGGAGCCATCCAGCTTTCAATGACTCACTACAAAGGACAAGCCAACATGGCAGCTATTTAATCATTCATTATTAGAGGCTTTAACACAGCGCACACACACGTTGAGCGCACGCACGCACACACACGCGTTGAGCGCACGCACGCACACACACACACACGCGTTGAGCGCACGCACGCACACACGCGTTGAGCGCGCGCACGCACACACACACGCGTTGAGCGCGCGCACGCACACACACGCGTTGAGCGCGCGCACGCACACACACGCGTTGAGCGCGCGCACGCACACACACGCGTTGAGCGCGCGCACACACACACACGCGTTGAGCGCGCGCACACACACACACGCGTTGAGCGCGCGCACACACACACACGCGTTGAGCGCGCGCACACACACACACACGCGTTGAGCGCGCGCACACACACACACGTTAGGCGCGCACACACACGTTAAGCGCGCACACACACGTTAAGCGCGCACACACACGTTAAGCGCGCACACACACGTTAAGCGCGCACACACACGTTAAACTCCATATTAAAATCAGGTTAATCAAATCCAAGTGGGACATCATGTACTAGGCCTAATTCATCTCCCACAGTGCTATCCATTCACATCAAAACTTACTTTAAACTCAGGTTTATTCATTCCAATCCCAGCGTTGACTAACAGACTACATTAATTCAGTCGTGTCAATTAGATCTGACTGCATTCAGAGTCATCCATCACTACAGGGTGGTCTAGTACAGGCCTTGCAGGAGCCATCCAGCTTTCAATGACTCACTACAAAGGACAAGCCAACATGGCAGCTATTTAATCATTCATTATTAGAGGCTTTAACACAGCGCACACACACTTGAGCGCACGCACGCACAGGCGATCACACGCGCTTGAGCGCACGCACGCACACAAACAACACGCGTTGAGCGGCGGTAACGTACTGCGAGCGCACTGGAGCCACCGGTCTGCATGTACAGCGGCGCATCGGCACGATCTACGCACCGACGCGCCTTATTACGATAGGCGTTGCGCCGCGCAAGCTGGTACGCCAGGCATCTAGCGACGCCGGTTCTGAGCGCGCGCACGCACACACACGCGGGCGCTCAATTAACGCGCGGTGCGCGATCGTCACACCACACGGCCCGCTTGAGCGCCCTCAAGCAAGCCCACACAGCGGCGGTTTTTTCTACTTTTTTTTGAGTGTTTTTTGAACATTTTAAATTCTCTAACACACTGAGGCCAAAGCCCGGGCTGTGCGCCACACCCGACACACACGCGATTGAGCGCGGCTACCCCAGCCACACAGCCGTTTAGACTGCGATGGCTGGGCAGCACACACCACACGCGTGACGCGCGCGCAATGCTGAGCACACACACGTGCGAGCCCGCAGCGCACACACACGTTTTAAGCCCGGCGCAACACTATGACGCTTGAATAGGCGCACACCACACGTAAGCCGCACACACACGTTAAAGCGCCGCACACACACGTTATCGAGC
>NC_036839.1:34038880-34166052 GCF_002910315.2 Salvelinus sp. IW2-2015
GCGCGCACACACACGTTAAGCGCGCACACACACGTTAAGCGCGCACACACACGTTAAGCGCGCACACACACGTTAAGCGCGCACACACACGTTAAGCGCGCACACACACAGAACAAGAATAGACTGACGAGTTTCAGAAAAAAGTTATTTGTTTCTGGCCATTTTGAGCCTGTAATCGAACCCACAAATGCTGACGCTCCAGATACTCAACTAGTCTAAAGAAGGCCAGTTGTACTGCTTCTTTAAATCAGCACAACAGTTTTCAGCTGTGCTAACATAATAGCAAAAGGGTTTTCTAATATTCAATTAGCCTTTTAAACTTGGATTAGCTAACCCAGCCCGATAATGGGCCTCTGTACACCTACAGTTGAAGTCGGAAGTTTACATACACCTTAGCCAAATACATTTAAACTCAGTTTCACAATCCTGACATTTAATCCTAGTAAAAATCCCCTGTCTTAGGTCAGTTAGGATCACCACTTTATTTTAAGAATGTGAAATRTCAGAATAATAGAGAAAATGATTTATTTCAGCTTTTATTTATTTTATCACATTCCCAGTGGGTCAGAAGTTTACATATACTAATTGAGTGTTTGGTAGCATTGCCTTTAAATTGTTTAACTTGGGTGAACCGTTTTGGGTAGCCTCCCACAATAAGTTGGGAAAATTTTGGCCCATTCCTCCTGACAGAGCTGGTGTAACTGAGTCAAGTTGGTAGGCCTCCTTGCTCGCACACGCTTTTTCAGTTCTGCCCACAAACTTTCGATGGGATTGAGGTCAGGGCTTTGCCAATATCTTGACTCTGTTGTCCTTAAGCCATTTTGCCACAAATTTGGAAGTATGCTTGGGGTTATTGTCCATTTGGAAGACCCATTTGCGACCAAGCTTTAACTTCCTGACTGATGTCTTGAGATGTAGCTTCAATATATCCACATAATTTTCCTCCCTCATGATGCCATCTATTTTGTGAAGTGCACCAGTCCCTCCTGTAGCAGAGCACCCCCACAACATGATGCTGCCACCCCCGTGCTTCACGGTTGGGATGGTGTTCTTCGGCTTGTAAGGCTCCCCCTTTTTCCTTCAAACATAACAATGGCCATTATGGCCAAACAGTTCTATTTTTGTTTCATCAGACCAGAGGACATTTCTCCAAAAATGATGATCTTTGTCCCATGTGCAGTTGCAAACCGTAGTCTGGCTTTGTTATGTGGTTTGTAGCAATGGCTTCTTCCTTGCTGAGCGGCCTTTCAGGTTATGTCGATATAGGACTTGTTTTACTGTGGATATAGATACTTTTGTACCTGTTTCCTCCAGCATTTTCACAAGGTCCTTTGCTGTTGTTCTGGGATCGATTTGCACTTTTCACACCAAAGTCCGTTAATCTCTAGGAGACAGAACGCGTGTGTTATGTTCCCCAGTTTCTGTGTTKTAGTTTGTATTTGAGTGTGTGTGTTTCAGAAGATGGCTTCCTGAAATTCTCCCCAAGCAGCTGATTGGTCGGCCCCAAATGATGATTGGAGAGCTGACCCCGCCCCCTCGTCAAGACACAGCTGTCCCTAATTAACAATGCCTTCTGAAGCTATAAAAGTCAGTTCTGTTGTTCAGAAGAGAGAGATCATAGGCAGGCTGAGATCATTGCTGGAGATATTGAATGTGATATAGATCATTGCTGAGAGAAGGTTGATGGCTGAGGGTTATAGCATGTTGGTCGTTGGTATGTACTGTGTTAGTTGTTGCTGGGAGCAGTTGGTATGTTCTGTGTGAGATTGTTGCTCAGAGCTTATTTGATGTCCTTTGTTTATTAGTTTGGTTGAGATATTGTTGGTTCTTCTGTTTCATTTGTTCCCAGGGGGGAAGGGGAAGGCACCTAGGGAGTGCTTAGGCAAGAGGCCCGTGGGCATACATATACCCGTAGTATATTCATTGTCTAGGCACACTAGGTAAGACCTGGGCGGACCACCCCATGTATTTTGGTTAGTGCACCAGGTGGTGCTAAGTTAGGTAAGTAGTGGGTAGGCAGGTTAGATAGGAAAGGGGGAGCTTTGACATTTACTTTCTTTGCTTTGGTTCCGTCCAGCCCCTTCTCCCCATATTACCGTGTAAAGGAATAAAATCCTAGTAAACGGTCAATTCTGCCTTTTGTCGTCCTTCCGCACACCTACAGTCCCATACCTATTAAACTTCACGGTGAGTTGAGTTGCAGCAGGGTGTTGCGTTCCCTCTTCACAGAGGTGTGCGTAACAGCGTGTTAATACTTGCGTACTATTGTTTGTACAGATGAATGTGGTACTTTCAGGCGTTTGGAAATTKCTCTCAAGGAGGAACCAGACTTGTGGAGGTCTACAAATACATCCACAGGTACACCTCCAATTGACTCAAATGATGTCAATTAGCCTATCAGAAGCTTCTAAAGCCATGACATCATTTTCTGGAATTTTCCAAGCTGTTTAAAGGCACAGTCAACTTAGTGTATGTAAACTTCTGACCCACTATAATTGTGATACAGTGAAATAATCTGTCTGTAAACAATTGTTGGAAATTTGTGGAGTGGTTGAAAAACGAGTTTTAATGACTCCAACCTAAGTGTATGTAAACTTCCGACTTCAACTGTATATAGATATTCCAGCTACAATAGTCATTTACAACATTAACAAAGTCTACACTGTATTTCAATCAAGTTAATATTTTAATGGACAAAAACAATGTGCTTTTCTTTAAAAAAACAAGGACATTTCTAAATTACCCCAAACTTTTGAACGGTAGTGTGTGTATATATATATTTATCCTTCTATCCCTCTCCCTCAGAGCTGACCGGAGCAGTCCAGGGGTAAATTACATTCCACAGCGTCAGCCTGTCATAAACACTCACTGCCTGTGCTGTCATTACCTCTGCAGGGCTTTAATAACCCTAGCCAGAGCGAGCGAGGTTGAGGGAGAGAGACTGGTAAAACAGAGAAACAGACATGTGTCTCAGTCAGGAGTGTACTGATTGTAGTCCATTGGCCCTGTATGTGGTCTGGTGAGGGAGTTTATAAGCGAGAACCAGACAGACAAAGCCTCCTCTCAGTCTCTGCTCTCCTCTCTCAAGCAATCTCTCCCTCTCCTCTTTGCCTCTCCAATCTGCATATTTTGCATTCTCCCTCACCCCCCTCTCTTGCATACCTTCTCTGTTTCTCCTGGGTAAACAGCGTAAGGGTCTGGCTTAATGATCAGCGAGATGTACGGGCAGCCAATCCCCTCCCTGGCTAACTCAGACCACGCTCCGCTCCAGACTCCCAGGCCTACCACCAAATGATTCAACTTATCTGGCTCTGCACTGGAACTTCTGCTGCCGCAGCGTCAATAATACTGATAATATAATATACAGTGCATTCGTAAAGTATTCAGACCCCTTGACTTATTCCACTTTTTGTTACATTACAGCATCTACACACAATAGSCCATAATGACAAAGCAAAAATAGGTTTAGAAATGTTTGCAAATTAAAAAAAAACAGAAATACCTTATTTACATAAGTATTCAGACCTTTTGCTATGAGACTCGAAATTGAGCTCAGGTGCATCCTGTTTCCATTGATCAGTCTTGAGATGTTTCTACAACTTGATTGGAGTACACCAGTGGACAGGATTTGGAAAGGCACAGACCTGTCTATATAAATTTCCACAGAAAAAAATTCTAGATTCTCTGGTCTGATATAACCAAGATTGAGCTATTTGCCCTGAATGTCAAGCGTCACGTCTTGACGAAACCTGGCACCATCCCTACGGTGAAGCATGGTGGTGACAGCATCATGCTGTAGGGATATGTTTCAGCAGCAGGGACTGGGAGACTAGGCAGGATCGAGGGAAAGATTTACGGAGCCAAGTACACAGAGATCCTTGATGAAGATCTGCTCCAGAGGGGTCAGGACATCAGACTGGGGCGAAGGATCACCTTCCAACAGGACAACGACCCTAAGTACACAGCCAACAATGCAGGAGTGGCTTCGGGACAAGTCTCTGAATGTACTTGAGTGGCCCAGCCAGAGCCCGGACTTGAACCCGATCTAACATCTCTGGAGAGACCTGAAAATAGCTATGCAGCGATGCTCCCCATCCAACCTGACAGAGCTTGAGAGGATCTGCAGAGAAGAATGGGAGAAACTCCCCAGATACAGGTGTGCCACGGTTGTAGTCTCAAACCCAAGAAGACTCGAGGCTGTAATCACTGCCAAAGGTTCTTCAACAAAGTACTGAGTAAAGGGTCTGAATACTTATGTAAATGTGATCATTTTTTAAAATTTTATTATAAACTTGCAAAAATATCTAAAAACCTGTTTTTGCTTTGTCATTATAAGGTATTGTGTGTAGATTAATGAGGGGAAAAAACKATTTAATCAATTTTAGAGTAAGGCTGTAAAATACTTACTTTGAATACTTTCCAAATGCACTGTATATGCCATTTAGCAGATGCTTTAATCCAAAGCGGCAGTCATGTGTGCGTACACATTTCTAAATAGCACCTTGTGTAATATACTATTCTAACTTGCAACAGTAAATTGAGATCCCGACTGGGGTTGATCCGAGGGCCTTCAAAAAGGGGGGCCCGCGAGCCGCCAGTTGCCCATCCCTGATGTAAACATATAGATCACTAACATCTCTCTCCATCTTCCACAATCTTCCTTTTCCTTCTCTCTCTCTACCCCAGAGCTGACCGGAGCAGTCCAGGGGTTAATTACATTCCACAGTGTCAGCCTGTCAAACATTCCCACACCACCTGTGCTGTCATTACATCTGCAGGGCTTTAATAACCCTAGCCTGAGAGAGAGCGAGGGGTAAAACAGAGAAACAGACAGGTCTCAGTCAGGGGTGTACTGATTGCAGTCCATTTGCCCTTTATGTGTTCTGAAACACTCTCCCTGCCCACATCATTTCCATGACTCCTACCAGCGTGTCCAGTTCTCCCTCCATCACAGCAACGCTAGACGCTCCTTTCCTCATGTCTCAAAAGGCTTTACTACTGGACAGGGACTAAAAACCAGAGCACTCTGTCCGTAGCTTATATGAAGACAACAAGCCAGAAGGTGGCAAAGTACAGTGTTTTCACTACTGAAGTACAGAATCAAAGGTTTTGTGCTCTACTCACCACACTGAAGTCCAGGTTCTGCTCTATCCACTCTTGTCCGTCCTTGAACTCGTCGTGAAGTCCCATCATGTACAGGCTGTCTAAGGCGTCCACTATGGTGGCCCCCATCTGGGAATTACCTGGACAGAGGACACACAGGGTTAGGGTCTCATGTAACAAAAAATAATGCAACCAAAGGTCCTTATTACCATATATATCAGGGTTAGGGGTCAATTCCATTTAAATTCCAGTCAATTCAGGTAGTACAGTGAAATTCCAATTCTTATCAATAAGGAAAATTTAGAATTTTGATAATCTTCTGAATTGACTGGAATTTAAATGGAATTGACCCCAACCCTGATACACACAGTATGTGTGGCCCATGTCAAATGAATGAAACCCACACAGGGTTCTCCCCAGGATTTTTTAAACAAGGTGGTGCTGCAGAGTCCCGTGAAAGTGGGAGGCCTGGAACGTAGCAGATCTCCCCCAGTTCCTGCAATCTAGAGCAAAAAAACTATTAGGGCAGGGTTCCCAACTTTCACGACCCCCTTCCAGCATTGGGGAACACCCCGCGCCCCCCTTCCAGCATTGGGGAACATCCTGCACTCCCCATTTCTATTTATATGGGCACAAGCACTGTTCATGACAAACTGTTCACACCCCTCTTGTTGGCAGAGAGAAAATGTTGCCGTGTTAAAGCTAATTTTCTTGCCATTGTATACATTTTGCCATGTCTAATGTGTATTCATGTGATATTTGAGTGACTCAAACATTACAACAAATTATATGGGCAAAAGAACCAAGCTAAAAACATTATGAAGTTATAAATAGTTCTAWGGTATGCAATGACTGACATGACAAGAGGAAAACTCATGATGCACTACCCAATTCCCGAAGTTGCCCCTTGTGCATTCTACGACAACAACTTTCAAGAGTACAGGGGTGCGCCCCACAGTTTGGGAACAACTGTATTAGGGTGTGGTGCCTGGCCTTAAATGATAACATAGAAATGTTTTAAATAGTGGCGCAGCGCCCCTCTTACATTCTTTGGGGAGAACTCMTGGGCCAAGAGTTTTTCCTTGTCAGGTCACATGGTCAGGGAACACTCCTGGTTTGTTGTATAACGTCCCCCTAAAAGTAAGAGGTGTTGTCCCCCTAAAAGTAAGAGGTGTTGTCCCCCTAAAAGTAAGAGGTGTTGTCCCCCTAAAAGTAGGAGGTGCTGTGCCACTACTGCGGGCGTGACTTTGGGCCCATGCACCAGAGATAGATGGAGATCCCATTTTAGCATAGACATTAAGGAGCGATCAGCCAATGATCAGAGTATCGCCTTCTTCAAATTGGGTTGCCTATGGTTTATAAATCTCTAGGATGCACCATGACTTTACAATTACCACTACTACCCACCTACCCCTGTCACTGTGAAGGCTGAATGAGTGAGAGGGAGAGCAGAGCAGCCCTCTCCTCTCTGGAATCTAGGGTAATCACTAGCTCACCTTCAATGGAGAGAGCGAGAGAGACGCCATTACGGCTAGCAGGGATCTTCATTAAAACACGACCGACAGCCAAACCACTCACACTCCTCCCCTCCCTCAATGTGACCACAGGCCAAGGGAGTGATGCAGTCTGCCCAGGGTGGTGAGTGTGGGTCATTATAATTCACTTGAACAGCAAAGCTCTATCACTGTAGTTCTGTTTAATACCGCTGAAGCGGCCTTAGTTTAATACTACATCTTAATACTGCAGCTCAGTTTAATGTTACAGCTGTAATACTGTTGCTCTTTTTGATACATTTCTAGTACTATACCCACATCTCTGCATGCATTTCACTACAGCAAGTATTTCACTGCACCTTTAATACACGCTGTTAACTGTGTATGTGGCTTTGCTGGTGAACCCCTAATGAGGAGAGAACCAGCCAGGCTGTAGTTCTGCTGGAGCTGCAGTGTTATCACTACTGACAGCAGTCCTAAATCACTCTAAAAATACACCCACCGGTCTGGCTGGCTGAGGCTGAAGCTCTGGCCTGCCTGGGATCTGGAAAGATTGAGTCTGTTCTGCTTCCAGGAGGGCCAATGCCCTTTGTCTCCCCAATTTCGATCTTGTCTCATCGCTGCAACTCCCCAACGGTCTCGGGAGGCGAAAGTTGAGTCATGCGTCCCCCAAAACATGACCCGCCAAACCGCCCTTCTTAACACCCGCCCGCTTAACCCAGAAGCCAGCTGCACCAATGTGTCGGAGGAAACACCATTCACCTGACAACAGAGTTCAGCCTGCAGGCGCCCGGCCTGCCACAAGGAGTCGCTAGGGCGCAATGAGCCAAGTAAAGCTCCCCCTGGCCAAACCCTCCCCTCACCCGGACAATGCTGGGTCAATTGTGTGCAGCCCTATGGGACTCCCGGACACGGCCGTTGTGATACAGCCCGGGATCAAACCCGGGTCTGTAGTGACGCCTCTAGCACTGAGATGCAGTGCCTTAGACCACTGTGCCACTCGGGTGGTGCATCATTTGGTGTTTTTGTTGACAGTGGTGGAAAACGCTGTCACAGGCGTCGCTCAAGAATCTCCCAAAAGAGTTCAATTGGGTTGAGATCTGAGACGGCCATGATGTATGGTTTACATGGTTTTCATTTCAACATCTTAATCCATCTAATCCCTCCCTCCATCTGTCCTCCATGCCTCMTATCATCCCTCTGTACTTGTCACTTCATCAGTCTTATCAACATCCACTTACAACCTTTCAAATTGGGCCAATCATATCAAATGAAGCTGGATTGGCATTTATACCTGGAAGTATTTAAAGATGCCAGACATTGTTAATCTGAAACAAATTGTCCTGGATAAGGTTTATTTGGGGAATAATCATAACAGCTACTTTCTTCCTCCCTACCCTCTCCTCTGCCAATTTCATTGGGTGACAGATTTCCTAGCGCTCCAGTAGAAATCCACACATGGCACGGAACGTGATGGCTTCATTATTCAGACTCATTTTCTCAGTCTAATAAACTGGCGGGTGAGTGTGTGTGTGAGGGGGGGAAATGGAGGGGGAGGGAGAGCTCCACTCAGACAGACCAGACCCTGGGCCCAGTGCAGAGGGAGTTTGAGGGAGAACCAGACAGCTACTGCGCTGAAGCTGAGACCGAGTCCATGCCAAAGCCTCCTCTCAGCCCCCTCTATCTAGCAATCTCTCCCACTCTGCTCTTTGACGCTCCCCTCTACACATTTTGCATTCTCCCTAACCCCTTCCTCTCACCTCTCTTGCATCCCTCCAACAGCTCACCCTCTCTGTTCCTCTTGAGTAAACAGCATGTGGGTCTGGCTTAATGATCAGTGTGGAGTAAGGGAAGCCAATCTCCTCATGGCCAACTCAGACCACGCTCTGCTCCTTCCGCCCACCACCAAATGACTGGCTCTGCACGGGAACATCTGCTGCTGCAGCATCTAGAGTATAATAACAATATAATATATATATATATATATGTCATTTAGCAGACACTTTTACCAAAAGCGACTTAGTCATGCGTGCGTACATTTTACATATGGGTGGTTCTGGGAATCGAACCCACTACCCTGCCGTTACAAGCGCTAAGCTCTACCACCTGAGCTACAAAGGACCATCTGTCCATTGGCTGGCACCTATGAGCATCTCTGACTGGGCCTTCCACTGAGGACATGACCCTACATACACAGATTGACTGTAGGCGCCACACCATCACCACCAAGATGCTGGCCAAGCCAGAGACAATTCAGGCTCCCTCCCACTAAGAACACAACTGGTTATATACTAATGACTGGATTAAAGCTGTAAGTCATATCTCTCTTACCAAAGGGTTTGCTGTTAGCTCCACAGGACTACAACACCAGAGACTGTAAACAGAACACACTGGGTATGTTAACAACACAGAGGGCTTGATCGGAGTCTTGTTTGCCACTGTGTTTGAGATGACATTCAGCKCCCTGCCTTCTCAGTGGAGCTGGGAATACCAATTAGGATTTACAAAGTTTTTTTCTGATTGTCTATTATTTACTGTTAACCTTAACTGGAGAGGCAAGATATCAACAATGACAAGAGGATGCCTGCTGGATGCCTTAAGCTGCAGTTACAATGCAATTTGCACGCAATTTKAGTTGCTTGGAACAGAGTTGCTTCTCGATTGCTCCATGAAACAACCAGCCTGCAACTAATAAACAACTTGATTGCATCCAATTGAAACTTCTCAACTTTGTGTAACTAGTTGCAAGCAACAGCCAATCAAAACKAATGCTTTTGTCACATGATCCATTCAAAGATTTGGGAAGTTGCCATGTCAACAAAACAGCTGTCAGTGCTGTGGAAACCGTGTTCAAGGTGGACAGAAGAGACATTATCCAAACTAGCACTGTATAAAGAAATACTGGAATCAGGGCTGGTACATGGTTTGGAAGTCAATGAATACAATTTCTGAAGTGAACCCAGACCTCTCTCTGACCAGTTTAAACATTGTTCAACATGTGCTGCGCTAGCAAGCATGCTTGTTAGCTCATTGCTAGCTACACTATATATAGACACAAAAGTATATGGACACCCGTTCAAATTAGTGGATTAGGCTATTTCAGACACACCTGTTGCTGACAGGTATAAAATCGAGCACACAGCCATACAATYTCCATAAATAAACATGGGCAGTAGAATGGCCGTACTGAAGAGCTCAGTGATTGTCAAAGTGGCACCGTCATAGAATGCCACCTTTCCAACAAGTCAGTTTGTCAAATTTCTGCCCTGCTAGAGCTGCCCCGGTCAACTGTAAGTGCTGTTATTGTGAAGTGAAACGTCTAGAAACAGCAATAGCTCAGCCGCGAAGTGGTAGGCCACACAAGCTCACAGAACGGGACCGCCGAGTGCTGAAGCGCGTAGCGTGTAAAATCGTCTGTCCTCAGTTGCAACACTCACTACAGAGTTCCAAACTGCCTCTGGAAGCAACGTCAGCACAAGAGCTGTTCGTTTTCATGGCCGAGCAGCCGCACACAAGCCTAGTCCCTTTAGTTCCAGTGAAGGGAAATCTTAACGCTACAGCACACAATGACATTCTAGATGATTCTGTGCTTCCAACTTTGTGACAACAGTTTGGGGAAGGCCCTTTGTTTCAGCATGACAATGACCTCGTGCACAAAGCGAGGACCATACAGAAATGGTTTGTCGAGATCGGTGTGGAAGAACTTGACTGGCCTGCACAGAGCCCTGACTTCAACCCCATCGAATACTTTTGGGATGAATTGGAACACCGACTGCGAGCCAGGCCTAATAGCCCAACATCAGTGCCCGACCTCACTAATGCTTGTGGCTGAATGGAAGCAAGTCCAGCCAGCAATATCCCAACACCTAGTGGAAAGCCTTCCCAGAAGAGTGGAGGCTGTTATAGCAGCAAAGGGGAGGACCAACTCCATATTAATGCCCATGATTTTGGAATGAGATGTTCGACGAGCCAGTGTCCACATACACTTCATGACCAAAAATATCTAGCGAGCTTGTGTTGGCAATTTCATTTTGTCTAGCTAGCTAAATTGTACAGACAGCATTTTGTCGAAATCAATCATTTGTGAAATCACGATGTAATGCAGCAGATGACATGGCGTGAGTTTAGAATTCTCACAATACCACAGAAGCAGCTTCAATTTGATTGGCTGCTGCATACAATTTTAATCGTGTTTGAGTTGCTTCATGTAACAGCAAAGCTGCTTTAGATCTCACCTGCAACCTGCAACTACAACAAAAAGTGTGTGAATGTTGCTTTGTGTAACTCCAGCCTTAGGTCTCAGAACATTACATTGGAGATTACATGGGATAAGTCATCTTCTTTCTTGCCAACAGTTCTTCTTGCATTCTATCATTTGATATTTTTAAGAGGAAGAACTATAACATGACTAATGTCCATGACTATTGCAGAGATCATGTGGGCTTTGCACCGCAAACCAAGGGAACAAACTGACTTCTGGCTGTTTTTTTGTGCGCTCCATCTCTCTACAAAAGCCTATGTAATATTCAATGTGTTATTTTAAGTGTTCCAGGCCCCTCACAGATTAACATATCTTGTGTAAACTTTCAACAAATGACTTCTATGGCTGAAGGGCAAGAGCAGCAACGTTTCTTGAAAGTTGGAATACACAAAGTCGGCCGACAAGAACTGTGTGTGGAGACTTCTGTGCATTCGGTACAGCAGCATAGCTGAAGAAAACAAAGGTCAACCAGATCCTTCAAACACCAGCGGTATGCAGGTACTTTAGGCAGTGTAAACGAATCACACAATCTGAGTACACCAAACCATCTGTCAAATTGAGATCAAGGAATTTGAGAAGGGGAAACCAGGGTAAATCTCTAGTGTGCTTTATCAAATAGCTGTACCAGGGACTATTGGAAATAAACAGGAAACACCAACATAAAAAGTGTCTTAATAAGGTGTTTGGCCACCACGAGCCAAAAGAGCTTCAATGGGCCTGGACATAGATTCTACAAGTGTCTGGAACTCTATTGGAGGGATGCAACACCATTCTTCAACAAGAAATTCCATAATTTTGTGGTTTTTTGTTGGTGGTGTAAAAGGCGCCGCTCCAAAACCTCCCACAAGTGTTCAATTGAGTTGAGATCTGAGACAGCTATGACGTATGGTTTAAATCGTTTTCATGCGCATCAAATCCTTTGGTGACCACTCATGCCCTGTGGATGGGGGCATAGCCATGGTAGCCAAAATAATGGGCACATGGTCCTGCCCTAAGCCTGAGGGGATGTTAATTACTTAGGAATTGCTCAGGAACTACACCTGTGTGGAAGCATCTGTTTTTAATATACTTTGTATACCTCATTCAAGTGTTTCCTTTATTTTGGCAGTTACCTGTATTCTACAGCTATTTTAGGGCTGTTGCTGTTTTATTAGTAACGGGTACAATGAACTCTTCAGCTATTTTTTTTGTCATGTTTTGATATAGGCTAATCCATTCACTGAAGCAGGAAGACTAGGCCTGTACTTTGAGTTGGCAATACTTCTTATACATCCATGTAGGGCTGTAGGCACCAAAACCCTTGACACAGTAAGATGGGAAAATGATTTCTGACACGCTTTCATCTTTTCCCTTTTTTCAGTTTAACCTAGTACTTATACGCACTGGGGTTAACCCTGAACTCAATGAAATGTGTGGGCTGAGATTCTTGATTTAAATTACGTGTGTGTGTGTGTGTGTGTGAGAGTGGGAGAGAATGGAAGTGTGTATGTGCGCAGCTGCTGACAGACTTTTCACACCCGGAGAACATCCATTCTCACATCCAGTCTCTCAGCGTAGGCTTCTAGCCTGGGTGATAACTAAACCTGCAGAAGATGCAACCACTCAGAATTGAGGAGAACAATTATCTCCGACCTAGGACACGCCAACATTTATTTCATTACAAAGGAGAGGTGCTCCCCCTTCCTAACTCGGTCGGCGCCTGCCTAAAACAGCTTGGCTTTTTGATTTCTATGGAGAMATTTTGAGCTTGTCTCTTCTCAATGTCGCCATCTTTCCATATTTATCTCTCCCTCTTCCTCTCCCCACCATGGCCCATCTCCAGAGGGACTGTGTGATGAGGCTGTGGGCTGTGGGACCTGCCAGTCACTATATACGGCCTGATGAATATTTACTGAGCTACAGCACTTTGATGAAATTGTGGAGCAGTGAATGTGAGCGAGGCCTCGTTTTAGGGACACCTACACTGTGGTGAGCAGCAGATGTTCTTCCTTCCTCCTCCCCAGGGTCTCACTCTGCATGATGGGTCTTCTCAACGTGACGTCCTGTACCATTATTAAGCGTTCCCCCTTCCAGTCATTAGTACAAATATTAATATTTATAGAAGATGTTAACAACTCCAGAGCTGCAGAGTTGTGAGGAACTGGCTCCTGAGTGGCCCATCCAATAGCGTTACTCCTAAGAACAGTTTCTCTTGTCATAAATGTGATGTTTTGTCAAACAAAGGGGGGAGCTCATTTTGTGCTCCTTTTTAGGCTGTCATTAAAGTGGATTGTTCAAAAGAGTTCTAACTTTCTCCTTATACCTTTTTCCTCTTGTGTTTGAGGGGCTTATATGCATTCCTAACAGACTCAGAAGAGGGAAAATCAGTTTGCTTTCCTGCCTGCCGTCCAATTTGGCACCAGCCTGCCTGTTAAAAGTTGAATCAGAATGTAACGCTGGGAATATTGGAAAAGGGGAGAGCTGGAGCAGCTGAGAGGGAAATGTGACAACATCCTGTTGGGAGGGACTCGGAGCTAGCTTCAGTCTCTGCAATTGTTCCCTAGCCCATATATAGTGTACTACTTTTGACCAGAGCCCATAGGGCAAACCAGTAGTGCGCTATATAGGGAATAGTGGGCCATTATGGACGCAGTCTCTCGTCTCACCGGGTCTCTAAYGCTGCCAGCAGGTCCAGGCCAACCTCAACTTCAGCACTGAGAGAAATAAATAAATACTATAAAGCAACTGGTTATTAAATCAGGGCGACATGCAACAATTCCTCCCTAAACATCCTCTCTGAGGGCCAGGAGGATTTAGACTACACCAAGGACAGAGCCCATGTAACACACTGTACGGTACAGGACATATGTGCCAAACAGAGAGGTGTTTACTACTGGCACAGTACTCACTACTGTGCACTGCTGCACTAATGCATATGGATTGATAAGAAATATCACAAACACACACATAAACATGCAAACAAACCAACACTGGAGACTAGAAATGTTGTGCTGGCTTATTGGAGGTGTTCGCTCATTTCAGTGTCGGGTATTGACTGGGGAGTTTCTCAGCACTTAGAGAAAACGAGATACAGGCTGACTCTAACCTGACTCACCAGGCTGAGCCTCATCTCTTCATCTTTCTTTCTCCCGCACTCCCTCAAGCTGAAATCAGTGTCTCTGGCCCCTCCAGCTGTCATTATAAAGTCATCACCACCACATCATCCCTCCCCACTCAGGATTCATCCACTACCACAGTTAAAGCATCCATCCCAGTGATCCCACAGCACAAGCCCAGCCCAGCCGGCCTGGGAAGCTTTAAGACTAACGTCGMCACTGCTGTATCATTTCCCACAAGAGCAGCGACATGCTCCCTCGCTCTCTCTCCAACATGGTCGTCCAACAAGGAAATTACTGTTCATTAGGAGGATATTAGCCACCCGGGGAGCACAGTTCGACAACCAGCAGAAGAGTATGTGTGTAATTGGAGATGTTATCAGAGCTCCGACAGGGGGGCTAATGGGAATGGGAATATTGTAATGAGCTTATAAATATTGGGGCTGAGATGAGGATATAACCCTGGGGGAGGGACTTAGTCTTGTCAATCCCACGTCCCACGAGGCGTGATTGGAGGAATCCAACTCTGTCATAATAGAGCTCCCCAGCTTGTAGTMCTAAAAAACAGAAATGAGTTACCTCTGGTTCGTTCAGCCATTCATATGGGGTTTTGGGATAAACGCCGAAAATAAGGTCTGAGGTAAACACAGGCTTAGGAGATCTTACATGTTTTGTTCAATGAGATAAAATGCTTTAAAATTCACAAAAAGTGAAATTAGCTGATGAAGATTATCTCATAGAACAAAACGTATCAGACCTCCTAAGCCTGTGTTTACCACAGACCTTTTTGGCATTTATTTAAATACAGATACATTTATTTCCCCATTGGCTTTGAATGAGCCATTGCGTAGTTAATGCCTACAAAAACACTGCTTTCTATAGCTGCTCATGTTTAGAGCCACTGAAGGAATCATTTAGAACGCCAAAGTGGTATTACRTCCTATGTTGCTCTGTGATCCCTCCCTCAACCATCCTTGCTTTGGACCTAACTGGAGTGCATTATTTTCTCAGGTTGCTTCTTATGAACCATCCCTGTGTATTTTCCAGAGGTGTTCCATACATTACCACTTGTGATTTCTACTCTGATCTTGTCACCAGTGAACACAAATTGACATACACACCTCCCTCTCCTCCAGCCTCATATGGCTGCATATTCCCTCCACATTGCTCTCTCCTCATCTTCCCCTTCATGTTTCTCTCCATCTCCCTCGACTCCTTTAACTCAGCACCTCCCTCTTCTCTATCCCTCTTTTTCCCCCTGTTCTCTCCTCACCCTACCCTCTGGACAGAGATGGTATGTGTACTCTCTCAGTGAGTCTCAGACATCTGGGTTCTGAATGATCCTATTTGGTTCTTCATCCCATTATCAGACATCCACTGCTAGGTTTCTCCACATCTCCTCTCCTCCGCCCAACGTGCGTTAATCAGAACTCTCCCACGGGCGTGTTGCCATGGCGCCATTTCACAGCCCTTCCCAGAATGCTCCAATGTGCTATTCTGCCCTGGGAAACGACCATATGAAGACATGACCTACATGCTAAAAAACAACCAACTGACTAACTAACTAACGACCTGCAAACTGAGGAAGGAAGAGGAGCTATCGACCACGGGATGGCTCAAAATGTATGATCCTATTATCTAATAAATCTGTAATAACTAATCTTATTACCTAATCAATTCACTCATCCTCCCCTGCAGGACTGTTGAGTGGAAAGCAAAGTGCTAACAGCTAGGCTAGCAGGTTTGTAGTGTATTACAGAGAAACAAAGCACTGAAGGCTAGCAGGTCAGTAGAGTGTCAATTGATTAGCAGGCCTGGGGCTCAAAGCCTGTTTAATCTGCATATTGGGGTCTGAGGGAAGACACAGATAATCCATTACATTGACCAGATACTTCATTGGCCGCTCTAACAATGAAAACACATTTCTTTAAAAAATGGAAGGCAGTCAGGAAGAGGCAAGATCAGGTGGGACCATTCTAGGCAATGGGAGGGCAGAAACGAGTGTAATAACGGGCACAACTCCAACATAAGTGTTTATTCTCAAACTTGCTGGGATGTCACGTGTCCTATTTATATCAGTGCACTYGTAAGCATTACAAAACTTCTATTTGAGCAAATAAGCCATCCGATTTTTTTGTTAACCAAATTCGACACTTGCTCATTGACCTCCATACAAAGATTCCTTGCTTGGTGAGCGAAAAACAAACGCAACCTGCTGGAGAAGACAGATTTTGGGCCCAGTTATTCCTGTCGCTTCGCCTCTGCCTCTCTGGGGAAGACCAGGCGTCCAAACAAACCTGAACTCAGCTGCCCCTTTAATCACTATGGCAACTGCTCTCTGAGCTGAGCAGAGTAGGGAGCCAGAGGGTGGGGCTGGAGGGAGAGATCCTTTCTGGAAGACAACCTGGATTCTACTGTGTGAGGGTAATACAAAGTGAGCCCTGCTATGCTGTCTGGGGTTGTAGGAAGGACAGGCAGGTGTCCATATCATGTCTCATTTCTCATCCTATCCCACAATTCAGCAGGCCTTTAGACAGTGCTTACCAAGAGTACCGTTCTTGAGGGAGCAACTTATTGGAATGAGATCCAGCCCTGGTTGCATAATATCCTCAGGAGTGGGATCTCCTGGGCTTGGTCATAGAACCATCAACATCCAGGCAATGCAAGCAGACACGCTTTTACAAAAACACTACATAAAGGACTGCATAGATGAGCTAGGAGATCCYAAGTGCACTGAAAACACTCCCAATCCAATTGGAGTCAAATGTCACCATAAACGCCACTTGATTAAAAAAATAACATATCTTTATCTGACCACATCAATGCCGTTAATGTTGATAAACCTGAGGTGGTTATTGACATTGTGTGTATTGTCTGCCTGGCCTGGCCCTGCCGTGGGACTGCTATGCCAGTGGTGTGGCTTTCAGTCCAGTTTACAGTGCGGATCAATGTAACCCGACCCTGTGCTCCCCAGAGGGCAGTTTCCTGTAAACACCAGAGAGTCCGTCAGTGTGTTTAAAGATCAGAGCCTTGTCAGTCTGCTCTCCACCCATCCACAGTAAACAGAACGACCCTCTTTCGCTGCTCTTCTCTCTGTGACAGATGGATGACCACAATTACAGGTCAAACGCTTTCCAACTGAATCCATGCTCAGGTCAATGGGACTGACAGAGACTATGATCCCGTTATGTGAGTGAGTGGGCCAGACAGTGAGGGATATGACTATGGACTGACCACAGAGAAATGACACTGCTCCTAAAAGCAGTCAGTTAGCCACCCACAGGTAGGTTCAACTACATCATCCACCACAAGGTAAGAACTATGCCCACAGAAAGACTATATACAGGACTGTCTAGGGCCGGTTTCCAAGACAAAGATTAATCATAGTCTTGGACTAAAAAGCATGTTCAAGTGGAGAATTTCTGTTGAAATAGCTTTTTAGTCTAGGAATAACCTTGTGTCCGGGAAACCTGCCCATACTGTCCTGCTGAAGGCGTCCTGGTTGTGTGTCATAGGACTATAGTCCGAGGACTGCAGTTCTGCTGCTGGACCTCATCCCACGTTAGCATACAGTGCATTGGGAAAGTATTCAAACGCCTTGAGAGCAAAAAAAGAAATACATTGAAATAGAAAAATAACACGTGGAATAAATCCACAATGAGTAATGATAACTTGGCTATATACACGGGGTACCAGTACCAAGTTGACGTGCAAGGGTACGAGGTCATTGTATACATATACAGTGCTTTCTGAAAATATTCAGACCCCTTGACTTTTTCCACATTTTGTTACGTTGCATCCTTACTCTAAAAATCTACACACAATACCCCATAATGACAAAGCAAAAACCGGCTTAAAATGTTTGTAATTTATAAAAAATATAAATTAAATATAATTTACTTAAGTATTCAGACCCTTTACTCAGTACTTAACAAAAAAGTTAAATACAACCTTTATTTAACTAGGCAGGTCAGTTAAGAACAAATTCTTATTTACAATGACACCCTACCTGTACAACGCTGGGCCAATTGTGCACCGCCCTATGGGACTCCCAATCACGGCTGATGTGATACAACCTGGAATCAAACCAGGGACTGTAGTGATGCCTCTTGCACTGAGATGCAGTGCCTTAGACCGCTGCTCCACTCGGGAAGCACTTTTGGCAGCGATTACAACCTAGAGTCTGCTTGGATATGACGCTACAATCTTGGCACACCTGTAGTTTGTCCCATTCTTCTCGGCAGATCGCTCATGCTCTGTCAGGATGGATGGGGAGAGTTGCTGCACAGCTATTTTTAGGTCACTCCAGAGATGTTTGATCGGGTTCAAGGTGAACCTTCGCCCCAGTCTGAGGTCCTGAGCAGGTTCTCATCAAGGATATCGGTACTTTTCTCCGTTCATCTTTACCTCGATCCTGACTAGTCTCCCAGTCCCTGCCGCTGAAAAACAACCCCAMAGCATGATGCTGCCATCACCACCATGCTTCACCGTGGGGATGGTGCCAGGTTTCCTCCAGACGTGACACTTGGGATGTAGGCCAAAGAGTTCAATCTTTGTTTCATCAGACCAGATAATCTTAGGTGCCTTTTGGCAAACTCCAAGCGGGCTGTCATGTGCCTTTTACTGAGGAGTGGCTTCCTTCTGGCCACTACCATGAAGGGGTGATTTGGTGGTATTGCAGAGATGGATGAACCTTCCARAACGACAACCATCTCCACAGAGGAACTCTGGAGCTCTGTCAGAGTGACCATCTGGTTCTTGGTCACCTCCCTGACCAAGGCCCTTCTCCCCCGATTGCTCAGTTTGGCTGGGCGGACAGCTCTAGTAAGAAGTGGTTCCAAACTTCATCCATTTAAGAATGAGGCCACTGTGTTCTTGGGGACCTTTAACGGCCAGCAGCATACCACCCTGCATACCACTGTTGGCTTGCTTCTGAAGCTAAGCAGGGTCGGTCCTGGTCAGTCCCTGGATGGGAGACCAGATGCTGCTGGAAGTGGTGTTGGAGGGCCAGTAGGAGGCACTCTTTCCTCTGGTCTAAAAAAAAAAAAAAATATCCCAATGCCCCAGGGCAGTGATTGGGGACACTGCCCTGTGTAGAGTGCCGTCTTTCGGATGGGACGTTAAACGGGTGTCCTGACTCTCTGAGGTCATTAAAGATCCCATGGCACTTATCGTAAGAGTAGGGGTGTTAACCCTGGTGTCCTGGCTAAATTCCCAATCTGGCCCTCAAACCATCATGGTCACCTAATAATCCCCAGTTTATAATTGGCTCATTCATCCCCCTCCTCTCCCCTGTAACTATTCCCCAGGTCGTTGCTGCAAATGAGAACRTGTTCTCAGTCAACTTACCTGGTAAAATAACGGTAAAAAAATAATAAAAAATAATAATAATTATTATTATTATTCTGAAGATATTTTTTGGTACCCTTTCCCAGATCTGTGCCTCGACACAATCCTGTCTCAAAGCTCTCCGGATAATTCATTCGACCTCATAGCTTGGTTTTTAAATTGACATGCACTGTCAACTGTGGGACTTTATAGTGTGTGCCTTTCCAAATCATGTCCAATCAAATTAATTTACCACAGGTGGACTCAAATCAAGTTGTAGAAACATTAAGGATGATCAATGGAAACAGGATGCACCTGAGCTCAATTTCGAGTCTCATAGCAAAGGGTCTGAGTACTTAGGTAAATATTTTATTTTTAATACCTGTTTTCGCTTTCTCATTATGTGGTATTGTGTATAGATTGATGAGGCCCTAAAAAATGTCAAAGACTCCAGCCACCAAAGTAATAGAATATAGAAAGGTGGGACACAGAGTGGTCATAATAGTTTGTAGGTCAAACCATTCGGACGCCACAGATGTTTGTGAGGAGACCGATTTGCGGGATGTCTCATGGTCTGACAAACACCACTCTAGCTCTGCCACCTTGCACCGCAGATGCAGAAGTGCGACAGCGGTGGATTGAGAGACATCCAATGCAAAAAAACAGCTCTCTAGCTTAAACTAATGTTTAAAAAATTAAAAAATWAAAACTTTATTTTATTTTTCTACAAACTTTTGTATTATGTTAGTTAGATTGATGCACCGGTGCGTCAATCGACTCTAGGGGATTAATACACCAATGGTAACATATTATCTTACCTAATTTAAATAAGTACTGCCTTGTTACCAACATCGGAGAAGGTGTATTTGCAGAGGGCAGTGGTTTATAGCTACTCTACTGTTGCCAAGATTTTACCGTAGGGTGTCAGCAAATATAATTACAAGTTTACCTAATTAATCTGTGTCAAAAATACTTGTTTCCCCTTTCATCTGTGTCTGGTGTTAGTTACTGTCTAGCTAGGTCCTCAGCTAGCATGGAACAAAGGCGGGGGGCATTGAAATCTGACGCAGTTGTCAAGTCAACATCCGTCAGCGCTGCATTGAACTGCATCACAAGAGACATGCCAAACGGGAGATGTATAAAAATGAATTAATTTCATTGATGCAATTTCAATGTTGTTAGAGTTGCTTTGTGAATCACCAAATTTCATTGAGATGATTTTACTGCAGCACTGCATCCAAGTTGCTTGACATAGGCATTCCAAAGAGCTGTCAGTCCAGGCGACTCAGCCGGTCTTTTCAAACTTGCTGGTAGTTAGCCATGAGAGAAGAAGTCGTTTTCAGAATGACTGTTCAGGGTCTTTAACCCATAGCTACCCAGACTAACTATTTATCAGTCTCATGGCTTGGGGGATAGAAGCTGTTCAGGGTCCTGTTGGTTCCAGACTTGGTGCATCGGTACCACTTGCCGTGCGGCAGAAGAGCAAGCAGTCTATGACTTGGGTGGCTGAAGTGACAATTTTTAGGGCCTTCCTCTGACACCGCATACTAGAGAGGTCCTGGATGGCAGAGAGCTTAACTCCAGTGATGTACTGGGCTGTACACACTACCCTCTGTAGCACCTTGCGGTCGGATGCCAAGCAGTTGCCATACCAAGTGGTGATGCTGCCAGTCAAGATGCTCTCAAATGGTGCAGCTATAGACATTTGAGGATCTGAGGGCACATGCCAAATCTTTTCAGCCTCCTGAGGAGTAGAGGCGTTGCCGTGCTTTCTTAACGACTGTGTTGGTGTGTGTGGATCATGATAATCTCTTAGTGATGTGGACACAGGAAATTTAAACTCTCAACCCGTGTGTCATCAGCAAACGTAATGATGGCTGTTGGAGTCGTGAGTGAACAGGGAGTACAAGAGGGGAATAAACACACACCGCTGAGAGACCCCTGTGTTAAGGGTCAGCATAGCGGATGTGTTGCCTACCCTCACCACCTGGGGGTGGCCCATCAGGATCCAGTTGCAGAGGAAGGTGTTTAGTCCCAGGATCCTTAGCTTAGTGATGAGCTTTGAGGGCACTATGGTGTTGAACGCTGAGGTATAGTCAATGAACAGCATTTTCACATGTTCCTCTTGTTCAGGTGGGAGAGGGCAGTGTGGAGTGCAATAGAGTTTGCATCATCTGTGGATCTGTTGGGGCGGTATGAGAATTGGAGTGGTTCCAGGGTGTCTACGATGGTGTTGATGTGAGCCATGACCAGTCTTTCAAACATTTCATGGCTACAGATGTGAGTGCTATGGGGAGATTTAGACAGGTTACCTTGTTGTTCTTTGTCACAGGGAATATGGTCTGCTTGAAACATGTAGGTATTACAGACTGGGTCAGGGACAGGTTGAAAATGTCAGTGAAGACACCTGCCAGCAGGTTAGCGCATGCTTTGCGTATTCATCATGGTCATCAATGATTCAGAGGGGTTGGGTTAAACACGAAGGCACATTTCAGTTGTACAACTGACTAGGTATCCCCCTTTGCCATCTGTTCATCTACCCTGTTTAAAGGTCTTACTCACATCGGCTATGGAGAGCGAGATCACAGTCATCTGGAACAGCTGCTTCTCTCATGCATGGTTCAGTGTTGCTTGCCTCAAAGCGAGCATAGAAGGAATTTCACAGGAATTTAGGAATTCAGAGAACCAGAAGACAGACCACAGTACTGCAGCTCATCTACCATTTAACAGCAGCTCATCAAATACCACAAGAGCTTAAACAATTTGACTCCACTGAATATTAAAACTTTCCACACAGAACCCGCATGAGTGCGCTCACACATACATACATACACAGTACACACGCAAATCTTTTGCCGCAGTTGTCTGATCTACTTTACTGCAGTAGGTAGCTGCAGAGCTGAACATTAACAGCAGCAACAACTCAAGCAGAAACTGGTGGAGTGAGAAACTGGGTTTGGTGGGACCCACTGGTCATGGATGATGCATCCAAACACCAGAGTATAAGGACAGGAAATGTGAATGTGTGTGTGTACTGTACGTGTAGTAGTGAATAGCGACATGACACTTACCAAAGATATTGGTGGAATGTCCTTTCTTGGCGAGAGGTTTCAGCTCGTTGTGTCCCCATCCGTACTGTCTGTAGCTGTCCCACGCATGCTTCATCATCTACAACATACACACGAGCAGCCTGCTTTAGACAAAACATCTGGTACACAAAAACAGTAACCCATCTTGAACTATGGAGTGGAGTTAATACCACCAGTTGAAGAGACCATTCCAACAGGCTTATCACAGTCAAATAAATGACTCAGAACAACAAAAAAACACAGATTAGCATGCACACACACAATCCTTTAGCTTTTTTTCACCATCATTGCAGCCTCGCCAGGAGAGAGGGCGGCACAATACCTAGCCCTTTGTTCTGGGCAATGATGCTAATAAGAGAGACATTCCTGTGCCCCTTCAGCCAGTGCCCCCACCTCCACTCAATCCCCCCCCCCCGAGCCCCAGCCCCTGGTGTGGCCTTAACCCTGTCTGTTGTTCTGTCACTCGGTTGCTAGGTCACTGCCCAGCAGGTCCCTCACCACAAGGCTGGGTGGACAGGACACGACACTGTGCGTGTGTGTGTGCATGTGTGTTATGCGTGCCGTGTAACTCCTCTTCAGACATTGTTAAATTGTAGCCGTGGGGCTCCTTCTCTCTCTAAGCGTTGTTTTCCTTGGCTGTCTGGAGGCACTGACTAAACGTTTGTGGATAAAAACACTGCTTTATTCTTAACATGACCTTTAAAAGAGGAGCCGTAAGAGCTGGACTGAGAATAAACAGAGAATAAAGAGGGCGAGCAGGATAAGAGCGAAAGAGACAGAATCGTGAGACAAGTTTTGACATGGGAGACGGATGTGCATCTCTCGTCAGCATCACTAAGGGAAACTGTGAGGACAATACTACTGACTGGCAGAGAGTCACGCTTTCCCAAAGCTCTACTGCATTCTCACTACTTCCAATTTCCCTTTGTCTTATTAATCATCACCCTAGTCTGATGGGATCAGCTATCCCAGAGGAGAGCATTTCGTCACCTGGTCCTTCTCTGTCTGCCGGTCATGGCAGCAGTCTAAAAACCAGGACAGCTTTTCCTCCTGTACGAGCCATAGCCAGCTCTCCTCACAGCAAGACCAGGGCGAGGGAGGGAGCCAAGCCAATAAAACCGGGAGTTTTGTGTTCTTGGCTTGGTGACGTTCCATGACGCACGCAGTCTCCACATGCAGGAGATTATAAATTACATTTACACACCAGGACAAAGCCACTTAACCATTGGCTCCCAACGWCCAGGTAGATGTCCAATTGGCCGGTTTATCAAATTATGATTGGCCCATATGTTGAGGAAAATAGGACGTACAAAAACAGAATATTCAAATTCTACACTGATGGGACATTTCATGAACATGACACTCACTTCAAAGCCTAAAATCCCAGTCAATAAATTGACTGTCGTCACTTCTGTAGTACGGAGTCGGATCTAAAATTCAATAGCCAATGAAAGATTCTCCCTTCATGTGTGAATGTATGGTACGTTCCAACAGACGTTGCGCCTACAGGTTAGGTTACCTCCCTGAGCACATATTGAATGTCAGGTTCACTGAAGACATACAGATACGGCTCCCTATTTCCTATATAGTGGACCCTATGAGCCCAGGTCAAAAGTAGTGCACCGTAAAGCCATTTAGGATGCAGGCCAGGAGAGTAATGTGTTAACTCATGTAGCATGGCARGTATTTATATTTGATAGGGTTTTGGTTGGCTCCGTTTCTGTCTGGTTTCAGCTCTCACACGTCCACATTCTTCACCAGCTTAGCTATGCCTCAACTTCTTCACGGAGACCATGGGAGTACTGAGGGATTTACAAATCACAACATGAGCGAGAGGAATAATGCTCATCAGCAAAAAAAAATATTTTATTTATTTCACCTTTATTTAACCAGGTAGGCAAATTGAGAACACGTTCTCATTTACAATTGCGACCTGGCCAAGATAAAGCAAAGCAGTTCGATACATACAACAACACATAGTTACACATGGAGTAAAACAAACATACAGTCAATAATACAGTGAAAAATAAGTCTATATACAATGTGAGCAAGTGAGGTGAGATAAGGGAGGTGAAGGCAAACAAAATATATATAAAAATAAATAAAAATATAAAAAGGCCATGGTGGCGAAGTAAATACAATATAGCAAGTAAAAAAAACACTGGGAATTGTTGGTTGCAGTGGAAGAAAGTGCAAAGTAGAGATAGAGATAATGGGTGCAAAGGAGCAAAAATAAATAAATGAATACAGTAGGTAAAGAGGTAGTTGTTTGGGCTAAATTATAGATGGGCTATGTACAGGTGCAGTAATCTATGAGCTGCTCTGACAGCTGGTGCTTAAAGCTAGTGAGGGAGATAAGTGTTTCCAGTTTCAGAAGATTTTTGTAGTTTGTTCCAGTCATTGGCAGCAGAGAACTGGAAGGAGAGGCGGCCAAAGGAGGAATTGGTTTTGGGGGTGACCAAGAGATATACACTGCTGGAGCGCGTGCTACAGGTAGGTGCTGCTATGGTGACCAGCGAGCTGAGATAAGGGGGGACTTTACGAGCAGGGTCTTGTAGATGACCTGGAGCCAGTGGGTTTGGCGACGAGTATGAAGCGAGGGCCAGCCACGAGAGTGTACAGGTCGCAGTGGTGGGTAGTGTAAGGGGCTTTGGTGACAAAACGGATGGCACTGTGGTAGACTGCATCCAATTTATTGAGTAGGGTATTGGAGGCTATTTTGTAAATGACATCACCGAAAGTCGAGGATTGGTAGGATGGTCAGTTTTACAAGGGTATGTTTGGCAGCATGAGTGAAGGATGCTTTGTTGCGGAATAGGAAGCTAATTCTAGATTAAACTTTGGATTGGAGATGTTTGATGTGAGTCTGGAAGGAGAGTTTACAGTCTAACCAGACACCTAGGTATTTGTAGTTGTCCACATATTCTAAGTCAAAGCCGTCTAGAGTAGTGATGTTGGACAGGCGGGCAGGTGCAGGCAGCGATCGGTTGAAGAGCATGCATTAGTTTTACTTGTATTTAAGAGCAATTGGAGGCCACGGAAGGAGAGTTGTATGGCATTGAAGCTCGCCTGGAGGGTTGTTAACACAGTGTCAAAGAAGGGCCAGAAGTATACAGAAGTGTCATCTGCGTAGAGGTGGATCAGAGATCACCAGCAGCAAGAGCGACATCATTGATGTATAACAGAGAAGAGAGTCGGTCCAAGAATTGAACCCTGTGGCACCCCCATAGAGACTGCCAGAGGCCGGACAACAGACCTCCGATTTGACACACTGAACTCTATCAGAGAAGTAGTTGGTGAACCAGGCGAGGCAATCATTAGAGAAACCAAGGCTGTCGAGTCTGCCGATAAGAATACGGTGATTGCAAGAGTCAAAAGCCTTGGCCAGGTCAATGAATACAGCTGCACAGTATTGTTTCCTATCGATGGCGGTTACGATATCGTTTATGACCTTGAGCGTGGCTGAGGTGCACCCATGACCAGCTCTGAACCAGATTGCATAGCGGAGAAGGTATGGTGGGATTCGAAATGGTCGGTAATCTGTTTGTTAACTTGCTTTCGAAGACCTTAGAAAGGCAGGGTAGGATAGATATGGGTCTGTAGCTGTTTGGGTCAAGAGTGTCCCCCCTTTGAAGAGGGGGATACCGCAGCTGCTTTCCAATCTTTGGGAATCTCAGACGACACGAAAGAGAGGGTTGAAGAGGCTAGTAATAGGGGTGGCAACAATTTCAGCAGATAGTTTTAGAAAGAAAGGGTCCAGATTCTAGCCCGGCTGATTTGTAAGGGTCCAGATTTTGCAGCTCTTTCAGAACATCAGCTGACTGTATTTGGGAGAAAGAGAAATGGGAAAGGCTTGGGCGAGTTGCTGTGGGGGGTGCAGTCTGTTGACCGGGGAAGGGTAGCCAGGTGGAAAGCATGACCAGCGTAGAAAAATGCTTATTGAAATTCTCAATTATAGTGGATTTGTCGGTGTGACAGTGTTTCCTATCTTCAGTGCAGTTGGAAGCTGGGAGGAGGTGTTCTTATTCTCCATGGACTTTAGTGTCCCAGAACTTTTTGGAGTTTGTGTTGCAGGAAGCAAATTTCTGCTTGAAAAAGCTAGCCTTGGCTTTTCTAACCTGCTGTGTATATTGTTCCTAGCTTCCCTGAAAAGTTGCATATCACGGGGCTGTTCGATGCTAATGCAGAACGCCATAGGATATTTTTTCTGTTGGTTAAGGGCAGTCAGGTCAGGAGAGAACCAAGGGCTATATCTGTTCCTGGTTCAAAATTTTCTTGAATGGGGCATGCTTATTCAAGATGGTGAGGAAGGCATTTAAAAAAAATATCCAGGCATCCTCTACTGACGGGATAAGATCAATATCCTTCCAGGATACCTCGGCCAGGTCGATTAGAAAGGCCTGCTCGCTGAAGTGTTTCAGGAGCGTTTGACAGTGATGAGTGGAGGTCGTTTGACCGCTGACCCATTACGGATGCAGGCAATGAGGCAGTGATCGCTGAGATCTTGTTTGAAAACAGCAGAGGTGTATTTGAGGGCAAGTTGGTTAGGATGTATCTATGAGGGTACCCGTGTTTACGGAATTGGGGTGGTACCTGGTAGGTTCATTGATAATTTGTGTGAGATTGAGGCATCAAGCTTAGATTGTAGGATGGCTGGGGTGTTAAGCATGTTCCAATTTAGGTCGCCTAGCAGCACGAGCTCTGAAGATAGATGGGGGGCAATCAGTTCACATATGGTGTCCAGAGCACACTGGGGGCAGAGGGTGGTCTATAGCAGGCGGCAACGGTGAGAGACTTGTTTTTAGAGAGGTGGATTTTTAAAAGTAAAAGTTCAAATTGTTTGGAACAGACCTGGATAGTAAAACAGAATTGCAGGCAATCTTTGCAGTAGATTGCAACACCGCCCCCTTTGGCCGTTCTATCTTGTCTGAAAATATTGTAATTAGGGATGAAAATGTCAGAATTTTGGTGGTCTTCCTAAGCCAGGATTCAGACACGGTAAAAACATCCGGGTTGGCAGAGGTGGGCTAAAAGCAGTGAACAAAACAAACTTAGGGAGGAGGCTTCTAATGTTAACATGCATGAAACCAAGGCTATTACGGTTACAGAAGTCATCAAAAGAGAGCGCCTGGGGAATAGGAGTGGAGCTAGGTACTGCAGGGCCTGGRTTCACCTCTACATCACCAGAGGAACAGAGGAGGAGTAGGATAAGGGTRCGGCTAAAAGCTATGAGAATTGGTCGTCTAGAACGACTAGAACAGAGAGTAAAAGGAAGTTTCTGGGGGTGATAAAATAGCTTCAAGGAATAATGTACAGACAAAGGTATGGYAGGATGTGAATACAGTGGAGGTAAACCTAGGTATTGAGTGATGATGAGAGAGATATTGTCTCTAGAAACATCATTGAAACCAGGTGATGTCATCGCATATGTGGGTGGTGGAACTGAGAGGTTGGATATGGTATAGTGAACAGGGCTAGAGGCTCTACAGTGAAATAAGCCAATAAACACTAACCAGAACAGCAATGGACAAGGCATATTTACATTAAGGAGAGGCATGCTTAATCGAGTGATCATAAGGGTCCAGTGAGTAGAGGTTGGTTGGGGTCACGGCGATCCAGACAGCTGGCCGGGTAGATGGCTATTAGTAGCAAGATAGCATAGGATGGAAGTCTATTTTTTTTTTAGACACCTCGTGCGTTTCCGTCGGTAGATTAGTGGGGTTCCGTGTGGTAGAGGGGATCAATCCAATTGGCAAAATAGTTATAGTGACCCAAGAAAAATTGTCCGATATACTTATTCAGATAGCAGCCGATAAGACAGCTAACGATTAGCGGGCCCCAGATGAGCGTTCAGGTAACGTTGCGACGGAGGTGCCAGTTGGATAACTCCCTCGGGCAGATAATGTCGGCAGTCAGTCGTGAAGGCCCGATGGGGCTCCGCATCTGCAGCAACAACAACAACAAAAAAACGGGTCCGGATAGGTGACTGTAGCCCAGGAGTGGCTGATGGAACTCCTCAGCTGGCTAGCTCCGGAATAATTTAAGTTTGCTCCGGGATCGACGTAAGCCAATAGTCACACGGTTTGCAGCTAGCTAGCTGTGARATCAAGGTGCAAACGTCCAGAGCCTGCGGCTGAAATCCGGGGACACTGAGAAAAATAGTCCCGGTATGCTCCGGTCCGAGTCGCGTTGCACAAAAGTGCCGATAGATTATCGAGCTAAAGGAATAGCTGAAGACCACAAACGTGGGCAGCTGAAACACCAACGCTAGCCAGCAAACCGGCTAACTTCTAGGCAGCTTCAGATCAGCTACTGGCTAGCTTCTAGTTAGCTTCTGGTTAGCCTCTGGCTAGCCTCTGGCTAGCTTCCACTGTGGATTTTCAGATTTGAGGTAAATAATACTTTTTTTTTTGTAATTTGTGAGGCGGGTTGCAGGAAAGCTTTTGTAGTTGAGTTCTTGGATAATAAAATATATAAAGATATGCGAAGAAAGGTGTAAATATATATATATACAGGACACGACAAGACGAGGACAAACAAAGAACGTCTGAACTGCTATGCCATCTTGGAAGCCAAATAGAGGGAGATTCTGCACTCTGCAATAATACAGTGCTAGCTATGCTCCCAGCTGTGTTAAGTATGACAAGGTTTAAACTATAACTATGTCTCATCAGGCTTAAACAATATCACAATAAATGAACTTGTATTTGCGGATTCATCTCTTCTACTAACTAGTGGTGTCACGATACCAGAATTCTGAATTCGATACCAGGTTAAGAATCACAATACTTGATACCAAATTGATAACACGGCAAAAAAAGGCGTATTAGCTGTTAGATTCTAATTTTCAGAGTAAAAACTCAGCCAAGTTTATTCTTCCCAGAGGATTAATACAGCTGCATTAGACAGACATTGTTCACACAAGCACTGATATTTAACCCTTTCTCCTATGCGGTCTCCTCCTACACATCTGAACAAACATTGTATCTTTACTGCTAGGCAGGAAACTAAGTGATACGGCCATAAACGTTTTTCTCCCTTAAAGTGACCTGACCTCGACCCCCTTCATCACTAGTCCATGGCTCTCTCCCGTTATCAATGCCTACCACATGTGATCGYTTTCCCTACACTCAGTACATTCCAAGCTTAAWTGCACACACCATATACCTTCCTCCTACAGATAACCATTAACTTCTGGTGTAGACCCTCTAAACMTAAGCACTCAATATTTCAATAACTGATAATTAACCCTATCCCAAGTTAAGGAGTTAGCACCCAGAATCCATCAGACAGACACATAATGGCACTTCATCCAGACAGATCTTTTGAGTTCCTTTGACATTTTTTTATGTATGCATTAAATTAATCAATTAGACAATCAATTTGACTCTTTTTAAAAACAAATCTAACTACACTGAACAAAAATATAAACGTAACATTGAAAGTGCTGGTCCCATGTTTCATGAGCTGAAATAAAATATCCCAGAAATATTCCAAAATATTATTTCTCTCATATTTTGTGCACAAATTTGTTTACATCACTGTTAGCGAGCATTTTACACTATGTCATGATAATCCATCCACCTGACAGGTGTGGCATATCAAGAAGCTGATTAGAGCATGATCATTACACAAGGCCACTTTAAAATGTGCACTTTTGTCACAACACAATGCCACAGATGTCAAGTTTGCAAAGATGAAGCAATGTTTTATATTATAAAAGTGTGCGCTGTCTATTTAAGACCACTGACGTCATTCACACAAAGTCGGTTTGAGGCTTGAGCAAAGATGATCTTGACTGGGATAGACGTGAGGTGGAGGAGATGAAGTGAATAAACAGTTTTTGGTGACAATCAGCTTTGTACTCAGCAATATTTTGCGTTATGGTTTGCATATTATCACAAACAAGGTACTAGGGTAGTGAATTGATGTTGACTTCTGCTGTACGCTAGCAAGGAAGGTTAACCTCCACCGGTATCTTCTTGCATTGTAGTGTTTTGGTTTTGGGAACAGTAATGGGCAATTTCAAAATTTCTACATGCCGTGTGGCATTATTCTATTGTGTTCACTTCTGCCCAGCATAAGTGGTGATGCAGCCTGGACTCAGTGGTTCCTCATGGCAGACTAGCACTAGTGGGGCAGGGACATCGCTGCGTTAAGAGACTTGATCCTCTCTCGAAATACACGATGTGAGACACTTGATATTTATACCCTAAGTAACAACATTTCTAGTGGTCTGGGGCATGCAGAGGTGGGGAGGGAGCTCGTTCCAGAGCCGGGAGCCGAGACAGCAGAATGCTTGGGCACGCATTGTTTTTAGGCGTGTCTTTGGGACTGCAAGGAGTCTGACTGGCTGTAGTGGAGCGGGTCGAGAGCTTAAAGTTCCTCGGTGTCCATGTCAATAAAGAATTAACATGGTGTACACACACCCAACAGTCGTGAAGACACGACAACGCCTCTTCCCCCTCAGGAGGCTGAAAAGATATGGCATGTTTCCTTCGTTCCTCAAAAAGTTCTACAGCTGCACCACAGAGCATCTTCACTGGCATCACCACCACTTGGTATGACTGCTTGGCATCCGACTGCAAAGTGTTACAGAGGGTGGTGCGGACGGTCCAGTACAACACTGGGGCCGAGCTCCCTGCCATCCAGGACCCCTATACCAGGCAGTGTCAGATGAACGCCCGCAAAAGACCCCAGCCAAAGAGTCCACCGGACCAGACCAGGACAAACATGCGCGACTACACGCCCAGAAGTACCCGCGCAATTACACACAAACGACTACACGCACACACAGGACTACACGCCCGCACACACAAACGACTACACACACGTACACAGGACTACCCGCACGACTACACACACACACCCGCCCGACGACACACCCAAACACGCACGACTACACAAACACGCACGACTACACACCCCGGCACACACACACACGACTACACAACCCGGCACACACACACACACATGACTACACACCCACACAACTACACACACACACCCGCACGACCACGTGTGCCTCTGTGGAGTTGGGAGAACTTTCCAGAAGGACAACCATCTTTGCAATATGTTAAATCAGGCCTTTTAACAGTGGCCACACGGAAGCCACTCGGAAGCCACTCAGGACCTGGGGCGAAGGTTCACCTTCCAACAGGACAACGACCCTAAGCACACAGCCAAGACAGCGCAGGAGTGGCTTCGGGACAAGTCTCTGAATGTCCTTGAGTGGCCAAGCCAGAGCCCGGACTTGAACATCTCAAGAGACCTGAAAATAGCTGTGCAGCGACGCTCCCCATCCATCCTGGCAAAACTTGTGAGGATGTGAAGAGAAGAATGGGAGAAACTCTTCAAATACATGTGCCAAGCTTATAGCGTCATACCCAAGAAGACTCAAGGCTGTAATCGCTGCCAAAGGTGTTTCAACAAAGTACTGAGTAAAGGTTCTGAATACTTACGTAAATGTGATTTACGTATTTCATTTTAACTACATTTGCAAAAATGTCTAAAACCTGTTTTTGCTTTGTCATTTTGGGGTATTGTGTGTAGATCTATGAGGGATTTTTATTTATTTTTATACATTTTTGAATAAGGCTGTAACGTTACAAAATGTGGAAAAAGTCAAGGGGTCTGAATACTTTGGAGGCACTGTACGTTTAGGTCATTTAGAATACGCTCTTATCCAGAGTGATTTAGGCCTACACAGTGCATTTAACTAAAATAGGGAAGACTACCACAGTCGCAAGTTGCATTACTGAAATACATTTCAATAGTTCTTAAACACAATAAGCCTACATATTTCTACACGCAAAAATGAGCACGGGAGGGGAGTGATTATCAGGAAGAGAAAGGAAAGTTACGGGGTTATAGAACTGTTGCGGGATCAGGACAATTCAGGAAAAAAAAAAACAAGACAAGAATGAATTTTCACTCCTGTGTCAACCTCTAACGGACTCCAGGGGATGTTGACGGACCGGATGTTTTTCCATTTGGGGGGAGGATTTGGGATGGACAAGGCCATTTCCCAGTTGTGTTCTGTAACACCCCATTTAAAGCACAGTGAGGTCAGAGATGTCAAGCTTGTATGTGATGACAAGATCTAATGCATGGCCATGGTTGTGGGTGGGAAGAAACATCAACATGCTGTTCTAAATTCAGGCAGTCCAGGAGGTTACAAAAGTAGACAACAAGGGGGCACTGTGGGTTATCAACACGGATGTTAAAATYAACATCTTGGGTAGAAACTGGCAAAGTTCAGAAAAGTCATGAATTAATGAAGGATATATTGTCAGGGTGTAATACATGACTTGGATACTGAGGCTTTGTGGTGGAATGTAATGCACTCAAACGACGTGTAAATCAGAAAGGGGAAGTAGAGTAATTTTCAGGCTGCTCCTTCCCTGCGGCCATCTGTACGTGCCTGATCAATGTACGTGTAGCCCCGGGGAGCACCTTTGTTTAACAGGCATTTTTCCTCCTTCCTGTGCCATGTCTCAGCTAAAACATAGGAAGTCCAAGCTGTTTTCACAAATAAAGTAATTGACAATAAATGTTTTATTGGAGATTGGGTGGCTCCCGCTTTGGAGCGAGGGATAGAGCGCAGGTTTGACAGATTTGCCCCTCGACGGCGAGTGGAGGCTTTAGCTCTGTTAGACCAGACTGAGGGAATTCCATTCTGATGGCAGTGCAAGACATTTATGGGCCGCACCCGTGATTTTTTCGAGGGGCGCAGAAGACCCGAGTCCTGTATTTGTGCATAAACTGCGCTGCAGAGGCTGTGGCTTTGAAGTTTGCAGCGCTCGGGGAGTGTATACTGCAGAGCCATGGAAGCAGAGTAGAAAAATATATTTGGCAAGGAGTGGGGAGGGGATAAACTCGCCCACAGGTACACAAGTGCCGATATAACTGTAATCCACATAGCTAGCTCGATAGCTGTAATGTCCAGGTCCAATGCCAAGTTGATTTATTGCGGTCCCAGCAGAGCTCAGCCTGGGAATTAGGCATCAGAGATGGATCCAGGTAGACAGTGGAGTGAGGTGGAGAGAACGCCAGGTAGGAGATTAGCAGGTGATCAGCAATGGAATCTTACATGTATATTTCGACACATTAAGTCTTTCAGTTTGATGTCAATTTCAACTTAGAAAAACAGCTAATAAAACAAGCGTCTAATAAAAAACAAAATCAAGCTTCGGTTGGCGTGAGAAACGGCATCAATCGCGCTGGCGTCCTCATGTGTGGCATTGAAAATCAAACTTGTTATGTTTGTGTTCTGCCCTTTTACATTAGAATTTTTTCAAACATTGAACTTCTATCTAGCCCCATCCCATATCTCTCCCACCATCACACTATAAAAAATATCCTGGGTAGTGCCACCCTCCAACAGTCTAGTAGCTAAACAGACCACATCGAGATCCCTCAGTCTCCCTCTGTCAGTGCCTGCCTTATCCTCCTGATGTTCATTTTGTGCTCCATTGGACTTCTCTACTCTTGGCTTTTATTCCCAGTGACTGTTGGAGGCGTTCTGCTTGTCGGTTAGCAGCCATCCCGCCTGCCTAACTCTGGGCTTGGTGAGGGGAGCATAGGGAAATGACAGCTTGCGGTGGGGTGCTCAGTGTCTGTTAACTGAAACCCATGCGCCACAGAGATTATGAAGACAAAMACACAAACTGTGTAAGAAACTCACAGCCTACCTTGTGGTTCTGGCTATGTTGGTTTTAAAAATGGTAACTTGCAACACCAAGTTTGTGGGTTTGATTCACACAAGGGACACATACACTATGTGTACAAAACATTAGGAACACTTGACCTTTCCACGACATTGCCTGACAAGGTGAAAGCTATGATCCCTTATGTCACTTGTTAAATTCACTTCAATCAGTGTAGATGAAGGGGAGGAGACTGGTTAAAGAAAGATTTTGAAGCCTTGAGACATGGATTGTGTATGTGTGCCATTCAGAGGGTGAATGGGCAAGACAAAAGATTTAAGTGCCTTTGAACAGGGTATGGTAGTAGGTGCCACACGCACAGATTTGAGAATGTCAACAACTGTAACGCTGCTGGGGTTTTCACTCAACAGTTTCCTGTGTGTATCAAGAATGGTCCACCACCCAAAGGACATCCAGCCAACATGACAAAACTGTGGKAAGTATTGCGTCAACATGGGCCAGCATCCTTGTGGACCGCTTTCGACACCTTGTGGAGTCCATGCACGGACAAATTGAGGCTGTTCTGAGGGCAAAACGGGGTGCAATTCAAAATTAGGAAGGTGATCCTAATGTTTGGTACACTCAGTGTATACTGGATATAGCCTGTGTTAACTAAGTCACAATGGATAAAAGCATCCATTTAATAACCATCATTATCTTTGTCTGTCTAGCAGAGGTTATGCGGTCTTGCGCTGACATTGTCAACATAAGCAATGTTCATATCCACACCAGGATAATTATGTAGTAATTTCTACCCACTATCTATCACGGTGTGGACCAACGTCTGCCTTTAGTACCAAGGAGGAGGTTAATATAAGCTCATCTCCCTCTGCCCAGAGAGGATTTGGCCTGATGTGGTATCAGTGCAGATTGACGATTAGGCGCTCTCATCTCTCATTTTAATATGGAGCGGTGCAGATATCACCTCTGCAGATGTATTAATCACGCCACCTTCTATGCCACCGTCGACCTTGGCTTGGAACGGACTCCACCCTCTCTGTCCATCCATCATCACTGAGAAGTGTATATCTATCCAGCTCTTCGAGCTGATGAAAACAGCTGATTTTTCTATTAAGATTTTTGGAGAATGTCTGACAGATTCATAACCAGTTCTGATATATATGTACACACTGATGTGGAAGGAAAGGTGGATTTCATCATCTGTGCCTTAAAGGACACGTCACCTTGTCATTTCAAGTCGGAGAGCTCTGGTAATATGACTTTTGTTCTAAATATCTGATGTTTTACCTGTTGTGGGCTGAGCTCTTGGGCGCGTTGCATGAAGACATTATTTCCCCGGCTGATCACTTTTCCACAGCGCAACATTGCAGAGAACCTTGAGGGTGACATCCTTTTAGAGTAAATCACTTCTCTTGGACCACTTCTTGGAGAAGCAAGGCCAGGACTGGCGCAAAGCACAGAAAGAGGGAAGCGAGAGATGAGGGAGACCGAAAGTGAGAAGCACGCAAAAAGAGCACTACAGAAAGAGTATCCAAGCAGATAAAGCAGAGGAAGAAGGATAGAAAGAGGGGGGATTGCAAGAGCAAGACAGACGGAAACAAGAGCAGATATAGATAGGGTGATGGGGGTATGACTCAGTGTGACTGAACAGGACCTACCTTGATCCAGTTGAATGATGTCTAACAATCTGAGTTGCACCCCCACCCACAGGTTAGACCAGAAGCGGTTGTTTACTGGACTATTTCCTGTTCCTGCATAACTCAGGCCAGGGGAGGAGGACAGGGACGTGGGTGGACAGCCTATAAACTGAGAGGTCCGCAGTGCGGCTGGCCAGTGCTCTCTCTGCCTTCCTGTCTCCCATTCTGGGAAATATTGCCCACTAGGAGCTCTGCTCTGACCTTCACAATGACAGCCAAACTCTGGCCCACCAGGCACCTATGTCCCGCATCCCGCCCGGGTCTGTCAGGACACAGCCTGCCCTCAACCATCAGCACCAGGTGATTCATACAGCAGAAGCTACCCCCCACCACCGCCCTGTAAGTCACACCTGATGCCAAATATTCATAAATCCATGGGAGTCACAGTGCTGCTGCGGGAGCAGGACCATTTCTTCTAGGCTACTGCCATTGTTTAAAAATCAGCTTCGCTTGAGAGGCGAGGGGAGCTGCAGTGCTTTGGAGGTTTGGGAAACTGCATCTGGAGTTATGATTGTGCTGCCCTGGATAACCTCGAGTCACCCTGATTTATAAACCTCCCTCCATCCTCCCCCCTCGAACGGATCCTATCTGCTCTAAAGGACGGCCCTTCACAAGATACACAATGGCCGTGAAAATGTGACAGATCTGCGCTCCACTGTAAATACATTCATGACACCCAGGGTGACAAATTGATTTTAAAAGGAGACAGTAAAGTAGCTCAGATAGGTCCCTTAAACAGCTCTTAGCATCGGGTCCTAACAAATAAGATAATACAGCTGCTGCTCCATTGTAACATATGGTGCTCTCACACCGATATAGCCACCTAGAACACTCATCGTGGTTTCAGACCCAGTCACAATGAATGAATGTGGAGGCACAACAAGAGGTGGGATCAGGAATTACACCCCTGTCAGAATAGCAATCACAGCCAGTAAACAGGGCAGTCAGGTGAACAAGTTTGGGTAGTAGTACAATATTAGAGAGTCACCACTTTGTTGAGAAGCTTTTGCCTTCAAATGAAAACTGACTGGGCCCATTCCCTCTGGCACATTCTCCTGACCTTGCTGTGACTGTTCTTTGGGATAATATTAACTGGTATTCTGCCTCTCTCTCCCAGTCTCTCTGACCCTGAGTACTTCCGTGTGCACTACTATGCCCCCTCCCTCGCCTCTTCTTTCTCACTCCCTATACTGGGCATATGCTCAGCCATGATCATGGCACTGAACTGGTCCCTGTGCTCCCCAGTCCTTTCCCCCCAGGGCTCCCAGTATCCCAGGCCACCCCCCACCTCTATCGATCCCAGAAAGCCGTGCCAACACTGAACAAAGACACTCCTCTCCCCCTCCCTGCTAAGACGGTCCCTAACGGAAGGGTGAGGACCATGGATCACAGGCTGTCCGTTTACAGACGCTCCCTGACAAGACTATAGTTCAAATCACAGAACTGGAGAGTTCTCCTGTCATTGAGAGTTTCAAAAGGCATGCATACACAGAGAGGGTATGGACATCACAATCCATTTCCAAGTACAGCTGATTGTTTGAGTTGAAAGGATACTAAAATGGAATATTACATCGTAATGACGAGATTGCCCGGGTCAGGGAAGTAGAAATACTATACAATGGGGAGAACATTACATTTTATGGGGCAGCAGAAATGAACCAGTAAACATATGTGAAATCAAGGCGCTCTCTTGCATTCAGCCTCCTGCCTCTTCTCAAACACGGCTCAGTGTCACAGTTAGAATTAGAAAAACAATAGTGAAGCAGTCAAACCCCTCGACACATGCAGGCAGAAGGATCACGACATGGAAGACAAAACCTCTCCATTCCTACCCCTCTCCTTGCTCTCACGCTAATCCAGGAAGGATAAATTATTTTCCCTGCTTCCGTTTAATCTGTTCAAACTATGGATGCACGATATAAAACGGTAAGCATCGGAATCGTCCGTCATTATCTAAAAATGCCAACATTGGCATCGGCCCGATGACTAGTTTAACGCAGATGCGCAAAACCAATGTCAGAGCTGACGTGAATACCTATATAACGTAGGTAGATGACGTAATGACGCCATGAAAAATATAGCAGCTCGAGCAGTCATCAAGTCGAGCAGTCATTTGAAAGAGTAAGAACATTTCAGCGGGACAACGCAAATGCACACCAAGATAATGGAATTCATTGCCCTTGACAATCAACCATTCTCTGTCGTGGATGATGTTGTCTTTCGCCGACTGGTCGAGCACCACTACCTATTAGGTGCCATATTTCAGATGTTGCCCTACCGGAGTTACACAGTATTGTTGAAACGCACATCCATGAGCATCACTGCTATTAGCTTCCCGACTGACATTTGGACCAGCGATGTCAGCCCCATGACCATTAGGAGTCTGACAGCACAGTGGGTCCACGAGGATTTCCTACTGAGGAAAGACGTATTGCATGCTCAAGAATGTGCTGGTTCTTCTCATACTGCTGTCGTGTCTTTMCTATCATTAAATTGAAGACTTAGTTTTATCAAAGATTCTCTGTAATTAGTATTACGCGATTAAACTGATTAATCATGTAACTGTAATTAACTAGGAGGTTATAATTTCCTAATATAACCTTTCAGATATTTTATATCGGATCAATTAGTCTTTGAATTAATGAATTATTTACTTTACCTCACGTTAGTCTCATTCTAAACGTCGTAAATTGTTGGTTATCTGCACGAACCCAGTCTTCACTATGAGTCATCCATACATCAATTGTCTTAAATAATTTATTTACTAACTAAGTAATTCACAGAAATGCATAAACAAACAGTAGATCGTTACAAGGAAATGATAACGGAGTTTCCCTAGTGGGATAAACCGGTATCGCGGCTTGGTGGACAAGGGGAAGTGGGGGTCAACTGAGATGAGACACTACAAAGTTGATAATTAGAACAATTGAAATACTAATCCTTTGCACATGAAAGCTCACTCATTCGGGAACAATTGCAATCAATATATATATTTACGCTCAGTGTGTCGTCTTGATTACTGTTGAAAAGTTTGTTTCTTTTGTAGAAGTGTCCGTCTCTCTCTCTGTCATGGTTAGAGTGGATAGTTCAGAGCGACATTCATTCATGTTGTTGTAGAATGGTTGTTTCGGCGGTTGTCGTTCTTCGCGKTCAATGATACCGAATTCCTAGCTGCAGACTAGTAATTAATATCAAAGACTTGTTCTTATTCTGTCGGTATCGATAGTCTAAGAGTTTAACTTCTTGACGCACGGATCCCGTTACCGGGATCATTTATCAACAACAACCGCTAAACTGCAGAGCACCAAATAAAATACAAAAATACWAAAAATATTTATAATCATGAAATCACAAGTGAAATATACCAAAACAMAGCTTAGCTTGTTGTTAATCCACCTATCGTGTCAGATTTTGAAAATATGCTTTACAGCGAAAGCAATCCAAGCGTTTGTGAGTTTATCAATCACTAGACAAAACACTAAGAACAGCTAGCCTTAAATTAGCTTGGTCACGAAAGTCAGAAGAGCAATAAAATTAATCGCTTACCTTTGATAATCTTCGGATGTTTGTACTCACGAGACTCCCAGTTACACAAGAAATGTTATTTTTGTTCGATAAAGATTAGTTTTATAACCAAAAACCGCCATTTGGTTTACGCGTTATGTTCAGAAAACCACAGGCTCGTTCCGGTCCTGAAGGGCAGACRAAAATTCCAAAAAGTATCCGTAATGTTAGTAGAAACATGTCAAAGGTTTTTTATAATCAATCCTCAGGTTGTTAACATACATAATCGATAATATTTCAACCGGACGGTAACCTATTCAATACTACAGAGAAAGAAAATGTCGAGCTACATCAAGGAACTAATCAAAGGACACCTGACGCTTTTTGAAAAATCTCGCTAATTTTTCAAAATAAAAGCTTGAAACTATGTCTAAAGCCTGGTCACAGCCTGTGGAAGCCATTGGAAAAGGAATCTGGTTGATACCCCTTTAAAAATGGAGGGGCAGGCAACGAAACAGGGATTTTTCCAAATAAAAGGCACTTCCGGGTTGGAGTTCTCACAGACAATATTTTGACAGTTTTGTAAACTTTTGAGTGTTTTCTATCCTAATCTGTCAATTATATGCATATTCTAGTATCTTCACCTGAGAAATAGTCCGTTTACCTTGGGAACGTTATTTTCCCAAACATAAAAATTCTTCCCCCTAGCTGAGAGGTTAACCACGTGGTATGKTTAAAAGATTCAGCAATGGTCTGCAACCTTTGTCCTCCCGTAAKGGAGAAAAACATGGTCTAATGAGAATTTCTCAAAGTTGGGGTTTATTCAGGAGTTGCAGAAAAGGGCTTGTCCCAGGATGCTTGACCCTAACCGGGCTCCTGGGCGGTCCTCTGATTTAGTTAAACTCAAAAGGGAATTGGAGTTTCCTTCATTAAACAGTCCAAAATCACATTACACAATTTTACAGACAGTATCATCCTCACTCATTCATCTTATACAACAATTAGATGTAAACCTCATATCTGAGGCTATTATATAAACAGCGTTATGGTAATGTGGCCACACCGTCTCCCATGAGCTTCACCAAAATGTAACAAACGGACCAGTTCGTAGCTGGATTCTTCACCGATCTTTTATACYTTCTCCGGAACATAAATGTTGTTCGGACCTCAAGGTCTGTGAGGTGGAAGAAATTCCTTTGTTCTCTATGAAAACTCATTCTGTCTCTATACTGTGTGGCCATGAGGCAGGGTCTTCCCTAGGAATTTACGACCTCTCACCACAGCAGCCTGGTTGTAGGAGCAGAGAGAGGCAGGGAGAGGGGGATGGGGCTTGCTGTACCCAGAGAGGGCAACGTCATGACACCGCTGCTGCCATTTCAGTGGCATTGAGAACATGTTTGAAACATGAACACTCCTAGCTCCATTTGAACAACTGACTTGAGAAATAAGCTCAACTGAGTCCGCAGCAGACATGATACCCTGTCATGACATTGAAAGTCCTGTTCAACAAAAATGCMGACAGAACGTCAGGTTAACTTGGGAAAGTACTCAACTAGAGGCTGAGAGAACAAGCGATTCGGTGGCATTCTCTCTGAGCCTCTACTGGGTCGCCACCATGCTCAATGCTAGGTACAAGGACCGCTATTTCGATGCAGACAAGAAACAGGGTTTACGTGAAATGTTACAGCCACAGCTGAACAAAATGGAAACGGACACAGTGCACACCGTGACAGTGCACATGAAATCCTGGTTGAACAAATGAACAATGAAACAGCACAGCAAGTAAGTGAAAGAAATKGGGTTTTATTATGTTTTACTGGTAATGGGGACATAGGTAAACGCCAACAAAATAACTTMTTGGCAGTGTGTGTGTTTCAACTATTTAAACTGTACTAGAATGCTTAAAAAGGCTGCTAAAATTTTCAATATCGGTATCGGTTTGTTTTTTTGCAAGGAAAATATCGGTATCGGCCAAAAATGTCATATCGGTGCATAGTTCAAACACCAGAGACAACACTGATATGAGCTACTGTGGCAACAGTCCTGAGGTGAGTGGCATTGTGGGTCTGTCTTGTCCTCTTCCAGTTTCTCCGTCACACTCATCAGCCCATCACCATGCTACTCGTTAGGCCTATACTTAGCATTTAGCTGCTGTGGTTTGCCTGGAATACAGACATGTCTTTTCACCACATCTCTTTTCACCATCTTTCCATTTAAGAGAAGTGCTAAACGACAGCAAAAGAGTCATGGAATCATGTTGCCAAACACATCCTCACTTACCGATAGGGCAGTGACGGTCAAGCGACCACTGCCACCGTAATAACTGTTTGAATACGAAAAAAGACAAGGAACAAAGTTTAATCATGTTGTACAATGTGTTGTACAATCCATGTTACAGCAGAATCGGACTCAAAAGCACGAATGCCCGGCCGGCCCACCTTCAGTCAGCTGTTTGTTCCCCCAAAAATGTATTGATGTTATTACATTTTATTTTTTAAATACGTTTTCATGATGGTAGTCATCTATAACTGTCAGTTACATGATTATACGGTAACCGTGCCAGCCCTACTTACCAACTCATACATATTCAGAGGTGTGTTCTAGCAGAGAGGATACTGTTGAAATATAGATCCACGACATCTATACATAATATATAGAGGTCTAAATTCTCATGAATCATGGATTCTGGTCACCGGGTAGTGTTTCTCTTCTGGGGATATAGGGCTGTATAGGGTGGGCATAGCTTACGACAGTGTGTATCACACAGAGCAGAAACCTAGATTGGCTCCATGAGATGAGTCGTGTTAGATGTGGAAAGGGGCCTATAGCATAGTGCTGTGGCCAATGGATCTTATTTTCTCATTTACTCTCTAGATGCTTATTTTGCAGTTTCACAAATAGTATCAAATGGTGAAGAGGACGGTTCATCCTTAAAAACAGATAAATATCAGTTGAACTAGACTATAGCTTTGGATGTAAACCCTATGAGAAATAAGTGTCGTTACACCGTGTTAGAATGAGTACAGATGGCCGCTTCAGAGAGCGAGAGAGCTTTACGATGACCTAGAGGAGACGTGTGATATTCATGGACAAGTCATAWCGCATTAAATGTAACTATTTCGCTAGATAAATACAACGACAAACATTTATCTTTAATGGACAGTTACTTCCCATTAGCGGCAGTRCTCTAGACAACAACAAAAAAGAAACGTGCCAAGCAAGACAACTGAGATGGTAGCCTATGATTCAAAAAGTAGGCCTAAGCTATTTCAAATAACATTTCCAGGAAATGCATAATAGATATTTGGATGTGCAACATGTCAAAATAGGATCTTCAAGAAGACTTATTTTTGGCTCTTCAGAGAATCTTTGTGCATATTAGCCTATATTATTCACCACCTGGAAACTCAAAACACTTAGCTAGATTGTTAACTCTAAATATGATATTGTTGCTAGATGATCAATTAGCCTACATGGCAGATGTCCTACAAAAACTATTTCAGCGCTAGGCCTAGGCTACTTGATGTAGACGAGGGATAGGCAACTAGCGGCCTGGACCGTTTTGTAGGCCCTCGGATAAAACCCTGCTCCCCCGCCCCCCAACTTATTTTTGAGTTAGAATAGTAAAATACACAAGGAGCAATTTTGAAATTTGGTTGTACATCAGCAGTTTCTCTTGTTAGGTCAGTCAGATTCACTTAATTAGCCCATGTAAGCTAACATTTTTTAGATTGTTAAGATAGCTGGCTGCTAGACTAAACGTGTAGTAGTCAAATCAAATCAAATGTATTTATATAGCCCTTACATCAGCTGATATCTCAAAGTCATGGTCAAATAACCATCCAGGGGTCCCCCCATTGTTCATCGGACATCATATAAAACTGAACAAACATTTTTCTCCACCATATGACAAAATGTTTAGAATTGCAGGAAATTTATTGTGAAACTGCACATTTCCCTCTCTGGCCCATTGCAAAAAGTGTAAAATTTAATTAAATGAGTTATACAATTTCAAAATCTTCATGGCAAAATGTGTATAACTGCAGCAAACTTAATTTAAAAAATGCAACATGTCTCTATGTTCCATGGCATGTGTACAATTAAAGGAAATTAAACTTTTTTTWAAAGTATTTAAACATTTTATATATATTCTGGGTTAGACTTGGAACATTGTTATATTCAGAATTATAGTATATAAGGAGTGAAAGAGACTGGTTTTTACATCAGAAGTTAACTTCTCTAGGATAGAGGGGAAGCATTTTCACATTTGGATGAAAAGCATACCCAAATTCAACTGCCAGCTACTCATCCCCAGAAAATAAGATATGCATATTGTTAGTAGATCTGGATAGAAAACACTCTGAAGTTTCTAAAACTGTTTGAATCATGTCTGTGAGTATAACATAACTTATTTAGCAGGCGAAACCCCGAGGACAAACCATTCACCATTTTTTTTTTTTTTTTGAGGTCACTCTTTTCAAATGGATTGTCATTGGGAATACAGATTTCTAATTGACCTTCTTGCAGTTCCTACCGCTTCCACTGGATGTCAAAAGTCTTTAGAAATTGGTTGAGGGTTTTTCCTTTGTGTAATGAAGAGGCCATTTTGAATCAGGGTCACTTGTTGTGTACTGTTTGTTAGAGGGGCATGACCAGAAAGCTAGCTACAGTTTGTTTTAATCCTGTATTGAACACAGATCATCCCGTCTTCAATTTTATCGATTATTTACGTWAAAAAATACCTAAAGTTGTATTACAAAAGTAGTTTGAAATGTTTTAGCAAGGTTTACAGGTAACTTTTGAGATATTTTGTAGTCACGTTTCACGAGTTGGAACCGGTGTTTTTCTGGATCAAACGCGCCAAATAAATGGACATTTTGGATATATATCGACGGAATTAATCGAACAACAGGACCATTTGTGATGTTTATGGGACATATTGGAGTGCCAACAACAGAAGCTCGTCAAAGGTAAGGCATGAATTATATTTTTTATTTCTGCGTTTTGTGTCGCGCCTGCAGGGTTGAAATATGCTTCTCTGTCTTTGTTTACTATTGTGCTATCCTCAGATAATAGCATCGTTTGCTTTCGCCGAAAAGCCTATTTGAATTCTGACATGTTGGCTGGATTCACAACCAGTGTAGCTTTAATTTGGTATCTTTCATGTGTGATTTAATGAAAGTTAGATTTTTATAGTAATTTATTTGAATATGGCGCTCTGCATTTTCTCTGGCTTTTGGCCAAGTGAGACAGTAGCGTCCCGCCTAAACTCCGATTTTTGGATATAAATATGAACTTTACCGAACAAAACATACATGTATTGTGTAACATGAAGTCCTATGAGTGTCATCTGATGAAGATCATCAAAGGTTAGTGATTAATTTTTATCTCTATTTCTGCTTTTTGTTACTCCTCTCTTTGGCTGGAAAAATGGCTGTTTTTCTGTGGCTATGTACTGACCTAACATAATCGTTTGGTGTGCTTTCGCCGTAAATCCTTTTTGAAATCATGTTGGCTGGATTCACAACAAGTGTAGCTTTAATTTGGTGTCTTTCAGGTGTGATTTCATGAAAGTTAGATTTTTATAGTAATTTATTTGAATTTGGCGCTCTGCATTTTTACTGGCTTTTGGCCAAGTGGGACGTTAGCGTCCCACATATCCCAGAGAAGTTAATGGTTATCTGTAGGAGCCAGATGGCTTTGGAATGTGTTAGGGGAGACGGGTGGAGCTCTTTGGATTAGGCCTCCAGAGGGTTGAGGTCAGGTCAGATCCCAAAAAGGGAGAAACAATGGTTTATTATCCTATCACTCTGTCTTCCTGTCGGACCATAACAGATGTAAGGATAGGAGATGAGGAGTGCCTAAATTGGGAGTATATATACACTTGTGGTGGTGGAAACATGTGTTGTCTGAATGCAGCTGTATTGACCCTCTGGGTAAAATAAACTTGGTTAAGTTTTCATAAATGTCCGTTGAGTTTTTACTCTGAGAATTAGAACCTAACACATTAACACACACAGACTTAGCTGATGGGGGTTAAAATCCTCAATTTWATTTAGTGCCCCCAATTGGCTATGGCCAGACCCCACGAGCCACTGTGGCCCCTCCGATAAGTTCAACTTTTTTGTGGCCCCTACCCCCATCAATGTTACCCATCCCTTATGTAGGCCTATTCACTGCAAAAGGCATGCTCCACGGGTGCATCAAAACCGTACTACACAATTGGTGCCATGAACTCAATATTAAGAGGTGACAAATACATTACATCCTCACAGAAAGCTGTGACTCTACTCTAACTAGAACAGTAGCTGCATTTTCAGCAACAGTCATATGCTTGTGCTTTTCAGAATGCATCTCTCCCTCCTCTATGCACACAGTGGTTAGAGGGAGTGAGAGCCAGCAGCAAAACAGGCAGATACTTTCATAGCAGGAAACAACATAATGCATATACTGTATTAGTGTTAACAAAATAATGGCTCTCAACAATCTATAGGAATGTTGGGTAACAGGTTATTTGGATAGTCTTACTGTAGATGGTCTACAGCAGCCTTTCTTAAAGTGTGTGTCGCAACCTGTTAATGGTGGGTCGCAACGTGTAATTATTTCATTACTGGAATTGATTTGGCCAAGTGCAACTGCGCTCTCGGTTCAGTGCGYTCTCCGCTTAGCAGCGGTCTCTGCTCAGTTTGGCAGCTGCGTGAGTGGGAGATGCCCGTGTGCTTCGCGGTTTACCTGATCTTTTTTGTGAGGTTCTCTTGAAGATCACTCCGCGACACACGCTGCAGCACTGTCGTTCAGCAACAGATGATATGCTGTCAGACACTGTCATTCCCACACGCATCACTCACCTCTGTCAAACGGACTCATGCTATCCACAAGTTCTGACTGAGCTCAATCATGAAACGCAAATACAGCGATGAGTTTCTCTTTCATACAAACTTTGAGAAATAACGAGCAGCGCCCACAATGTTTGATGCGGGGCTAGTGCTTAGTAACGAGTCTCAAAACGAACAAATGAATAAAGCGACACGTCCTGACCAAACATTCACAGCATGATGGTAAACCCAGGGAGTTCTTTCAGAACAAGCCAGAATGCTTCAGGAAACAATTCTCAGCAGATTCCACATCTCCATCTGAGTGCCATCTTTATGGGCCCATACATCTCTGTACAGGCAGCATTTAGATCCCCCCCCCCCCCCCCAAAAAAAGGCCTACTTTAGCTATTGATTTATCTGGGCTTAATAGTCACACTACCCAGCTCCATGGGGAATAACACTAGAACCCGACCAATTTATCGGCTGACCGATATGTTCGGACGATATTAGCCGTTTACGGAAGTATCTGTATCACCATTTAATCCACTGAAAAGGACAGATAATATTTGTGCTGAAGAGGGCGCTCTTTACATGGCCCTAGCCTATCTTGCCTTGGCATGCTACAGCAAGACTGGAAGCGATCACCCAACGCAGTTACACTAGTCAGAGAGGAGAGTTAACTACTGTGAACTGTTTCTACGGTGCTGTTTCTACGAGTGCTGAGTATATAGAAGCTTGACAGCTCAATAAAATGTGAACTGTCCATGTACTGTTACATGAAGTGCCATGGTAGGGTGTTTTTCCATTAGAAAATCTAGTCTTTCTGGTGCTCCTACATTTTATGTGGTGCTCCTAACCTTTTAGTTCACAAATTCAAAGCTTGTCACATGCGCCAAATACAACAGGTGTAGACCTAACTTACAAACCCTTAACCAACAGTGCAGTTCATGAGTTAAGAAAATATTTACCCAATAAAATAAGTAAAAAATTATAAAAATTAACAGAATAAAATAACGAGGCTAAATACAGGGTCAATGTGCGGGGGTACAGGTTAATCGAGATAACTTGTACATGAAATAAATAATCCAGTGGACATTTGATTAATTGTTCAGCTTGGGGGTAAGAAGCTGTTGAGGAGCCTTTTGGTCCTAGACTTGGCGTTCCTGTACCGTTTGCCGTACGGTAGAAGAGAAAACAGACTATGACTTGGGTGACTGGAGTCTGGCAATCTTATGGGCTTTCCTCTGACACTGCCTATTATATAGGTCCTGGATGGCAGGAAGCTTGGCCCCAGTGATGTACTGGGCCAAACGCACTACCCTCTGTAGTGCCTTACGGTCAGATGCCGAGCAGTGGCCATACCTGGCGGTGATGCAACCAGTCAGGATGCTCTCGATGGTGCAGCTGTAGAACATTTTGAGGATCTGGGGACCCATGCCAAATCTTTTCAGTATCCTGAGGGGGGAAAGGAGTTGTTGTGCCCTCTTCACGACTGTCTTGGTGTGTTTGGACCATGTTAGTTCATTGGTGATGTGGACACCAAGGAACATGAAAACTCTCAACCCACTCCACTACAGCCCCGTCGATGTTAATGGGGGCCTGTTCGGCCCACCTTTTCCTGTAGTCCACAATCAGCTCCCTTGTCTTGCTCACAATGAGGGAGAGGTTGTTGTCATGGCACCACACGGCCAGGTCTCTGACGTCCTTCCTATAGGTTGTTGGTGATCACAGGGCACTGACCTGGCTAGTGGCTCGCTACACTACCAAGTAAACACAGAGCAGGGACGTACAGTATACAGTGATGTTATTGGTTGGACAGATGGTGTGCCTCATTTTCATTCTATTAAACAAGTTAAACAAGTCGTGACTGCAAAACATGCAAGTTAAAAAAAATACATTTTGCAACAGCGCGACACAAATAGCCATCCTCGTGATTAAAACATTATCGTTGATGACAGTCGGCCCGTGTTCTATAGAGATATGACTTGTGCTCACAGTCACAAAGCAATCAGGTGGCCACCGTATAGCTATTAGCGCTCCTCATTTGGGAGTTTATGGCAGCATACTTTGAATGATAATTATGTGGGAACAAAAGGCAGGTTGGAAGACAAAGGCAGGTTTAGAGTGAATGGGTTGGCCCTGTGCCGCAGTAAGTGTTCAGAAAGGGATTAAACAAGGTAATTATCTCGGAGAATGGATGGATGGGGGAAAGGAAAGCGGTCTCAGGTTGGCTCTGTCTGTCTCCACTTAGCACCTCAGAAATAGCAACTGCACGATCAGATCGAGACACAGGACATAGCTGAAAAATAGGGGCAGGTAAAAGACACACACAACGACGTCGCAGAGACTCTTAGTTACCACCCCAAGACCCTTCTCYCGCTCACCTCTCTGATCTTGTCTCGTTTCTCCTTGATGTCGGGCTCCCCAGGGTCTCCATCGTTGACCCCCACCACCTTGGGCATGGGGACCGGCGGTAACGGCTTGGGCCCCTCCTTCTTCAGGTCCTCCAGCACCTTGCTCTTCTCCGTCTGGATCTCAGCCCGCAGCTCGTCCCGGGACTTCCTCAGCTTCTCCTTTGCTTCCTGCAACGCCCGCTCGTGGTCCGCTCGGATCTTATCCCGCAGGCTCTCCTCCTCCTCCCTAAAGAGAGACAGGAAGTCAGCCACAGGTTACAACACAACCAGGAAGTAAATTACATCAAACCAAACAGATTGAAATATTACATATAGGCCTAACATTGTATAACAAAGTAAAGATCTGGTCCACATGTCTGGGCTTATTCCTTAAGGCCATATTCAGCCTACTGTGGAAAAATAAATACAAAGGAATCAAAAGCCTTGACAAAAAAAACGGTCCTCTTAATCCCTGTTCTCTTGCGGTTCTATAATATACTAGATATGTTAGATATTATAAAACACCTCTACCAGTTCTCAGCTGTAAGGGCCCTGGAGATGCGGGCTGTGAACTGGAGGGCTAAACCCTGACAGAGCAGGGGACTTGCGTGTGTAAGAGAGAGGGAGAAGAGAGAGGGAGAGAACAGGACAGATAAAAGCCAGCCGTGAGTCAAAGTGCATTAGAGCAACTGCCACACAGACAAAAACACACAGTACAGCCTGAGCTGTACGCACAGAAACAGACAGAAAGCCAACATCTCTAGCAGTACAGCGATAAAAGAAAGCATGAAATTGAGAGGAGAGAGCGAGATGAAACAGCCAAAAAAGGGGTCAAGTGGATATGGAGACGTGCTCTGACGAGATCCGCCATCACGGCTCACTTCACCTATGATGAGCCCCTAGGTCGGCAGAGAATAGAGAGCTGCACAACGGGGGGGGGGGGGTCAGAGATCAGATCACTTACTGTAGCACAGACAGGAGGCATTTCATTGCGGCCATTAAAACATTAAAAAGCCAATTTATGCTTGATCCGAAAAAGTGGTCTCAGGCTCCATATGGAGGATATGATGCAATTGTGGAGCCTCCAGAGGCATGCAGAAGCCAAATTGAGCTCCAAATTGAGCTCCTTACCGCATCACCATGCGCCTCCCAAATGTTATAACAATGCGGAGGGCTCCGTATAGCTCCGCATTGACATGATTGGTTGACGGTAGGTGGGGGCGGGAGGTCCTGTATAAACACACTCACTTCCTTGACATCTTCCTTCACAACAGCTCTGCGAAGCGCAAGAAGCATGAATGCCCTGACTTCTGCAGAGGCCATATCCCTGTAAATGTTGCACGGCCAATGCAGACATGGGATTGACCATGCAGCACCTTTAACTCACCAAGACAGACAGGCATTTTAAATGAATTACCCTTCATTCATTCAAAGTGGACTGGCTCCCAGCATAGACAGTGATCCTGTTTTATTTCATAACCATACGGTTCCCTGATGTGGGCCTAGCCACACCCCAGGGCCAAAATAACAGCGCCACACTACTTACATTAACCCGGGCATCAGAACATTTATGTCGATGTGCGTGTCGGTCTCCATACTAATTGATAGGAAATGGGTTTACACAGTGATGAGGTTTGTGTGTGTTTAGAACTGACTCAGTCCGGATAGACACACTGTACTGGCATTTCTAACCCACCAGAGGGCTGGAGTCATATGCATCGATAAGTATGCCCTCGCAAACATGCATTCAAATATGATATTTAGTGGGTTATAATGTTCAGACTGACTGACTGAAGCGCTTAGCGGTCATGAGTGTTTACATGTGTGTGGCACGGCAGCGTGTAATGAGAGGGTGTTTTCATCCCACACCTTGCTATAACGGCTCCTAGTGAGACGGAAAGGCCAGGATGACAACATGAAACACCAATAATACGGCATTACTATACAGCCCTGGGCCTAATGGGCGGAGTAAACATCCGACTCAATTATGGTGACGAAGACATGAGCCCAGGCCCCAGCAATCAAGCCTGCCTCGGCTAACGTTCCTGTTCCCTTCAGCAGACAAGAGAAATCGCCACAACCTTCCTGATTAGTGCCTGCAGTCATGTGCATCGTCATAGTCACTTCCTGCTTTCATTAGCCTCTTCCAATGGCATCTCATCTTCTATTGTTACAGGAACATTTGGTACTCTGTGTCAAAAGCCATCATCAGCAATGGTAAAGGCAGAACACTGCCATATCTAGGAAAATAATATTAACCATGGAAACAATGACTGGCAAAACGGAGGCAGCAGGGTGTAACCATGGTAATGCTAGAACACTTGCAGCCGGTCTATGAGAAAAGATTGTCAAGACTGCACCACGATGTAATTACTATTATGCTTCGGATGTACAGTGGGGCAAAAAAGTATTTAGTCAGCCACCAATTGTGCAAGTTCTCCCACTTAAAAAGATGAGACGCCATTAATACAGGTAACGAGTGGAGGACAGAGGAGCCTCTTAAAGAAGAAGTTACAGGTCTGTGAGAGCCAGAAATCTTGCTTGTTTGTAGGTGACCAAATACTTATTTTCCACCATAAATTTGCAAATAAATTCATTAAATATCCTACAATGTGATTTTCTGGATTTTTTCTTTCTCATTTTGTCTGTCATAGTTGAAGTGTACCTATGATGAAAATTACAGGCCTCTCTCATCTTTTTAAGTGGGAGAATTTGCACAATTGGTGGCTGACTAAATACTTTTTTGCCCCACTGTATATAGTTCACTGGGGTATTTGGAAAAAGCCATGGGATGGTTTTTCAATACAGTCAACAATTTTTTGGAATTATAATTATTATTTTTTAATATAAATTTGAATATTTGTAGCAATGTTGAAGTAAATACCTGCAGTGAACTTGAGAAATACGTTAGGATAGTTAATTTAATCTGTCACATTATTATGTAGTGTATGTTAGTCCCCAGGAGGGTTGCACATTTTGGGGAATATTCAGAGGAAAGTTTCCGTGAAAAAAAAAAAAAAAAAGGGAATTACCGGGAATATGTGCAATATTAATATCATTTAAATGTAGATTTTTTTTGCATTTGATATATTTACATATCATATGGAGACAGAAACATGAACCTTTTACCTAATCATAAATAAGACAATTGCAAATTATTAAATCCTTCCAATAGAAATAATTTTAAAAAGTTTCAAATGTAACTTTAATTAAATTAGTTGACTCTTCACATGGGATGATTTCACTGAACAAAAAAAAAAGGAAATATTTAATGCTCCATCGCATCTCCCAGAAACGTTTTCAACATACATAAAATGATAGTCTAGAAACAAAAGCTTTGGTTGTCTTCCTCTCAGGTTTCCATGTCTTCTCCCTGGACCTCCTCAATGTCCACCTCTTGAATATCAGCCTCATCTTCAGGCACAACCTTGTATAGGATGGCTCGTTGTCAGGCTCAAAAAGCCTCGAATTTGCCCAGATGGCCACCAATTTTTCAACCCTTGTATTGGTCAGCCTGTTGCGTGCTTTGGTGTGTGTGTTCCCAAACAAGGACCAGTTGCGCTCTGACGCAGCTGATGTTGGTGGGATTTGGAGGATGATGTAGGCAACAGGGGAAAGATTCTCAGATCCACAAAGTCCCTTCCACCAGGTGGCTGATGACATATGTTGGCACGACTGCCATATTGCATCTCCATCCCAAAGCCCTTGCTTGCACCAGACAGGATGCCCTTTCCAGCATACTTGGGGTCCAACATGTACGCTGCGGCATGTATGGGCTTCAGGCAGAAGTCTTCACCCTTTTTGATTTATTTCAGAACCGCTTGGAGCAACAGTGAAGTGGGCAGGGCAGTACGGATTTATTCTCTTACATCTGCAAGCAGAGTCTGAACATCAGACAGGACGACATTGTCTCCCTCAATCCGTGCAATGGCTACTGCTATAGGTTTCAGGAGTTTCAGGCTGGTTAACACTCTCTCCCAAAATACATMATCCAGGAGGATCCTCTTGATTGGGCTGTCCATATTGGCAGAGTGCGATATGGCCATTTCTTGGCTTGGTGAGGTAGATTGCTGCTWTAACTCGATGACCCTTCATACCTAACCATTTTCTTGGCACTCTTGTAGAGTGTATCCATTGTTCAGTGCCATGACGTCCTTGAGGAGCAGATTCAATGCATGAGCAGCACAGCAAATGGGTGTGATGTGAGGGTAGGACTCCTCCACTTTAGACCAAGCAGACTTCATGTTCACAGCATTGTCTGTCACCAGTACAAATACCTTCTGTGGTCCAAGGTCATTGATGACTGCCTTCAGCTCATCTGAAATGTAGAGACCGTGTGTCTGTTGTCCCTTGTGTCTGTGCTCTTGTAGAATACTGGATGGGGGTGGAGATAATGTAGTTAATTATTCCTTGCCCACGAACATTTTACCAGCCATCAGAGATGATTGCAATAGTCTGCTCTCTATGATTTGCTCTATATCCAGTAAATGAGTAGATAAAGCATGTCTGGTTGGAGGGGTGTATGCTGAGCGAAGAACATTCAGAAATCTCTTCCAATACACATTGCCTGTGAGCATCACAGGTGAACCAGTTACATACACAGCTCGAGCAAGACATTCATCAGCATTTCTGACTACGTTCCTCCATTGAGTCAAAAAAAACTTCTGATTCCAGGAGGACCGTGAGCTGTTGCTATCGATAAGGTGTCTGATTCATCATTTTCACCTCGAAAAGAAGTAGAAGGACTTTTTTCAGAGGTTGCTTGTTGTCAGTGCTGAGGGAACTTTATGCACTTGGCCAGATGATTCTGCATCTTTGTTGCATTCTTCACATATGATTTGGCACAGTATTTGCAAATGTACACAGCTTTTCCTTCTACATTAGCTGCAGTGAAATGTCTCCACACATCAGATAGTGCCCGTGGCATTTTCATGTAAAGATTAGGGTAAAAACGAGTAGAAAAACAATTGCATGTACAGATAAATAGTTAACCTTTTACGGCTAGGGGTTCCGCTAGCGGAACGTTGACAACAGCCAGTGAAATTGCAGAGAGTGAAATTCAAAAAAATATATAGAAATATTTAACTTTCATACAATCACAAGTGCAATACACCAAAATACAGCTTAACTTCTTGTTAATCTAGCCACCGTGTCAGATTTCAAAAACTCAGAAATAACAATATAATTCATGCCATACCTTTGAAGATTTTCTGTTGGCACTCCAATATGTCCCATAAACATCATAAATGGTCCTTTTGTTCGATAAATTCCATCGTTATATCTCCAAAACAATCATGTTTGTCATAAAATATATTCACCCCACCCAGCATTGTAATCAAAACTTTCCAGAAAGCGTGTAGTCCTTGGCTCAGACAGTGTAGTAGTCTGGGCTCAATAGCATCTCATTAGAGTGCAAGATCTTCAGACTCAGCTGTACATGTGATGGAATAATGCAGAGGGTTGCAATTCCATTGAATTGGGGACAGTTTAACCAAAATATGCCACAAGACCTAGAATTGCCTTGTGTAGCCCACAAAAAAAGGTTCCCTGTTTTTTGATGAATTTAGGGAAAATTCCCAGGCTTAACTTCCCATGGAAAATATCCGGAAATTTACGACCATTTGCAACCCTAGTCATGTGGTGTTGGTTTACAAGCACACAACGACAAGAGACCGGAGCCTTGAGAAACTGACTGTCGTGCAGCATGCGCCAGGTGATCTAATTCCAGTATGGGATTCACAACTAAATGTTAGTCAGCTAGATATCTTAGAAATATTAAGTTAAATCTAAAATGGGCTAAATGCTGTGCAGTTGTGCATTTGGTTTGCTAATTTAGTAGCTAGTTTGCAAAATGTTTAGCCTCTTCTAAAATCAAGCATTCGCTTGGTAACAGCAGTGAATCCCCTCCTGAATCAAAAGCCTTGCTGGCTAATATTCATTTTGTGCGTGCAGCAAACTGAGTAGCATGAGTTACTTGTATCATTTAGGTCAGAAACTGTACAAAATGTTCACAATGCGCTTGTTAGAATTTAGTGTTGTCTATAAGGATTCCTTAGTACATTTTGTTAGCATTTTGGTAAATGAAGTTTTTTGGGCTTTGAAAATTAGCAAGTACTTTAAATAAATACCTGCAGTCAACTTCTGCAATAGGTAACAGATAAAGCAGAATGTTCATTTTGCCTGTTTGATAATTTTTCTTCATTTAGCTTTTTCCTTATGAAGCTTGCCCAAAAGAGCGGTTTGAGCCAGCCACGTGTTTGTTTACAAAGAAGCATAATGAGCAAAATGGGAGCTTCGTGACGCAAGTCACTCCTGCAGCGCAACTTAAGTGAGGTGATACACTTGCATGAAATTCACAAGTAATGTTTGCCAGCTACACACACACAATACCAGTCAAAAGTTGACACCTACTCACAAGGGTGTTCTCTTTATTTGTACCATTGTCTACCTTGTAGAGTAATAGCGAAGACATCACAACTATGAAATCATGTAGTAAGCAAAAGTRTTAAAATAGATTTTATATTTGAGACGCTTCAAAGTAACCACCCTTTGCCTTGATGACAGCTTTGCACACTCTTTGCATTCTCTCAACCAGCTTCATGGGGGTAGTCACCTGAAATGCAATTCAATTAACAGGTGTGCCTTGTTAAAACGTTAATTTGTGGAATTTCTTTCCTTCTTAATGTGTTTGAGCCAATCAGTTGTGTTGTGACAAGGTAGGGGTGGTATACAGATGATGGTCTTTTACCAAATAGGGTAAAAGTCCATATTATGGCAAGAACAGCTCAAATAAGCAAACAGATGACAGTCCAKCYTTACTTTAAAACATGAAGGTCAGTCAATGAACATTTCAAGAACTTTGAACGTTTCTTCAAGTGGTCGCAAAAACAATCAAGCGCTATGATGAAACTGGCTCTGAGAACCGCCATTGGAAAGGAAGTCGCAGAGTTACCTCTGCTGCAGAGGATAAGTTAATTAGAGTTAACTGCACCTCAGATTGCTGCCCAAATAAATGGTTCAGAGTTCAGGTAACAGACACATCAACTGTTCAGAGGCTGGTTGAAATCAGGCCTTCATGGTCGAATTTCTGCAAAGAAACCACTACTAAAAAGGACACCAATAATAAGAAGAGACTTGCTTGGGCCAAGAAACACGAGCAATGGACATTAGACCGGTGGAAATCTGTCCTTTGGTCTGATGAGTCCAAATTTGAGATTTTTGGTTCCAACCGCCGTGTCTTGTGAGACGCCGAGTAGGTGAACGGATGATCTCCGCATGTGTGGTTCCCCCCCTGAAGCATGGAGGTGGTGGTGTGATAGTGCTTTGCTGGTGACACTGTCAGTGATTTATTTAGAATTCAAGGCACACTTAACCAGCATGACTACCACAGCATTCGGCAGCGATACACCATCTCATCTGGTTAGCGCTTAGAGGGACAATCATTTGTTTTTCAACAGGACAATGACTCAAAMCACTCCTCCAGGCTGTGAAAGAGCTATTTGACCAAGAAGGAGAGTGATGGAGTGCTGCGTCAGATGACCTGGCCTCCACAATCCACAATTGAAATGGTTTGGGATGAGCTGGACTGCAGAGAGAAGGAAAAGCAGCCAACAGCATATGTGGGAACTCCTTCAAGACTGTTGGAAAAGCATTCCAGGTGAAGATGGTAGAGAGAATGCCAAGAGTGCGCAAAGAATCTTTGAAGAATCTTAAATATATTTTGATTTGTTTAACACTTTTTTGGTTACTACATGATTCCATATGTGTTATTTCATAGTTTTGATGTCTTCACTATTATTCTACAATGTAGAAAATAGTAAAAAGAAACTGAACGAGTAGGTGTGTCCAAACTTGACTGGTACATATGTGGAAAAAGTACCCAATTGTCATACTTAAGTAAAAGACAGCTTAATAGAAAATGACTCAAGTAAAAGTCACCCAGTAAAATACTTTTTGACTTCTACTCAAGTAGTATTTGTTTTTAAATATTTAAGTAACAAAAGCAAAAATAATTTCAAATTCCTTATATTAAGCAATATATGAATATATATAATACGGCACCATTTTTTATTTTTACGGATAGACGGGTACACTCAGACATCATTTACAAACGAAGCATGTGCTTAGTGAGTCTGCCAGATCAGAGGCAGTAGGGATGACCAGGGATGTTCTCTTGATAAGTGAGTGAATTGGGCCATTTTTCTGTCCTGCAAAGCATTCAAAATGTAAAGAGTACTTTTGGGTGTCAGGGAAAATGTATGGAGTAAAAAGTACATTATTTTCTTTAGGAATGTAGTGAAGTAAAAGTTGTCAAATATAAATAGTAAAGTACAGATACTTTAAAGTACTAAAGTAGTTGAGGTATTTTTACTTAAGTACTTTACACCACTGTAACAAACTATTAAGTTAACTAAGCTCCGCCAAATAAATTCTCCCCAGCTTCATTTTGCTAACTTGCTAATGTCATTAAAGTGGCTAACGCTAGCTAGCAAGATCAAGCTTCTTGGTAACAGCAGCAGAGACATTATCACTGCTGCCTAATATTTGTTTTGTGCATGCTGCAAACTGTGTTTTGAGATACTTGCACAACTTTATGAGCTGGGTTGTCTGTCCTAGTCCTAGTAGTAAATTAGCATTTACCTAGCCTCCGTTATGAGAAGTCCTTGGTACTTGTTAGCATTTTGGTAAGGGATGTTTTTGGGGATTTTATTACATTTGAAAAAAMAAACAGYGCCCCGTGTTTACACTACCGGTAATACCGTATATATCCYGGGATGGCACAGGCACAGTATTAAGGTATGGAAATCTGGATACCTCCCAACCCTAGTAATTACCTATTTGTCCAATAATGCTGGGGGAAAAGAGGGCAGTCTTTGTCACAGTGCAATTTGTGGATACCAGGATGTGGCTTTTTCACACAGCTTTAGAGAATCCATTAACGATTGCCGAAGAGAACCACTATTGTTGATCTCAGATGTTGTCATCTCCTAACCTATTGCTGCTTTCTCCTTTCTCTCTCACACACACAAACATTTTACTGTACTTGTAAGGACCAATTGATTCCCATTCAAAAGCCTATTGTCCTTAACCTTAATTCTAACTCTAAAAGCTACGCCTAAAATATCAGTTTACCTTGTGATGACCGGCAAAAAGTACTCACCTGTTAGCATTTTCCTTGCTTTATTATTCGTGAGGACTTCTAGTACTCAGAAGTATAATAAAACAGGGAGACAGGTTTATAGTCAAATAAAATTGGCACCGGCTCCAGGAGAATATTAATTTGTTTACCTATTCATTGATGGAAATATCAGTCGATAGAAATACATGACTGGTCAGGTTTATTGGTCTATACTATAGATTCAGATTGGTAAATAAGCTGCATAACGAATATACTGTGCACGGGCCAATAAATTTCCAATAAATTGTGCAAGTGAACTTATAGACTCTATAGGTTCACTTGCATAATTTATTGGAAATTTATTGGCCCGTGTACAGTATATTCGTTATGCAGCTTATTTACCACACGTGTACAGCATACAGGTAGAGCCCTGAAGTGGAGAATCTGTCAGATAGCGCAAGARCGGCTGCAGCATCTGGTGGTGCTTTTAAGACAACTGGGAACACTGAAAAATTYGAGGTCAAATCATGACGTCAGTGATCTTCAGGTCTGAAAGTCGGAGCTCAAGATAAAGGCCTGAGTTCGTGTTGGAATTCCGAGTTAGATGACCGTTCAAGACGATTTCTCCCAGTCGGAGGTCGTTCCCCCCCCCAGTTAACTTGAACATGTCATCAAACGGCAACGGAAGGAAGGGTGCGTCAGCATGTCACACCACTGTGCAATGAACTGGAGGCAGTTTGGATTTAGAAAACATATACTTAATTGTTTGAAACCTTTATGTTTAATACGAGGTATGTCTTAACTTGCTTCAAAGTAGACTATCAGATCTSTTTCTAAATGTAATCTCCGTCACATGGAACCGGTAACATGTGTAGTGCATCTAACCCTTTTACATTTACATTTAAGTCATTTAGCAGACAATGGCGTTTTCTTGCTAATTGCATTATGGAACGAACATTTGCCGTAGCCTACAGTCTTGTGCACATTGCTGCGCTCATTAAGAAATAATAGTTTCTGCATTTTAAGCTAAACGCCTGTTGCATCAGACTTTTATATTTTTTAATGTAGCCTAGTCCTACTGGTTGTATGAATTTGAGATCTATCATCCCACAAAGGTCCCAGAGTGTTTTGGAATAGGCTATTTCTTTCTCGACAAGATGACCAACAGAATAGGTAGCCTAAACTTTTCTACTATAGTAAATTGACATAGACTAGTGATTTATACATTCGTTACTTTACTTCTTGGCTGAGGAAAAGTAAAATGTGGACAGTTATTCTAACATGTTCAAAGTGCACATCTGAATTCGGTAAGAAGGACCACAAATCGTTGCATGTTGTTTCTGTCATCCTGAGCACTGTGGGTTGACACACGAATCAGGTTTCGCAACTCAATGCATATGGGTCCGTTAAATTTCTCAAAAGACCGGTAAATAAAAATGTTGCAAATGAAAACCCTGACACACACACTCATCTAAAATATAGGAGGAGACGCGGTGGCGACATCTGAGGTACAAGGATCAAACCCTTTTTCAGAGGGATGCTTCATTCCCCGGTGCTCCCTGGCACTCTGCCTATCCCGAGGCTTTTGGTCCAGGCACACGGGGCAGAATGACTCACTGTGGAGAGCAGCAGACTGCCTTAGCTTCCCCACAGAGACAGCCTCCACCACGGTACTATTCAGAATGGCCATGATGCTTAGATCAGAGCTCATTCTCAGGGATAAGAAATAAAACCTCTTCCCCTGGCTGTATCTTGGGAGGCTGAGGTTTCACATTAAGCAGAGGAGCTGGAGATGAGAACATGGGTAGGGCTCTACGCCGACTTAAAAAAAAAAAAGAAAAAAAAAAGGAGCACATGTGCACCGAAGTTGAAGAATATAGGCACACAAAGGAAGTTAGGAGCACAATTCAAAATATTTAAGGTACTCAAGTTGATGGAAGTCTCTAGCTACCATTCCCTGCCATTGTAAGTGATGCTGTGTGTCCCAAAAAGCAATTTAGCAATAGACAAAGAAAACAGTATCCAATATAACAATGTGTCCTACTCCATACCCCAATCCCCATATCCTGCCCCCCCATCCCCATAATAACTAGGGTTGCCAACTTTCTCACTAACAAATAAGGGACAAAAGGTGGCGTGCCAGTGCACAGTGCCACGGCGGTGTGGGTATGGTGCTGTGTGAATGAATGAATATACAGTGTATATCATATTCTTAGTCAATTGGAAAGGCAAAACATTTTTATATTCCATTTAGTCTACAGCTTTACTAAAATTGTATCATTATGTAAACATGTGAATAAACCTCAAAATAAATGATCAAAGAAATCACAACATTTTTAAAACATATTTCAAATGCAAAAGAGGAAAAAGGTCTACTTTTTCCATGGATATTTTTTGCTGCTCTTGACTGATTCAAGCAGTCCTTTGTCATTTTGCATAGCCAGAGAGAAGTCCTTACATGACAAGTCACAGTTCACAAATATTTGAAGTTCATTTTTGATCAGCTCTGTCACAGAGCATCTGTGCTGCATCTGTTTCTTGAGTCTGACCATTTAAAATGGTCATCAGAGAGAAAATCCTCTCTAGAAAGGCATTTGAGCCTGGCACACTGAGGACAAATGAGACAATCCTGAACATGTTGATCAAGTTGGCTTTCCCTAGGTTTTGGAAAACTGCCACCCACGTCTCACTGGTGGATTTTGTGGTATCCTGTCTGGCTTTCTGTATTTCCTCCCGGCTAGTACAAAACTCATCATAGAGTTGGTCCATAATGACTGTGTCATTTTGAGGGCAACCACCACCTGCTCCAGGTCAGTGAAGGAGAGCTCCTCATAGAGGCAGATCAGTTCCACCATTACATTTTCTGGTGAGAAATCAAACCACTTGTCAATGTATGTAATGAGTGTCATAGAACTTCAAAGTCCTGTTGCTGCTTGGAGTAAGAGCTGGCCAGCTATGCAGGAGACGAGCGACAGTTGGATGAAGAGCGCACCATTGTGTGCAAAGATGTCGCAGAATTTCACTCCATTCAATGGGAAGCAGATACTGAGAAGTGGCTGTAGATCTTGAAAACAATTGTCTCAATATCCACTGACAGCTAATCTCAGGCGTGCTTGCAGGCATTATGAGCTACGTGAGCTGGGCAATTAGCTTTCAGAATGCGATTGTTGGCATTGCTCAATAACTGGTAAAAGGAGAGGTGTTTTCTAAAGTTGACATTGCTATTATCTGCTGCATAGGCTGTGATGTGTGTAATATCCAGTTCATGCTTTTCCAGACAGTTCATCAAAGCTTGATGTATGCCATTTGCAGTTTCATCATAAAAGTCAAGTAACTTGCGCTGCACTCCATCAGACACAGAGAAATATCTCACGCACACTGGACACGTTTCTATTTCCCTTGTTTGAGGCGTCACTGGCAACTGAGAAATACACGGGCTCACCTTCGGTCGGGGACAGATCACCCAAAATATCCCGCACAGTATTTGGTCCCAAAACATTCATTGGAATCATCTCAGCTCGTTCTTCCCAAGTGCATCTTCTTCACAACATTTGAGTCATGAAACAAGGCACCTTTGAGCTTAAGACAGTCAGTGCTGTTGTAGCTGAGTCCATGTTTAACCGTATGGTACACATAAGGCTTAATTTGCCGCGATTGTCATTTTCCGAAGGAAAGACGTCACGATGAATGCACCGATATTGCGTGCACCTTTAACTAGCGTGGCCTTCTTTGTGCATTTCTGTAGATGCATGCTGAGTTAGGTTATTCTCCCCTCCAAGGCCAATTGAGAATTCCCGACATCAGGGACATCCCGGCTAATACGGGACATTTGGCAACCCTAATAATAGCTGCCATGGCGCCGCAACTCTGCCTAAACAAAAGAACTCTGCACATATTTTAGATGATTAAGTGTTTAAATTAGCTTTTTTGTTTTTAATAAGTCATGAAGTGTTGGTTTCGATATGTTTGGTTGTTTTTATTCATAGAGCTGAAAAACTGATGGCAAGTCTCCTTGTTTGGTTTGGCTAGCTACATAGCTAGCTGATGGCTAATGTTAGCATTTAAAAAGATGCACCGGCTCCTTGATCAATGACACCTGACTGCATTGTGGAAATGGCAAAGAGCTTGTAGTGAGGATGACTAATGCTACGGACTGATGTATGCTACACATTAGTTGTGGAGGACTACTAAGTCCAGGCTACAGAGAGGTTGAGCTGAGGACGACATCAGGGCCAGCAAGCGAACTCTATCACCTGGCATCACAGGCAGGCTAGAGAGGCTGAKGACATCAGGGCCAGCAAACCAACTGCATCACTATCATCAAATCATCTAGCTCCACTGGGTTGTCAAAAGCACCAGTTTGTTGTGAAGAAACTGTCCAAAGCTGGCTTCATCACCATCAATTTCATTGTTTCGTTAATCTACCTAAATGCCATGTCTAGTTTGATTTTTCTCTTTATCAGTAGGCCTATACTGCAATTCAGCTTTTAACTGTGAATGTGTAGCCTGCAAGATTAAATGAACACATGAAACAATAAATCCTTCATATAACTGTCTCTCCTGCTTTCTGCCATCCTCCCACAGCTCTCTGTTCGGTCGTGTTCCATCCTTCCATCTGTGTGGGCCCTGATGACATCAGCCCGGATGGACAGTGGGTTTAGAGTTACTCATCTCTAGTCCTGGCCCAGGCATATGCTCTTTAAAATGAGGATTAGGGAGGAATGAGTAAGCCTTCGCTTTTTTACCTCCATTTTTCTCCTGACTATTTACAAGGTAGCGGAAAGAGAATTAACACCAGGGATTTAAGGAACAGCAGAGTGCTGGATTAGCTACCTAGTATTGACACTAGAACCAGAAAGCAACGGAGGGAGAGCGGGAAGTAGAGAGTGAAAGACGGTAGAGGATTTGCAAACGCAGAGATGCTGTTTTGGGGGTTGAAATGAATAATGTAATGCAATGAAACGCTTCCCCTGCACACAGGTGTCTCACCCACGGAAATTACTTCATCCATTGATCTCCTGCTCCGCTTAAAACCTCCCGCTCCACAGAATTAATTACGACTGGTGGCTTGGAGGGTTTGATGGCTGATTCACAGCGTCTCTCCCTCCATCTCCCCCTTTCTCCTCTCATTACGCCAGGGTCTTCACAGTGCAGCCATCGTCGCTGGTTACTGATAGTGTTTACTTTGAGAATCAGTCATTTGCTTGGGAAAATCACACCTGTGCTCTGCTCATTTGGAATTGTTTCCCCTCTTTAAGAGGAATAAATGAATGCCAAGCAGGTGGAAGAAGTGTGTGCTAAATACCAAGAGGCGCACTGCAGAATGGATAATGTCCACTGTTCAAGGTTATCAAGTCCAGTGTCTCAGTGTCTCAAACAAGGTAGAGAACATAATGGGTTTATAAATCAGGAGCACAGAATTGAACAAAAACCCTCACCCGAAGTTGATAGCTAAAATAGTCAGTGAAAGCAGTCCCTCTCTGGTGAAACCCATTGACGTAGGCCTAAGAGGCAAGTCTGTGCATTTGTTTGCTCTGTATCAAAACTGCTCTCAGAGAGAAGGGCTCTCCTGGGAACAATAGCCTCATGGTATCGATCGAGTGATGCACACAAGTCTAGCTTTACTTCACCTTTAAGTGGATAGGTCTGACAGATAGTGAATAAAATACATGCTGAGTACAATTGTTCCGTCTTCCTCCTCCACCTTCGTCTTGTGTTCATATAAGCCGCTGCTGGCCATAGACTTCCCGTCCCAGACTTCCCATGACCCACTTGGCATGCCTGAAAGCGAGCGGTGGTGTAACGGACAACAGCACTCCAGCTTGGCATTCAGGGGTGTGTAATGACATACTTTCCCTGGCTGCTCAGCCATTGTTCCAGCTGGTCACCTGAGCCCCTGGCTGTATGGCCTCATCACAGCATCATGACCTATATGCCTGTGTGACTAATGCCTCTTAACAGCGTTCCTCAGCGCTACAATCCTGGGCACCAACAGGGCTGTACAATTACTCTAGCCCAGAAGTAGTAACACTCATGATTCAATTATCAATCATCAAGCTTGAGGCTAGATGAGTATGATGTGGGCTGCTACAAAATGGTGCTCTACACAGCAAGACCAGTCAACTGAAAAACAAAATGGGAAATTGTGGGTTTTGTAGCAACTGTGGGAAAGGTGCTGAAATCACAAACCTCTGCTGCAGCCCCAATTTAATTTACTCATCAGCATGTACTAATTATCACACCAGTTGCCAACAACCGCTGAGGTTAATTCCACTTCAATCTCTAAGGTCCTGAATTGAAGGCCATAGAGATTGGATACGGTTTCTAATTCACTGGGCCTCTGTTTGAACTCATTTCCTGAATTGACAGAAGTCATAATGGAATGTAGACTGCAGCTCCGGTCGGTTGGCTGGCAAGTGATGCCACTTGGCTTAAGTGCTGTCCCTGCCAGCCATTGTGTTTTAGAGAGCATTGTGTTACAGTCAGACACACAAACAAGTCTCTCTCTCAAAGAAGCTCGTCATCACCATTAGCGAGCGGGAGCAGCTTGGAGCAGACAAACGAAGGCAAAGTGAGACACTCCAACAGGCGATGACGAGTCAAACACACTGCTCTGCTCAGGCAGGGGCTGGCACCATGGCTGGCTGACACTCTGTCGTCCCTGAGTAATGTGCAGGATCCTGGGAGAGCCTTATCCATTGGTCTCTCCCCTCCCTTAGGGGGTCTGGGCTGATCAGCGCTTTGTGACAGAGCACTAAGTCCATGATAAATCCAGCTTCAGACTGTTTTAGCCATGGGCCCTGCAGTTCACTTACAGCTGAGTCTGACTGCTGCAGCATGGAAAGTGTGTGTGTGTGTGTGTGTTACTGAATTGATTGGCTTTTCAGCAATGTGCTCTGTACTCATGGATTCTTGGGTTTCAGATGTGTCTTTCTCTAGAAATGTGTATAGCCATCATGTTTATCTTGATGGCCTTCTATTAGTCTAGTCATACACTAGTGTACAAAACCTTAGGAACACTTGCTCTTTCCATGACAGACTGGGTGAATACCAAAGCTATGATCCCTTGATGTCACCTGCTAAATCTACTTCAGCCAGAGTAGATGAAGGGGAGGAGACTGRTTAAAGAAGGATTTTGAAGCCTTGAGACATGGATTGTGTATGTGTGCCATTCAGACAGTGAATGGACAAGACAAAAGATTTAAGTGCCTTTGAACGGGGTATGGTAGTAGGTGCCAAAGGACATCCAGCCAACTTGACACCACTGTGGGAAGCATTGGAGTCAACATGGGTCAGCATCCCTGTGGAACACTTGACAAATTGTAGAGTCCGTGACCTAACAACTTGAGGCTGTTCTGAGGGCAAAAAGGGGTTGTAACTCAATATTAGTAAGGTGTTCCTAATGTTTTGTACTCTATTTCAACCACATTTCTCTATGGTTGTCTTTCAATAGCCATGTAGCATAGATCTCCCAGTCACGTTAGTCTTGTGTCTCTGGGGTTTTGTTTGTGTTGCACCTTCTCAGACCAGTCTGCCCTTCTCTACCCCTCATCTTACACACACACACAACCGTTTACAGCTTGAGTACATTCTTGGATCGTCAGAAAGACAAAAACCATCTACAGCACATGCATGAGAATCCCAGATCTAGGGCCATTAAGTTGCCTAGCCATTTCATGGATGGCAGAAACTGGTAAGTGGGTGGGGGAGGAGAAGAGACACAGAGCTCATGTTTGGCTCCAGAGCCTGAGGAGCCCTGAGAGGAGATCCTCTCTATGGGTCATAAGTGAAAGCAGAAGCCCAGCTGTTCCCACACATAATACATTATTCATGAACAGCCAGCAACGCTGACCCGGGTAGTGTATTCACGGAGAGAAATCCCTGCGACATGATAGTCTTTCTCCATGGATTCAACCCAGTGAATGAGTTCCCCTAGCGCAACAAACAGTAATGCCAGCTTTCCAACAGTCTAAATAGTGTATGACAACCTGTGACTGTTTGGTGTTCTGCAGGTTCTTTAGTTTTTTTTGTGTGGGGGGGGGGGAAGAAAAAAAACAGCATGTTAATAAAAAAGAATATGAAAACCAAAGCCTCCCCATTGCTCTGCATGGTGTTCTTGTTTACATCGATTTCACATGATTAACCCCCCCCCCACTGAAGCAGCAGCATATATTGGTAGTATGCCTAATCATGTATGATGAGATAACAGTACCCATGGTGACCTGGAGGTGTTCAGCTATATTCTGAGAGCCAGTGGCTCAGGAACCCATTTTAGAAGTGCAGTCACACACACGCATGCTTCCTTCTCAGTGTGAAGGGCTGCCTGTCACTGGTTTCACCAGATCTGCAATCCAATAGGTTTTGTTCCATAAGCTCCTCCGCACCGAGATGTGAGAGGTGTGCGCACGTGTATGTGTAATTAGTCATGGTTCAGTGCAATGCTCACACACACACAGAGCTGCAGATGAATCTAGTCATTCTGTTTGTGTCTGACATGGAGAGAATGAAGCATAGAACAGAGGTATGATTCCTAAGATCACACCAATTATGATAAATCAGCAGGCTGGGGTGTCAGGCTGAACTATGACCCAGAGGAGCTAGCCTGCAATGCTACATGACATGTAGATGAACGGGAGGGAAAGGCCACAGCTGCTGTATACATGCCAACACACTAACAGTAAATGACAAGCCAAGAGGTGAAGGGGTTACCTAGCTACAGCCATGGAAATAAACCTGATTATTAGAGATGCATTGTGAGGTTTATGTAATTACATTTACCTGTGGCTCAGTGCAACCACAGCTCTGGTATCGGGTTTCCTCTGGCAGAGACTGATGCACCTACTACGGAAGACCAGCACACAGACTCCGCGAGTAGGCAATTTTTTTATTCATGAATTGATCCCAACCCTGCTAAGGCTGGTTCGTTCTGGCATGATGACACTGGTTGGGCAAATTGTTCCTTCAAGGGACCAGGTCAATCTCTTACCGACTTGGCAGACAGAGATATTTTAAAAATATATAGTACCAGACAAAAGTTTGTACACACCTACTCATTCAAGGGTTTTTCTTCATTTTTACTATTTTCTACATTGTAGAATAATAGTGAAGACATCAAAACTATGAAAATACACATATGGAATCATGTAGTAACCAATTTTCTTTACAAATCAAAATATATTTTAAATTTGAGGTTGTTCAAAATAGCCACCCTTTGCATACTAGGAGTTCTCCAAACCAGCTTCACCTGGAAAACTTTTCCAACAGTCTTGAAGGAATACCAACATATGCTGAGCACTTGTTGGCTGCTTCTCCCTCACTCTGCAGTCCGACTAATCCCAAACCATCTCAATTGGGTTGAAGTCTGGTGATTGTGGAGGCCAAGTCATCTGATGCAGCACTCGATCACTCTCCTTATTGGTCAAATAGCCCTTATACAGCCTGGATGTGTGTTGGGTCATTGTCCTGTTGAAAAACAAATTATCGTCCCACTAAGCACTAACCGGATGGGATGGCATATAGCTGCAGAATGCTGTGGTAGCCATGCTGGTTAAGTGTGCCTTGAATTCTAAGGGGGGGGGGGGAGAAACACACACCACACATGCGGAGATTATCCATTCACCTACTCTGCGTCTCAAAGACACGGCGGTTGGAAACAAAAATCTCAAATTTGGACTCTTCAAATCTCTTCAGATTTGGACTCTTCCTCTGCAGCAGAGGTAACTCTAGGTTGTCCTTTCCTGTGGTGGTCCTCATGATAGCCAGTTTCATCATAGCGCTTGATGGTTTTTGCGGCTGCACTTGAATAAACTTTCAAAGTTCTATACATTTTCCGGATTGACTGACCTTCATGTCTTAAAGTAATGATGGACTGTCATTTCTCTTGCTTATTTGAACTGTTCTTGCCATAATATAGACTTGGTATTTTACCAAATAGGGTTGTCTTCTGTGTAACACCCCTACCGTAACACAACAACTGATTGGCTCAAACACATTAAGGAAAGAAGTTCCACATATTAACTTTTAACAAGGCACACCTGTTAATCAAAATGCATTCCAGGTGACTACCTCATGAAGCTGGTTGAGAGAAWGCCAAGTGTGTGCAAAGCTGTCAAGGTAAAGGGTGGCTATTTAAAGAACCTCAAATATATTTTTACTTGTTTAACACTTTTGTTTACTACATGATTCCATGTGTGTTAATCACTAGTTTTGATGTCTTCACTATTATTCTACAAGGTAGAAAATAGTAAAAATAAAAAATCCTGGAATGGGTAGATGTGTTCAAACTTTTGACTGGTACTCTGTGTGTGTGTGTGTGTGTGTGTGTGTGTGTGTGTGTGTGTGTGTGTGTGAGAGAGAGATGAGGTCGACCGAATATGATTTGTCAACGCTGATACCGATTATTGGAGGATCAAAAAAAGCCGATACTGATTAAAATCTGCCATTTTTTTTTATTTGTAATAATGACAATTACAACAATACTAAATGAACACTTTTAGTTTAACTTAATACATCAATAAAATCAAATTAGCCTCAAATAAATAATCAAACATGTTCAATTTGGTTTAAATAATGCAAAAACAAAGTGTTGGAGAAGAAAGTAAAAGTACAATATGTGCCATGTAAAAAAGCTAACGTTTCAGTTCCTTGCTCAGAACATGAGAACATATGAAAGCTTGTGGTTCCTTTTAACATGAGTCTTCAATATTCCCAGGTAAGAAGTTTTAGGTTGAGGTTATTATAGGAATTATAGGACTATTTCTCTCTATACCATTTGTATTTCATATACCTTTGACTATTGGATGTTCTTGTCGGCACTTTAGTATTGCCAGTGTAACAGTATAGCTTCCGTCCCTCTCCTCGCCCCTACCTGGGCTCGAACCAGGAACACGTCGACAACAGCTACCCTCGAAGCATCGTTACCCATCACTCCACAAAAGTTAATTAGAATTCGCTGTGCTTCAAGCATTGAGCTGTTTATGACTTCAAGCCTATCAACTCCCGAGCTAGTTAGCGGGGTGCGAGCTAATAGCGTTTCAATCGGTGACGTCACTCGCTCTGAGACCTTAAAGTAGTTAACTAATACCGATTTTAAATCGGTATTTTCCCAAGGGGAAAAACTACTTTAAAGTCTCAGAGCGAGTGACGTCACCGATTGAAACGCTATTAGCGCGCACCCCGCTAACTAGCTTGGGAGTTGATAGGCTTTAAGTCATAAACAGCTCAATGCTTGAAGCACAGCGAAGAGCTAATGGCAAACGCACAAAAGTGCTGTTTGAATGAATGCTTACGAGCCTGCTGCTGCCTACCACCGCTCAGTCAGACTGCTCTATCAAATCATAGACTTAATTATAACACACAGAAATACAAGCCTTAGGTCCTTAATATGGTCAAATCCGGAACCTATCATTTCGAGAGAAAAAAAAACGTTTATTCTTTAAATCATCCCCCGTTTGGCGAAGTTGGCTGTTTTTGTTAGGAATAAATAGTCTTCACAGTTCGCAACGAGCCAGGCGGCCCAAACTGCTGCATATACCCTGACTCTTTTGCACAGAACGCAAGAGAAGTGACACAATATCCCTAGTTAAAATAAATTTGTGTTAGCAGGCAATATTAACTAAATATGCATGTTTAAATATACACTGCTCAAAAAAATAAAGGGAACACTTAAACAACACAATGTAACTCCAAGTCAATCACACTTCTGTGAAATCAAACTGTCCACTTAGGAAGCAACACTGATTGACAATACATTTCACATGCTGTTGTTCAAATGGAATAGATAAAAGGTGGAAATTATAGGCAATTAGCAAGACACCCCCAAAAAAGGAGTGATTCTGCAGGTGGTGCAGGTGCAGGTGCACTTCTCAGTTCCTATGCTTCCTGGCTGATGTTTTGGTCACTTTTGAATGCTGGCGGTGCTCTCACTCTAGTGGTAGCATGAGACGGAGTCTACAACCCACACAAGTGGCTCAGGTAGTGCAGTTCATCCAGGATGGCACATCAATGCGAGCTGTGGTAAAAAGGTTTGCTGTGTCTGTCAGCGTAGTGTCCAGAGCATGGAGGCGCTACCAGGAGACAGGCCAGTACAKCAGGAGACGTGGAGGAGGCCGTAGGAGGGCAACAACCCAGCAGCAGGACCGCTACCTCCGCCTTTGTGCAAGGAGGTGCACTGCCAGAGCCCTGCAAAATGACCTCCAGCAGGCCACACTAACCATATCCCACCCCCTCAAACCCCACCTGTTAAGCCAATTTCAGTTGGCAGTGATGCCATTGTCTGAGGCTGCCACCAACACCATTACCTTCTTTCAATGAAAACTAAACTCCTCTACAGTAAGCGACTGAAACATAGCAAAACCCTCTACAGTAAGCGACTGAAACATTGCAAAACCCTCTACAGTAAGCGACTGAAACATAGCAAAACCCTCTACAGTAAGCGACTGAAACATAGCAAAACCCTCTTTACTTCAGCTATACAATAGTGACTACTGCAGTGTTGTTCACACTGACATGTAGCCGACCACTTATTTCGGATCCCGGCCTCATCTCATCCCAGGCATCAAACAGCAATAAATATGTTATTTTGGGCAGGCCACGTCAACGTAAGTTATGGCAAGTTATCTGACAAACAGAAAAATAAAAACACGCCTCAGATGTGGTGACAGAGGTCCCTGCAGAGCGAGCAGTAGAGAAAAAGCTTTTAACACTTACTGCTCTACATCTAACGACTGCTTCACAAATGCCCACAATACACCTGTCGGGACAACTCCACCTTACCCACCTCTGACAGGCAAGCAAACAGCAACCTACAGTAAACAGGGGCCCTGATTTTTGTGATAAATAATTTACAGGTAAATCTAAACGTTACAGTAAGTTAAAAGTTAGGGGGGAAACAAGGGGCACGCTAGTTACTAAAATACTATAGTGCTAGTAGTGCCCAACTTTCATTCTTTGTGAAGCACTTGTCAACTCCAGCAGATTCACCGCAGAAAGTATGTGTGTGTTCATTCACCAGATCAATGAGTTGAACACAGTCAGTAGAGACAAATGTCAGTCAATGGTGATTGCAACCTCTTTTTGCAATGTTCTCCAATTTGCCAGGTTTGTCTCCCAATCAGGAACACATCAGCTGCACTACAAGTTCAGTCTTACACAACCTGTACACAAAGTAATTAACCAAAAGCTAGGTGTAAGAATCTAAAGCCTTGCAGGCCTTAATGCTCAAATAAGTTATTTTTCAAATCCGTTTTGGAATACTGGCTGTCCAAACAGCAAGTTACAAGTGACCAAATCAGATGTGTTGTGTTCAGACAGCAGTCATTTGATGACATGGCAATGCTAGTTGTCATAGTAAAGACGGATGTGTAAGCAGTGTAGGCTGATTAGTTTGCGACATAACTTCTGAGTGCACCACCAAAGTGACGGTGCATGCCATGGACATGTCCCAATTGCTTTGAATGTTCAAAATCATAGTGCAAAAACTCTTAAATCCTCAAAAGGATGATCAAACTTTTAAAACAAGTCCTTTATGTCTAGCCACAGCAGTCAACTAGTTAGGWAGCTATTTAGCATTCCAGCACATTCACTCATCTTTTTGTAAACAATTAACAAGCTTTTTATCAAACTTTATTTGCCGAATACATGTGTAGACCTTACAGTGAAATGCTTACTTACAAGCCCTTAACTATTATTGAACTGCACTGTTGGTTAACAAAATATTTACCAAATAAACTAAGTAAAAAAGAATAAAAAGTAACAAAAAATAATAATAACGGTACCGAGAAAAAAATAATAACGGTACCGAGTCAATGTACGAGGGTACAGGTTAGTCGAGGTAATTTGTACAAGTAGGTAGGGGTGAAGTGACTGTGCATAGATAATAAACAGCGAGTAGCAGCAGTGTAAAAAACAAATGGGTGTCAATGTAAATAATTCAGTGGCCATTTGGTTAATTGTTCAGCAGTCTTATGGCTTGGGGGTAAGAAGCTGTTAAGGAGCCTTTTGGTCCTAGACTTGGCATTCCGGTACCGCTTTCCGTACGGTAGAAGAGAAAACAGTCTATAACTTGGGTGACTGGAGTCTGACAATTTTATGGCCTTTCCTCTGACACTGCCTATTATATAGGTCCTGGATGGCAGGAAGCTTGGCCCCAGTGATGTACTGGGCCAAACGCACTACCCTCTGTAGTGCCTTACGGTCAGATGCCGAGCAGTTACCATACCAGGCTGTGATGCAACCAGTCAGGATGCTCCCGATGGTGCAGCTGTAGAACTATTTGAGGATCTGGGGACCCATGACAAATCTTTTCAGTCTCCTGAGGGGGAAAAGGTGTTCTCGTGCCCTCTTCACGACTGTCTTGGACCATGATAGCTCGTTGGTGATGTGGACACCAAGGAACTTGAAACTCTCGACCCGCTCCATCCACTACAGCCCCGTCGATGTTAATGGGGGCCTGTTTGGCCCGCCTTTTCCTGTAGTCCACGATCAGCTCCTTTGTCTTGCTCACATTGAGGGAGAGGTTGCTGTCATAGCAACACACAGCCAGGTCTCTGACCTCCTCCTTATAGGCTTTCTCATCGTTGTCGGTGATCAGGCCTAGCACTGTTGTGTCGTCAGCAAACTTGATGGTGTTGGAGTCGTGTTTGGCCACGCAGTCGTGGGTGAACAGGGAGTACAGGAGGGGACTAAGCACAGCCCTGAGGGGCCCCAGTGTTGAGGATCAGCGTAGCAGACGCGTTATTGCCTTACCTTACTACCGGGGGTAGCCCGTCAGGAAGTCCAGGATCCAGTTGCAGAGGGAGGTGTTTAGTCCCAGGGTCCTTAGCTTAGTGATGAGCTTTGTGGGCACTATGGTGTTGAACTCTGAGCTGCAGTCAAYGAACAGCATTCTCACATAGGTGTTCCTTTTGTCCAGGTGGGAAAGGGTAGTGTACAGTAGAGTGCGACTGAGATTGCGTCATCTGTGGATCTGTTGGGGCGGTATGCGAATTGGAGTGGGTCTAGGGTATCCGGGAGAATGCTGTTGTGAGCCATGACCAGCCTTTCAAAGCACTTCATGGCTACCAACGTGAGTGCTACGGGGCAGTAGTCATTTAGGCAGCTACCACATGATCTTGTCAAATTCAGAGTAGCTAGCAAGCAACGAGATATGCCAAATAATCTAAAAACGACTTGGTCAAATAAATCTAATTTGTCCATTCAGACAAGTCGCACGGACAGGAATCAGATTTGTATCGGATTTCAAACCACCTTCATAGATGGTTTGAAATTAGAGGTCGACCGATTATGATTTTTCAACGCCGATACCGATTATTGGAGGACCAAAAAAGTCGATACCGATTAATCRGCCGATTTTTATTTATTTATTTGTAATAATGACAATTACAACAATACTGAATGAACACTTATTTTAACTTAATATAATACATACATAAAATCAATTTAGTCTCAAATAAATAATGAAACATGTTCAATTTGGTTTAAATAATGCAAAAACAAAGTGTTGGAGAAGAAAGTAAAATTGCAATATGTTTTATGTAAGAAAGCTAACGTTTMAGTTCCTTGCTCAGAACATGAGAACATATGAAAGCTGGTTGTTCCTTTTAACATGAGTCTTCAATATTCCCAGGTAAGAAGTTTTAGGTTGTAGTTATTATAGGACTATTTCCCTCTATACCATTTGTATTTCATTAACCTTTGACTATTGGATGTTCTTATAGGCACTTTAGTATTGCAAGTGTAACAGTAGCTTCCGTCCCTCTCCTCGCTCCTCCCTGGGCTCGAACCAGCAACACAACGACAACAGCCACCATCGAAGCAGCGTTACCCATGCAGAGCAAGGGGAACAACTACTAGAAGGCTCAGAGCGAGTGCATTTGAAACGCTATTAGCGCGCGCTAACTAGCTAGTCATTTCAATTCGGTTACACCAGCCTCATCTCGGGAGTTGATAGGCTTGAAGTCATAAACAGCGCAATGCTTGACGCACAATGAAGAGCTGCTGGCAAAACGCACGAAAGTGCTGTTTGAATGAATGTTTACGCGCCGGCTTCTGCCTACCACCGCTCAGTCAGATAATTGTATGCTCAGTCAGATTATATGCAACGCAGGAAACACTAGATAATATCTAGTAATATCATCAACCATGTGTAGTTAACTAGTGGTTATGATTGATTGTTTTTTATAAGATAAGTTTAATGCTAGCTAGCAACTCACCTTGGCTTACTGCATTCGCGAACAGGCAGTCTCCTTGTGGAGTGCAACGAGAGAGAGGCAGGTCGTTATTGCGTTGGACTAGTTAACTGTAAGGTTGCAAGATTGGATCCCCCGAGCTGACAAGGTGAAAATCTGCCGTTYTGCCGCTGAACAAGGCAGTTAACCCACCGTTCCTAGGCCGTCATTGAAAATAAGAATGTGTTCTTAACTGACTTGCCTAGTTAAATAAAAGGTATAAAATATATGGGCAAATAATGGGCAAATCGGCGCACAAAAATACCGATTTCCGATTGTTATGAAAACTTGAAATGGCCCTAATTAATCGGCCATTCCGATTAATCGGTCGACCTCTATTTGAAATGTGCATTGAAACATCCGATTCCATMTGCTTTTTGACTGTTCAGACTGCATGGAAAATAACATATTCGAATACGCAAAAAAATATGATTTGAGTCGCTTTAAACTGCCTGTGTGAACAAGGTTGAGAGTTACCCAGATGCATAAAGGCTACAGGAGTTCTTATTGTGTTGGTTTCAGTGGCCATCCCTCACCCCTAGGTATGAAATGCAGAAGACACATTTCAGTTGAATACATTCAGTTGTACAACTCACTAGGTATCTCCCTTTCCTTTCCCACCTGGCTTCTTAGAGTCATGTGACTGTACTCCGGTAGCTCTTGAATAAGATCTGTGGACACACAATTTGCTGGAGATACGGACCAGACAGACAGTGTTATTTTATGTAAATCCTACTGATGGCCCAATAAGCGGTTGAGTTCTACATAGATGATTTCTCTGCTCCTCTTTCTTCAAAGCCGTCATAGGGCGGCGCACAATTGGCCCATCGTCGTCCGGGTTTGGCCATCATTGTAAATAAGATTTTGTTCTTAACTGATAAAGGTTACTTTTTTTTYWWYTTTTTTTTWATAAAAGCTGTGTCTAATAAATGTAGCCTAGTTGGAGTTGCTTTAGAGATTGCACTTTTGTAGTACATTTTATTTCACACTGACATGTGTAAAGTTTAGGGCGCAACAGGTGCACAGTCCTCAGCATCTCTTACCTGTGTCTGTGTTCATCATGGTCCCCCTGTCCATGTATGACCACCTGTCCACCAGGATGCTTAGCCCCTTTGGGCGCCTCGATGTGCGGAATCAGCACGTCTTCCAAGCCCAGGTCGAAGCGCTTGTGTTTTGAGTTGTCCGGGAGGAAGAAGAAAGCTCCAAAGCATAAAGTGATGAAGGCACTGAGGATGAGGAGCAGGATAAACTTCTCTGAGAGTCTCAAGGTGGCCCTGTGGTGTGGGAAAGAGGCGGCACCGGGTGACAGGGTGGGTATCCTGCGGCCCGACAGTGGCAGTAGAGCTGGTGTGGTCATGTTGGATTGTGGAAATTAACTCAGGGTGGACGAATGTCACGGCTGTATTATCTGCTGCTGTATTATCTCATTGTGGCGGCGAGTACGTGTCCAGAAATCAAGTGTGTGGTCCCTCAGTGAAGTGACTGGTCACCAGTAAATGTATGAGTTTCATTCTGAAATTGAAGGAGAGAGTAATGAGGAAATAGCAGGTACTCCGATATTATCGTATGGTTGATTAGCCTGAAAACTGCCTGTCTTACAGTCAGACAAATAGCATAAAAAAGGTCACACACAAAATACACTGGAGGCTTTTAAAAGTCATTACATGTACGAAAACATAAGCACATGCTTCTGACTAGGGTGAAATGTACTATATTTATGAAGCACACAATCTTAGTTTGTCCATAAGGATAAGGCATACAGAACGCACAGTGCATTGAAAGCACTTTCCAAGCAGTGTCGGCAAATAAATTTGTCAAACCAGTTTGAAAAGGGAAAGATATTTCTAGGTATGCAGGCTAGCAGATGTTACATAAAATAGCGCTACGTAGATAGCAGAAACACCTGCGTGAGCGCGTGATACCAACAATGCACATCACCACCACCCCAGTGATATACCAATAAACTCCACTTCTTCACCGTGGAGTTTAATCAGTTATGATATAACAAATGTAGTGCGAGACGACACATTGTTTAAAAATAATGTTACTGTAATATAATTCAAAGTAACACTTAAGAATATTTAGTTAATCAGCATGGAGAAACCAATCTTACCGTGCAACTCCTTTTGTCATTCTGATCCATGGTGTTTGGTTGTGATCCGAACGCTAACGTTCTGAACTGGATAACAAAAAAACGAATCAAACCCAACGACACAATTATTAATACAGTTAAGCAATTGTTTAATACCTAACTAAATGTTKTAAACTAATTGAGCAGGATACATAGCTTTCAAACAGTGAAAAATTTACATCCGAGCGACTGTCGCATCATCGACAAGAATGAAGCCTTAATAGCTAAATTACCGAGAAATTCCCCCATTACCATTTCATAAATAAATGCGCAGGTAAAATGTTATGTTGCTGTTAAAATCAATCACGTCTTGCTAGCTAGTTGAATACTCCCAATATATTTTGTCAGCTTCCTCACACGGCCCTACGTCTGATGTCAGCGTCTTCACAGAATACCAAGTTCATCCGCTGAATTGACAGGCTTGGCTAGCACAGCTAGATGGCTAGCTAGCTAAATTGCTAAAGGAGAAACTGACTATCTACCATTAGCTGATTAAACACATACATGTGAACCCACAATATTGTATTGTAATATTAGCAACTTTTTTTCGGATATGTTGAGGTTTGTAAAACGACTTGGTCAAAAGACTGCGCCTTTTTCTGTAAAGGCATCTACCTAGCTAGCTACTGCTAGCTAGCTATCAGAGGCGGTCCGTTACGATTGTTTTGCTGCTGCTGCATCACCTCAATAATGCCTTTGAGGAAATCGGTGGCAGAAAGGCATCCTAGTCCACAGTTTCCAAATAGCCGCTTTCAGAAATGTGCTCATGTCTTCAGCTAGCTAGTTATGATTTCCTTTAGGAGTTTTGCTTTCCACTTCTKCTTCTTTCGTTGTGGATAACTAGCCCTGTCTATGTTCAGGCATGTTGATACTGCTGCAAAGAACGAAAGCTCCTCCCCTCATTCTCCAGMCTGGTAAATTTAGGGAGCGTCTATCAATTTCGAAAGGCTAAGGCTATTTGTAAATTAGCAGTGTTCTGGCTGCGTTTAGACAGGCAGCCCAATTCTGATATTWTTTCACTAATAGGTGTTTTGATAATCAGATCAGATGTGATTGGTCAAAAGAAAGCATTTCACAGGGATGCTGGCCAAGGTTAACTGCAATGCTTCACACAGTTGTGTCATATTGGCTGGATGTCCTTTGGATGGTGGACCATTATTGAGACACACGGAAACTATTGAGTGTGAAAAAAACAGCAGCGTTGCAGTTCTTGACACAAACCTGGAACTTACATATTTTATTTTTATTTAACCAGGTAGGCTAGTTGAGAACAAGTTCTCATTTACAACTGCGACCTGGCCAAGATAAAGCAAAGCAGTGCGACACAAACAACAATGCAGAGTTACACATGAAATAAACAAGCGTACAGTTAATAACACAATAGGGGGAACAAAGAAAGTCTATATACAGTGTGTGCAAATGGTGTGAGGAGGTAAGGCAATAAATAGGCCATAGTAGCAAAGTAATTACAATTTAGCAAATTAACRCTGGAGTGATAGATGTGCAGATGATGACGTGCAAGTAGAAATACTGGTGTGGAAAAGAGCAGAAAAGTAAATAAAAACAATATGGGGATGAGGTAGTTACAGATGGGCTATGTACAGCTGCATCGATCGGTTAGCTGCTCAGATAGCTGATGTTTAAAGTTAGTGAGGGAAATATGTCTCCAGCTTCAGTGATTTTTGCAATTAGTTCCAGTCATTGGCAGCAGAGAACTGGAGGGAAAGGTGGCCAAAGGAGGTGTTGGCTTTGGGGATGACCAGTGACATATACCTGCTGGAGCGCGTGCTACGGGTGGGTGTTGTTATCGTGACCAGTGAGCTGAGATAAGGCGGAGCTTTACCTAGCATAGACTTATAGATGACCTGGAGCCAGTGGGTCTGGCAACGAATATGTAGCAAGGGCCAGCCGATCAGAGCATACAGGTCGCAGTGGTGGGTGGTATATGGGGCTTTGGTGACAAAACAGATGGCACTGTGATACACTGCATCCAGTTTGCTGAGTAGAGTGTTGGAGGCTATTTTGTAAATGACATTGCCGAAGTCGCGGATTGGTAGGATAGTCAGTTTTACGAGGGTATGTTTGGCGGCGTGAGTGAAGGGGGCTTTGTTGCTAAATAGGAAGCCGATTCTAGATTTCATTTTGGATTGGAGATGTTTAATATGAGTCTGGAAGGAGAGTTTACAGTCTAGCCAGACACCTAGGTATTTATAGTAGTCCACATATTCTACGTCAGAACCATCCAGAGTAGTGATGCTAGTCGGGCGGTCGGGTGCGGGCAGAGAATGGTTGAAAAGCATGCATTTAGTTTTACTAGCGTTTAAGAGCAGTTGGAGGCCACCGAAGGAATGTTGTATGGCATTGAAGCTTGTTTGGAGGTTTGTTAACACAGTGTCCAAAGAAGGGCCAGAAGTATACAGAATGGTGTCGTCTGCGTAGAGGTGGATCAGGGAATCTCGCGCAGCAAGAGCGATATCATTGATATATATGCAGAGAAAAGAGTTGGCCCGAGAATTGAACCCTGTGGTACCCCCATAGAGACTGCCAGAGGTCCGGACAACAGGAACTCAGATTTCACACTGAACTCTATCTGAGAAGTAGTTGGTGATCCAGGCGAGGCATCATTTGAGAAACCAAGGCTGTTGAGTCTGCCGATAAGAATACAGTGATTGACAGAGTCGAAAACCTTGGCCAGGTTGATGAAGATGGCTGCACAGTACTGTATTTTATCGATGGCGGTTATGATATCGTTTAGTACCTTGTGCGTGGCTCAGGTGCACCCGTGACCAGCTTGGAAACCGGATTGCACACCGGAGAAGGTACGGTGGGATTGTAAATGGTCAGTGATCTGTTTATTAACTTGGCTTTCGAAGACTTTAGAAAGGCAGGGCAGGATGGATATAGGTCTATAACAGTTTGGGTCTAGAGTGTCAACCCCTTTGAAGAGGGGGATGACCGCGACAGCTTTCCAATCTTTAGGGATCTCGAATGATACGAAAGAGAGGTTGAACAGACTGGTAATAGGGTTTCAACAATGGCGGCGGATAATTTGAGAGAGAGAGGGTCCAGATTGTCTAGCCCAGCTGATTTGTACGGGTCCAGGTTTTGCAGCTCTTTCAGAACATCTGCTATTTGTATTTGGGTGAAGGAGAATCTGTGGAGGCTTGGGCAAGTTGCTGCGGGGGGTGCGGAGCTGTTGGCCGGGGTTGGGGTAGCCAGGAGAAAAGCATGGTCAGCCGTAGAGAAATGCTTATTGAAATTCTCGATTATCGTGGATTTATCAGTGGTGACAGTGTTACCTAGCCTCAGTGCAGTGGGCAGCTGGGAGGAGGTGTTCTTATTCTCCATGGACTTTACAGTGTCCCAAAACCTTTTGGAGTTAGAGCTACAGGATGCAAATTTCTGTTTGAAAAAGCTAGCCGTTGCTTTCCTGACTGACTGTGTGTATTGGTTTCTGACTTCCCTGAAAAGTTGCATATCGCGGGGACTATTCGATGCTAGTGCAGTACGCCACAGGATGTTTTTGTGCTGGTCGAGAGCAGTCAGGTCTGGAGTGAACCAAGGGCTATATCTGTTCTTAGTTCTACATTTTTTGAAAGGGGCATGCTTATTTAAGATGGTGAGGAAATTACTTTTAAAGAACTACCAGGCATCCTCCACTAACGGGAGGTCAATATCCTTCCAGGATACCCGAGCCAAGTCGATTAGAAAGGCCTGCTCGCAGAATTGTTTTAGGGAGCGTTTGACAGTGATGAGGGCTGGTCGTTTGACCGCGGACCCATAGCGGATGCAGGTCAATGAGGCAGTGATCGCTGAGATCCTGAATGAAAACAGTAGAGGTGTATTTGGAGGGCAAGTTGGTCAGGATAATATCTATCAGGGTGCCCATGTTTACGGATTTAGGGTTGTACCGGGTGGGTTCCTTGATAATTTGTGTGAGATTGAGGGCATCTAGCTTAGATTGTAGGACTGCCGGGGTGTTAAGCATATCCCAGGTTAGGTCACCTAACAGAATGAACTCTGAAGATAGATTGGGGGCAATCAATTCACATATGGTGTCCAGGGCACAGCTGGGAGCTAAGGGGGGTCTATAACAGGCGGCAACAGTGAGAGACTTATTTCTGGAGAGATTCATTTTTTAAATTAGAAGCTCGAACTGTTTGGGCATAGACCTGGAAAGTATGACAGAACTTAGCAGGCTATCTCTGCAGTAGATTGCAACTCCTCCCCCTTTGGCAGTTCCATCTTGACAGAAAATGTTGTAGTTGGGAATGGAAATCTCAGAAATTTTGGTTGCCTTCCTAAGCCAGGATTCAGACACGGCAAGGACATCAGGGTTGGCGGAGTGTGCTCAAGCAGTGAGTAAAACAAATTTAGGGAGGAGGCTTCTGATGTTAACATGCATGAAACCAAGTCTTTTTTGTCTCAAGGCTTAACAATCCTTCTTTAACCTGTCTCCTCCCGTTCATCTACACTGATTGAAGTGGATTTAACAAGTGACATCAATAAGGGATTCAAGCTTTCACCTGGTCATGGAAAGAGCGGGTCTTCTTAATGTATTCTACACTCAGTGTATGGATCCAACAATAATTGCTTTAGTAGTCTCACTACACTAGGTAGAAGGGTTGCCTTTTACAATGTTAACAATGGTCGTGTTTCCCTGCTCCTACTTTGCTGACGTATGCCAGATCTTACAACGCCTGGATAGATATTTTACGTATCAGCTAACCACATCATATTGTATAGTAATTTGGTACCTGACGGCTCAGTCGATGATGTGGCATGCAACCATTGGTTGATGCATGCAAATTCTGAGCAGGGGAACACAAACAATGTTGGCCTAGGTCTGTGATTTCCGAGACTTCTTTGCAAGGTCTTAAATTAAGGTACGGGAGCATTTAGGCCTCGGAAGAATTATGGGAAAGTGGATGTTTTTTTTACATTTTAATTTTGTAGAAATACATTTTGTGTGGAAACAATTAGCCTAATCATTTGTCAGTTTACAGAGTGCAACTTTTGTCCCGACTACCAGACAAAATGTTTTTCCTGCTCACTGTTTCTCCCAAGTCTGAAACTATTCACACTGAGGCTAGTGACAGTATAAATTGTGATAATGGTTGTGTTGTCATTAGTGTTGTTATGTCTGCCTATTTTACAGTATGTCAATGAGGGGGCCGGAGTAAGCATTTCTTGACACATGAAGTCAATCCATCTTGAAATGCGGTCACGTCCTGCTGAGTCAGGGGAGCCCGAGTCCGTCAGTGGGTCCTTGAGCTGCCATTAGCTCGGGCCCAACTCTGCAGTCCACACCACAGGGCCACTCAGGTGATTTATGTGACACCCCTCACTGAGTGAATTAGTGGTGTGGTGCCATATGACAATTGGGTACTTTTTCCACAGAGTGTGCCATAATCAATGTAGAGTCCTTTTTGGGATCCTTTTTCGGATCATGTGAGTCACGAACGCTCGCTCAAAAACTGTACATTTAAAACACTGTGCGGGTGGCTCTCTGCCTAAAACACAAAAGGACTGACGCTTTTTTAAAGCTGCGCCAAGTTCCGGAGGGAGGGGGACCGTTTGCTTCACTGCATCTCTGGTTATCAATGTCAGAGGGCTATGGATCATTGGCCTGGAGAGGATTCATGGTGAACTTCAAGCCCAATAAAACAATGCAGCAAAGACAAAGTGCTCATTACAAACACTTCAAGAGAGAAAAAAAAGAGTGGAGAGGGAAAAAGAAACAAAGAGAGAACAAATGAGACAAAGAGATGGTTGGTGGTGAGGGAGATAAAGATTTAGAAAGATGAGGCCTTGGTGCAGCAAATGAAACGCCAACATCCAGCAGGTAAACATAATGAAACAGCATCTGTCTTTGGAGCGCCGTGTGAACGGGAGGGTGAATTACGACAGTTTAAACCCAGTCAACAGCATAGAGTACCATCATACCACCCTGGGGATCTGGGCCGGGACAAGGGTAAGAGGATGAGCTCCCACGCTGCGGCAGAAAATATGCTGTTGGTGACTCAGTCAGTCAGAACAGTGTGGGGGTAATTAAACTGTGTAGTATTCAGGAACTCTGTATACACACCTCTTTTAGCCCCAAGATTTCTGTACGTTAAGTCCTGTATGGCCAAGTTCACATTATTGCCTGGAGATAACCATTGGGCACTCCACTCTCCTGTGTGATGTAGGGTCCATTTAGAGCTATGTAACTACATTAGTGTGRTGGCTATGGCTCTGGCCCCTGTGTGAAATCAGGTTACACTGTGTTCAGAGTGACCCATAGTCGGAGTCTTTATGTGTCACAAACACACAGAAAATCATCTCTGACTCTGCTCACTGCACCATGGAGCAGTAGCTACAATGCAGTGGATTCCTCCTGCTCGGTTCATTCTATCTGGACTGCGTGCTGTATCTATCTAGTCCAAAGGGAATTGACTAATATATTACGCATTTCGGGCTAGAAAGTGGATCCTGCGATGCACATGAATAATTTAGGTTGAACTAATATAAATGAATTAAACTAAATTATTCAAAGTTCAGCATGGTCAGACTCTACAAGGCATTGGCATTCCATCACTGTACATTTATAATTACAAACTGCTCTGGGTTCATGTTCTTTTAAATTACCTCTATTTCAACCTCTGCAATGATGAAGAACATTGCGGCTCATCTCTTGGAGCCCTGAGATGAAGAGCCTATCAGAGTGGGATGTCAGACAGTGTCATAACACGGTTGTCGTGGTGATGTGACTTGGCGAGCTCTTGACAGGAGAGGGATAAAGATGAAGTCATCACCTCAGAAACGCACACACACACAGGAGTGATGAGAAAGACAGGAGTATGATGGTCAGCTCAGCTGAGCCAAGAGAAAGGGAGTGAGAGGGAGTCAGTGAATGAAACAGGTAGATTCCTTGTGAGAGAAGGAATACAAATACAGGGAGAAAGACAGAGAGGGAGGGGAGAGCAATAGGGGACTAAGAGTTATTTTCCATCACATTTTTCTGTTATGTTGTATTACAAGAGGTTCTTAAGCTTACAAGACACGTTACTTCAGTTCTCAATCATGGGGTTAAAGAGTTTAATGTGGCATGACATAAACCTCTTCTCTCCTGGGTCCACTTTGCAGTCCTAAAACTATGGTTTAATAGTCAACTGCAGTGGTGGAAAAGTACCCAATTGTCATACTTGAGTAAAAGTAAAGATACCTTTAATAGAAAATGACTCAAGTAAAAGTCCACTACTTGGTTTTTAAAATACTTAAGTATCAAAAGTCAATGTAATTGCTAATATATACTTAAGTATCAAAAGTAAAAGTATAAATCATTTCAAATTCCTTATATTAGGCAAACCAGACGGCACGATTTTCTTGTTTTTTTWAATTTAGGGATAGCCAGGGGCACACTCCAACACTCGGATCATTTTCCTGTCTTGCTAAGCATTCAAAATGTAACGAGAACTTTTGGTTGTCAAGGACAATGTATGGAGTAAAAATTACATTATTTTCTTTAGGAATATAGTGGAGTAAAAGTCAAAGTTGTCAAAAATATAAATTTTACATTTACATTTTAAGTCATTTAGCAGACGCTCTTATCCAGAGCGACTTACAAATTGGAAAGTTCATACATATTCATCCTGGTCCCCCCGTGGGGAATGAACCCACAACCCTGGCGTTGCAAGCGCCATGCTCTACCAACTGAGCTACACGGGACCGCTCCTATAAATAAATAGTAAAGTTAGGTACAGATACCCAAAAAAACTACTTACGTAGAACTTTAAAGTATTTTTACTTCAGTACTTGACACCACTGGTCCACTGTAATGTGGTTTCAACACTTGGTGTGTATGTGTTCTTATGTAAGAGGTGGGGGCAGTTGTTCAGAGAGATCAGGTAGTAGAGGTCTGTTTTTGATCCAACCCTTCATCATCATCATCTCTAATGATCTTTAACCCCTCCCTGACCCCACTAAACAACTGTACAGAGGAGGGTCAGCTCCCTCAGGGAGGGTGAGAGTGCATTTTGTTAAGTCTAACACCAGTAGTCAAACAGCGTTTCAACCAACATGCAGTGGTACAGCTTCCACGTAGACAACTGTACAACCAGCTAAACATTACATCTGGTGAGAACAGCCAGTGCACTATTACTCAATTCCAATATAGCGTAATTAAATAGGTATTGCACTTGATTAGGCACTGTCCCCACTAATAAGGATTCTCCAAGTAGCTCGTATTTAATGGAATATTTCCAATACTGAGATGGTATGATGGGCTGAAGTAGGAGTGAATAGCCCACTACTGCCATACAGTGGCGGAGAGAGGAACCGCAGTGACAACTAAATATCACCCTGTTGTGTATTCTAAACAATGACTAAATGTATTAGGAAGTATATACAGTTGAAGTCAGAAGTTTACATACACATAGGTTGGATTCATTAAAACTTGTTTTTCAACCACTCCACACATTTCTTGTCAACAAACTGTAGTTTTGGCAAGTTGGTTAGGACATCTACTTTGTGCATGACACAAGTCATTTTTCCAAAAATTGTTTACAGACAGATTATTTAACTTATAATTAATTCACTGTATCACAATTCCAATGGGTCAGAAGTTTACATACACTAAGTTGACTGTGCCTTTGAACAGCTTGGAAAATTCCTGAAAATTATGTCATGGCTTTAGGAGCTTCTGATAGGCTAATTGACATCATTTAAGTCAATTGGAGTTGTACCTGTGGATGTATTTCAAGGCCTACATTCAAACTCAGTGCCTCTTTGCTTGACATCATGGAAAAATCAAAAGAAATCAGCCAAGACCTCAGAAAAAGAATTGTAGACCTCCACAAGTCCGGTTCATCATTGGGAGCAATTCCAAACGCCTGAAGGTACGACGTTCATCTGTACAAACAATAGTAAGCAAGTGTAAACACCATGGGACCACGCAGCCGTCATACCGCTCAGGAAGGAGATGCGTTCTGTCTCCTAGAGATGAACGTACTTTGGTGCAAAAAGTGTGAATCAATCCCAGAACAGCAAGGACCTTGTGAAGATGCTGGAGTAAACAGGTACAAAAATATCAATATCCACAGTAAAACGAGTCCTATATCGACATAACCTGAAAGGCCGCTCAGCAAGGAAGAAGCCACTGCCCCAAAACTGCCATAAAAAAGCCAGACTACGGTTTGCAACTGCACATGGGGACAAAGATCGAACTTTTTGGAGAAATGTCCTCTGGTCTGATGAAACAAAAATAKAACTGTTTGGCCATAATGACTATCGTTATGTTTGGAGGAAAAATGGGGTCGCTTGCAAGCCGAAGAACACCATCCCAACCATGAAGCACGGGGGTGGCAGCATCTTGTTGTGGGGGTGCTTTGCAGCAGGAGGGACTGGTGCACTGCACAAAATAGATGGCATCATGAGGAAATAAAATTAGGTTGATATATTGAAGCAACATCTCAAGACATCAGTCAGGAAGTTAAAGCTTGGTCGCAAATGGGTCTTCCAAATGGACAATGACCCCAAGCATACTTCCAAAGTTGTGGCAAAATGGCTTAAGAACAACAAAGTCAAGGTATTGGAGTGGCCATCACAAAGCCCTGACCTCAATCCTATAGAAAATTTGTGGGCAGAACTGAAAAAATGTATGCGAGCAAGGAGGCCTACAAACCTGACTCAGTTACACCAGCTCTGTCAGGAGCACCCAACTTATTGTGGGAAGCTTGTGGAAGGCTACCCGAAACGTTTGACCCAAGTTAAACAATTTAAAGGCAGTGCTACCAAATACTAATTGAGTGTATGTAAACTTCTGACCCACTGGGAATGTGATGAAAGAAATTAAAGCTGAAATAAATTATTCTCCCTTCTATTATTCTGACATTTCACATTCTTAAAATAAAGTGTTGATCCTAACTGACCTAAGACAGGGAATTTTTACTAGGATTAAATGTCAGGAATTGTGAAAAACTGAGTTTAAATGTATTTGGCTAWGGTGTATGTAAACTTTCAAATTCCAACTTCAACTGTATGTTATGCTTTGTATTCAGGATAGAAACCTCATAACTGTTGTTAATATTGTACGACATATTAAGTTATTCCAGTGTTATTTATTTCACAATATAAATAATGGTCTTTCAAATACATGAAATGCACTAAGTCAGTCTTGTGATGTAACATGCACATGCAAAACAATAGAAACGACAGAATAGTTAGCTACAGTAGCGGATCACAACAAATATTGTTTTGTGTAGTGTGTATAAAATCTACAGCTTGAAAATAGAAATTCCTAAGTAATGCTGCGGCCTTTCAAGTTTACTGTTTCTTAATTAATTTCTTCTCACATTTATCCACACTGTCCCACTTCTTTCTCAGTATTTCGTTCATCATCTGAAAGTGTTGATTCGTAGACACATGATGTCTGGTGGGGGTAGAGGTGTCCTGGCCCTGTCCCTCAGAGCTCCACTGTCCTGAGGTGGCCCCGGGGCGAGCCTGTCCCCCCCACTGCTGTTATTGTTCCCCCCACTGCCGTTATGACACTCTGTGGCAGGCACTCTGAGGCCTCCACCGTACTTCCACAGCACGACCAGTGGGGCTTACCGGGGTGACCCTTATGGCCGTGACCACAGCCCTGGAACCCTCCTGCGCACACACAAAAAGCGAAAGTACTATTCATACTTTGTACCTGATATTTTCAGAGTAAGAGATGAAAAGCAAAGCTACCATGACCGTCTGTGTTTTATTCACTTTGGAAAATAGCAGGTGCACATCTGCAAACGCTTAGTAAATCTGGCTGGTGCATAATGTCATGGGGGACATAATGACAGACACAGAGCCGTAAAGAGTTACTGTTACCTGATGTGACATTTCCCATTCTGCACATACTTAGCGTACCGGTCCTTCAGTAGCCTTTAGTAGCCTTTACTCTGCTGCACATACTTGGCATACTGCCCCTAGAGGACATACCTAGCATTATCCCTGCACCAGTACTAGATGTGGCCTTGCCATTGAGTTCTGCAGATAAGTGTATATTTCCTATTCAGCGTGCCTATATATCCCATTTTAAACATACCTAGCCAAGTACCCTGTACTCTGCTGTACCTACCTGGCATGGTTCCCATGCAGCCACAACGGGCCTCTTTAGAACCCCCACTGGAGCAGAAGGAACAGCAGTGGAACGTTCCACGGTGCCACCGGACCTGTCTCCTCACATTCAGGACAAAGGGGGAACCCTGGAGGGTGAAGCGATTGCCAGGGTCATTAAGTAAGCCTGCTTACTAGTATTATTACTAAATCCTGATTGTCATGATTACCGTCATTATCATTATCAAATACTGTACAGTACCTTAACATGTAGGGCCTTGACACACACCCACACAGAGTAGGCCCCTGGCTCCATGGGGGTGTAGGAGACAGTATAGGAGCCATCACTGTTATCCACCACCGCCGCCTCCACTCTGCTGCAGAGGACACAAGTAATTAACAGCAGCAGATATATTTGATGATGTAGTTATAACGCATGGTACAACTTACAAAGCATGTATGACCCCTTTATAACAGCATCATCTCATAATGATCCGGACTCAATAACACATGATCATCAAGATTAGCTCAATTAGATCAGAAACCCGGCACACCCAGTAGTACAGAGAACTTGGTAGATGTGTGTGCTSCAGATCATCTGGTTCCTCACCAGTCTTTCTTCTCCTTGTGGACCATACTGACCAGGACAGCTTCCCCTCCACGACCCATCTGCTCCCCAGCAGAGTCTCTACACACCAGGGTGAACTCCCCTCTCTGGCCTTCCCTGCCACGCTGCAGACCTGGGGGCAGGGACAGGTTAAAGGTCAGTCTCTCTTTCACACACACACACAAACAGAGACACACACGTACGTATTTCTTCCCTCTCAGAGCTGACAAAGATTGTTTCCCCTGAAAGACCTGTTAGGATAGCACTTGAGTAGAAAGCTCTGTCGATACATAAGCACATAAAGCCACACTGATCTAGACACTGGTGGTGTGGCTTTGTGTGTGTATTCTGGTGACAGCCATGCACCCTGTCACACTGCACCAGCAGCTGTTGCTCTTAACACACAATTTACTGTTTGACATGTCCTACACTACAGTGGGCCAAACCCCTGACTTCAATCTTTTATCGCAGAGCCTGTGTGGTTTTAACATGGGCACACATTTGTAAATACTGTATGATTGATAAGAGTGGCTTAAGCCTGTATTTCCTGATGTGTTGATACTACAGCCTTGTGTAATCTACAGCTTTGTTTATAAACGCTAAACATGGGGACCAATCCTATAACATCTATATCCTTAAGCCCAGAAACTGGGGAAGTAAAGAAACAGTGACATGTGCTGCAGGTTCTCTTTTCCAACTCTTATCACAAACACTCTCCAAGGCCCTGTAGTAGGCACAGACAAAACACACACACCTGCTTTATGGATTGACATCTGTCCATACATTTAAATGAATATGACTAGTGGCAGTTGACTTTGACACAGAGAGAGTCTCTATTTGCTGAAGCCATGCATCTCCAGCTCAGCTCAGCAGGCAAACATTAGCCACAGCAGGGAATAGCACAGTGGGCATGCTGCTACAGAGCGGTGTGTGTGTGTGTGTGTGAGTGAGTGAGTGGTATATCTCAAATACCTGTGTTTTGACAAAGCAAATAACTGCCACTTGAAATGTTTCCATAAAGACCAGGAATGTCATCCACTACTTATCCTTTACATACTGTATAACTGCCTAAGGGCTTCTGTTTAGTGTGTGTGTGTTTGTGTGTGGTGTGTGTGTGGTGTTGTGTGTGTGTGTGTGTGTGTGTGTGTGTGTGTGTGTGTGTGTGTGTGTGTGTGTTGTGTGTGTGTTGTGTGTGTGTGTGTGTGTGTGTGTGTGTTGTGTGCGTGCGTGCGTGCGTGGCTATAGGTTATCTAATAAGTGGTGAAATTATAGGTACATACAGCAGCAATACTGTAATTACATAATAATAACAATTCCTTTGTGTGCATGCATGCGTGCGTATGTAGGTCTGTTGTAAAAGAGCATCTCCTAAATATAGTTAAAGAGGTTGCCTTCAGGGTTGTTAAAAGTGGGACAGGAGACCTGCCTCAGAATTAGGGGCTAGGGGAAATATGGCATAGGGGCTAAAGGTTGTTTCTGGACGGGACCTTGGTTGGGGTCTCACCTTCCCCTTCAATGGTGCACCTGCTGAGCTCCAGGGTCTTGGTGTGGATCACCCCCACCATCGGGTACCCCGCCACCTCGCCTGCACTCTCCCGTGGCAGGAAGCAAATACTGCTCCCGTCATCGGGGCAGACGGTTTCTGGGGGGGGGTTGTAGCCTGTCTCCATCAGGACAGCCAGCCTGCGGAGAGTCACGTCCTTAGCACTGAGGATTTCTGCGTCCGACCCGCACGTCAGCAGCCGCTCGGCAAACTCCACCCCCCCGCGGGTGTCCGACAGGGCCTGCTGCAGCTGCGCCCTCTGCAGATGGAGATGACTCCTGCGCTGCAGACCCAGCTCCTCTAAGCGCCGTAGCAGCAACAGGCAGTGCGACTCCACAGCGCTAGCATAGCCTCGTGCGAAGGAACGCACCTCGTCCACCGCCGCATCCACCCTGGTCTGCAAGGCCTCCTGGGATAGGTCCACCTTCCGCAGTGACTCCTCCAGCTGGTCCAGCCGTGGCCGCAGGCGCCCGGTAACCAAATCCCGGATACGGCCCCCATGGCGATCGATGACATCACGTGTGGGGAGGCAGCGGTGGTCGCGGTGGAAGGTGGCGGCACACTCCAGGCAGACAGGTAGGTCACAGGGCTCACAGAAGAGACGCAGCTCCTGGCCAGGGTGGAGGGAGCACAGGACGGGCCGAGAGAGACAACCCTGGGTCTTCAGGTCCTCCAGACACTGGACGGTGTGAGACGACGTCCTCTTCTGTCTCCTGGGGAGGAAAGAAGGTGGAGATTGTGAACTCATAGGTTCCACTTTATTACACTGTAATTGCATGTAGCCTACCTGCCTACAGCTATCATGTAATAAAAGGCAAGTAGCCAGCTCATAGCTTAAATGGAAGTCGGGAACCAACCATAATCCTAGACTAGTTAACTTGCAACAATGTTGAAACATTGAACATGAGTTTTTTTTGCACTCACCTGTGTGCTTGAATACAAAACTCACAGAGGTTGACACTGCACACCTCACAACGCTTCTCTGCGTCCCCGTCGTTGCACAGGTCGCATACCACAGAGTTCTTGCTCATCAGCGTCTCCAGAAACACTTCGTCCAGGGCCAAGTGGTCAGTGGTCAGCCCGTCCACTCCGGACAACGGGATGTCCACCTCGGAGTCACACTCCGGACAGAGAACCGTGACGGCAGAGGAGGGCGGCTCGCCTTCCAGAGGGACCGCTTTACCATTGTGTACTCCCGAAGACACCGAAAATGGTTCCAGTTGACGAACACAGTCTGCGCAGAAGGTGTGTAAACACTGCATAATTTTAGGCTCGCGATATAAACATTTACAAACGCGGCACACTGCCCTCGCATTGATCACGACGTCCCGGTTATCTCCGTTTTTAGAGCTCGAGTTTGTGGTCGCGGTTGGCGMGGAATCCACATCTTTTCCCAAAATTTGGTCACAATGTGACATTGTGTTTTATAGTATTGTCTCGTTTCTTTCAAAACAATTTGTTGCCGGATTTTGTTTAAGAATAAAAAATACCGGTGTCAGAAATCGACCTAGGCTACCAATTTGCAACTATATCAGTAGCCTAGGTTACAGTTAACGTTAGTAGGCAACAGAAAACCCCAGCATACATACCGTAACTACAAAATAACATTCAGTGTAGGACTATATAGGCCTATAACTATTGTTACACTGTTTCCTACACCCTCAACTTTTCTTCCGTAAAACTCCACACTAGGTACGTTCGCTTTTCCTTGAAACTTGAAACCCTCTTCTCCAGTCCAATGAAAAACAGCCTTTACACCCCCAGGCGTGGTTTGAAGTTGAACCCGATCTGAAGCAGAGAACTAAACGACGTCCCAGGCCCCTCAACTCAGCAGAGACAGAATATCCTTCCCGCAGGCCCCATCTACTGGTTTGAAAGACCATGCATGGCCCATGCAGCTATCACAGAATGAACTTCAACAAGCACCAAACTCAAACCATTTAAAATAATTTACATTTTATTGTAAAAAAAGAAACTATAGTCCTAAAGATTCACGTGTTACACTGATAGCCCAGTAGACTGATTGCCACAGTGAATCCCATAGAAACAAAAAGGAATTGTTATTATTATGTAATTACAGTATTGCTGCTGTATGTACCTATAATTTCACCACTTATTAGATAACCTATAGCCACGCACGCACGTGCACACATGCGCGCACACACACACACACACACTGTATTTCCACGTGTTATATCCAACATAAATTCCAKCAGACTCCAGGCAGCCCAAGGCTAGTGGATAATGCCAGACTAGTTCACTTTACCACAGTACTTTTAGTAACCTTGTCTGTAGGCTATGAGGAGCAGTTGGTGTCTATGTGTTTATCAGGTTAGCTGGTAGATCCAGAGAAAAACACTGGCCGTAGCTGCGAGAACGTGCCATTGAGGTAGTAGTATGGGTGGTGCAGCTGAAGTATTGAAGGAGAAGAAAGTCCTTGCTGATATCTCTGTATCTGTAATAAAAAAAGATGCTGACTGTACAGTATGCATACCTGTCTCTTATACACATCTAGATGTGTATAAGAGACAGCCCCAGAACAGCCTAAATTCATCAGGGCATGGACTCTCCAAGGTGTCGAAATCATAGGGATGCTGGCCCATGTTGACTGCTGATGCCTCCCACAGTTGTGTCAAATTGGCTGCATGTCCTTTGGGTGGTGGACAATTCTTGATACACACGGGAAACTGTTGACCGTGAAAAACCCTGCAGCAGCATTTCTTGACACAAACTGGTGTGCCTGGCACCTGCTACCATACCCCGTTCAAAGGCACTTAAAAGTTTTGTCCTGCCCATTCGCCCTCTGAATGGCACACATACACAATCCATGTCTTAAAGGCTTAAAAATCCTTCTTTAAAGTGACATCAATATGGGATGATAGCTTTCACCTGAATTCACCTGTTCAGTCTATGTCATGGAAAGAGCAGGTGTTTTTAATGTTTTGTATACTCAATTACTTATGTTAGTAAAGTCCTAGAGAGCTCCCAGTCATTGGTAGGGATAAACGCCACTTTAATTGCATCTTTATTTTTTTTTTAGTTGTCATGTTTGGCCGGGTTGTTGTGGTGAAATAGACTGAAGAGGGTGTAGGTGTCCTCTGAGTGAGTGACTTAACTTGTGTAAGTGTTTTTAAACTGGGTGAGAGTTGTCTAACATGCAGTTCTCATCCAGGTATTTTCTCAGTATAAAATTTTATTTTCTCTGAAAGGTGTTTACTGGACCTTTGACGGTTGCCTGGGAGACAGCCTTCACCAGAGGGTTTTGGATGATGCAGGTGTAGCTGCCATACAATTTGATTGGCTGAAGGGAGCTGATGAATCGAGTTATCCCGGCGGAGTTGTTGAAGAAGCTAGTTTCACTCTCGTTCAGGACGTTGTCATTGACGTCCAACCAGGTGACGTTTGGTTTGGGGAACCATCTCTCTGCCTCTGCCGTTAGGGTAGTGTTTACCCGCTTGAATTTGGGGGCTGAGAAAGCTGAAGTGAAGCATATTTTCAGAGTAAGCTACTTTGTGTGCAGTTCAATATTCAGTGTGAAATATTGAGAATGCCTAACAAGTTGTCTCCTTACCTGCAGCTCTGAGGTTAACACTGGCAGTTCCCGAGCAACTAGGAGTGCTCACACTGCAGTAGTACACCCCATTGTCTCCCACTTTTACGTCCCTCAGCAACAGGGAGGCATTGCCTCCACCTATGGCATCTGAGAACAGCAGGGTTCTATTTTTAAACTGGGGGTTTTGCTCCGTCAGCTGGACTGCTCCTTTATCGTACTTGTACACCACTTCACTTAGCCCCTCCTTCGTCCAGGTGATTGACACCTGACTGGTCGATTCCCTGCTGTTAGTGGAAGTCTTGAACTTGCAGCTCAAGATGACATCCTCCCCCAAGTTCCCGATGGGCCACTTGTCAATGCTATCCACAGTGCCCTTGGAACCTCCCAAACCCTGACCTAGAGGACAGCACACAGCAGAACACAACATACAGGAGGCTTCATTTCCATACTTAGAAATGTGTGCAGTTCGTAGGGACTATAGTTACACACACACACTGGCAAACGCACACAGGTACACATGCAATCTCACATATGCTCAAATACATGTTAACAGAGACATTACATGAATATTGACAATGATGGTGACACAAGTCAATATATATGCTCACTACATACCTGAAAATGACACAGACAAGATGAGAATGATGAGTCCAGCAGTTACGAAGATACTGACTATCAAGCTGCAAATGGAGATGGGGGTGAAAATATCAAGAACTTTCCAAGTCAATTGAACATCACAATATCCAATGATTAATTAATCTCACTATGCATTTGTTGGTGATAAAAAGCACAGCTGTTGCTGGGCCTCAAACAACAACAACCATATATATATATTTTTAAACACATTGAATAGAGGCCTCACCCCCAGAAGATTATCTGTCCAAATGAGGCCATGGCTCCTCAATGGTAGCTGGCTCTTTTTTAGCAGGATTATGATAGTTCCAGCTGCTCCCTTTACCAGTCCACATACAGTATCCATGTGATGTGTCGTCTACAGCAGCTACATACTGTATGAGATTGACTGTAGCTCCACATGTGAAGTCCACACCCACTGTATGTCATTCATGTAATATCAAACCCTGTACTCAGGAAAGCGAGGACTCTCCTTGAGTCAATATTGTCACTTAGGTGTGTGTGCACTGCTTACTGACTTTCCATTAACCGTTTTGACCAGAGGGAAGAAATAGGGATATAATCAGACTTACTTGGCATAAGCCCTTGGCTCCATAGGAGCGTAGACCATTGACTGATCCTCAACACGAGGGCGCCACTGGGGTACGTGCTCAGCCCCCTCCTGTACTCCATGTTCACCCAGGACTGAGTGGCCACGCACGTCTCCAACTCAATCACAAAGTTTGCTGACGACACAACAGCAGTAGGCCTGATTACCAACAACGACAAGACAGCCTACAGGGCAGAGGTGAGTGCCTTGGTGGAGTGGTGCCAGGAAAATAACCTCTCCCTCAATGTCAACAAATCGAAGGTGCTGATCGTAGACTGCAGGAGACAGCAGAGAGAGCAAGCCCCCATCCACATTGACGGGGCCGCAGTGGAGAGGGTCAAAAGCTTCCAAGTTCCGCAGCATGCACATTACTGAGGACCTGAAATGGTCCCTTCAAGTTTTAATGTCACGTGCACAAGTACAGTGAAATGCCTTTCTTGCAATCTCTAAACACAACAAAGCAGTAATTAATAACAACATAATACTAAAAATAACATACGGTAGAATAAAAACACACAAGCAAGAAAGTTCTATTACCATATTTACAATGTGCAGGGATACTGAAGTGATAGAGGGAGATATGTATAGGGGTAAGGTGACAAGGTATAAGGATCTATGATAAATATGATAAACTGAGTAACGGCAGCGTATATGATGATTGTATGTGAGTGGGTGTGCGTGTGTGTAGAATCAGTATACATTTATTTGCATATTATGTGTGTGTGAGCAAATTATGAAGTGAGTGTTTGTTTGTGTGTGTGTTGGAGTGCCAGTGTGTGTGAGTGTGTAGGGCCCTTTGAGTGTGCATAGAGACAGGTCAAAAATAAAAGGGTCAACTCAGATAGTCTGTGTAGACATTTGTTTAGCTATTTAGCAGTCTTATCGTTTGGGGAAAGAAGCTGTTGAGGAGCCTGTTGGTGACAGACTTGATGCCAGCACCTCTTCAACCTCAGGAGGCTGAAGAAATTTGGCTTTGCCCCTAAGACCCTCACAAAATTCTACAGATGCCCCATTGAGAGCATCCTGTCGGGCTGTATCATCACCTGGTACGGCAATTGCACCGTCTGCAATTGCAGGGCTCTCCAGAGGGTGGTGCGGTCACCCCAACACCTCATCGGGGGCACACTGCCTGCCCTCCACGACATCTATAAGGAGGAGGCAGTACAGGTGCATCAAAGCTGGGACAGAGAGACTGATAAACAGCTTATAGTGTATCTGCAGGCCATCAGACTGTTAAACAGTCACCACTAGCCGGCCTCCACCCAGTACCCTGCCCTGAACCTTAGACACTGTCACTAGCCGGCTATCACCCTCTACACTACCCTGTGCCTTAGAGATCGCTGACCTACAGTTGAACTATGAAGTTTACCAACACCTTAGCCAAATACATTTAAACTCAATTTTTCACAATTCCTGACATTTAATCCTAGTAAAAATCCCCTGTCTTAGGTCAGTTAGGATCACCACTATATTTTAAGAATGTGAAATGTCAAAATAATAGTAGAGAGAATATTTTATTTCAGCTTTTATTTATTTCATCACATTCCCAGTGGGTAGGAGGTTTACATACACTCAATTACTATTTTATAGCATTGCCTTTAAATTGTTTAACTTGGGTCAAATGTTTTGGGTAGCCTTCCACAAGCTTCCCACAATAAGTTGGGTGCTCCTGACAGAGCTGGTGTAACTGAGTCAGGTTTGTAGGCCTCCTTGCTCGCACACACTTTTTCAGTTCTGCCCACAAATTGTCTATAGAATTGAGGTCAGGGCTTTGTGATGGCCACTCCAATACCTTGACTTTGTTGTCCTTAAGCCATTTTGCCACAACTTTGGAAGTATGCTTGGGGTCATTGTCCATTTGGAAGACCCATTTGCGACCTAGCTTTAACTTCTTGACTGATGTCTTGAGATGTGGCTTCAATATATTCACATCATTTTATTTCCTCATGATGCCATCTATTTTGTGCAGTGCACCAGTCCTTCCTGCAGCAAAGCACCCCCACAACATGATGCTGCCACCCCCGTGCTTCACGGTTGGGATGATGTTCTTCGGCTTTTAAGCGTCCCCCTTTTTCCTCCAAACAGAACGATGGTCATTATGGCCAAACAGTTATATTTTTGTTTCATCAGACCAGAGGACATTTCTCCAAAAAGTACGATCTTTGTCCCCATGTGCAGTTGCAAACCGTAGTCTGGCTTTTTTATTCCGGTTTTGGAGCAATGGCTTCTTCCTTGCTGAGCAGCCTTTCAGGTCATTTCGATATAGGACTCGTGGTTATTGTGGTTATTGTGGTTATTGATACTTTTGTACCTGTTTCCTCCAGCATCTTCACATGGTCCTTTGCTGTTGTTCTGGGATTGATTTGTACTTTTCGCACCAAAGTACGTTCATCTCTAGGAGACAGAACGCGTCTACTTCCTGAGTGGTATGACGGCTGCGTGGTCCCATGGTGTTTATACTTGCGTAATATTGTTTGTACAGATGAACATGGTACCTTCAGGTGTTTGGAAATTGCTCCCAAGGATGAACCAGACTTGTGGAGGTCTACAATTCTTTTCTGAGGTCTTGGCTGATTTTTTTGATGTCAAGCAAAGAGGCACTGAGTTTGAAGGTAGGCCTTCAAATACATCCACAGGTACACCTCCAATTGACTCAAATGATGTCAATTAGTCTGTCAGAAGCTTTGAAAGCCATGACATCATTTTCTGGAATTTTCCAAGCTGTTTAATGGCACAGTCAATTTAGTGTATATAAACTTCTGACCCACTGGAATTGTGATACAGTGAATTATAAGTGAAATAATCTGTCTGTAAACAATTGTTGGAAACATTACTTGTGTCATGCACAAAGTAGATGTCCTAACCGACTTGCCAAAACTACAGTTAGTTAACAAGAAATTTGTGGAGTGGTTGAAGACGAGTTTTAATGACTCCAACCTAAGTGTATGTAAACTTCCGACTTCAACTGTATGTACAGTGGGGGGGRAAARKWWKKKRAWYCYTTWRRAWTYCTTGGATTTCTGCATAAATTGGTCATAACATTTTATCTGATCTTTATCTTAGTCACAAAAATAGACAAACACAGTCTGCTTAAACTAATAACACACAAACAATTATAATGTTTCATGTCTGTATTGAATACACCGTGTAAACATTCACAGTGCAGGTTGGAAAAAGTATGTGAACCCTTGGATTAAATAACAGGTTGACCCTCCTTTGGAAGCAATAACCTCCACCAAACGTTTTCTGTAGTTGCGGATCAGACCTGCACAACGGTCAAGAGGAATTTTGGACCATTTCTTCTTACAAAACTGTTTCAGTTCSACAATATTCTTGGGATGTCTGGTGTGAACCGCTCTCTTGAGGTCATGCCACAGCATCTCAATCGGGTTGAGGTCAGGACTGACTGGGCCACTCCAGAAGGCGTATTTTCTTCTGTTAAAGCCATTCTGTTGTTGAATTACTTCTGTCTTTTTGGTTGTTGTCCTGTTGCATCACCTAACTTCTGTTGAGCTTCAATTGGCAGACAGATGGCCTTACATTCTCCTGCAAAATGTCTTGATAAACTTTGGAATACATTTTTCCGTCGATCATAGCAAGCTGTCCAGGCCCTGAGGCAGCAAAACTGTGCCATTACACATACCTGGTTCCAATTCCTCACTGATTGTGTTTGTATAAATATGCCCTTTGTGTCCCCATTGGGCTGTCGATTATTGTTCCCATGTCCATTGGTCGTGTGAGTACCTATGCGTTGTCTCAGCCTGTGCTGCGTGTTTTGTGTATTACGGATCTCGTCCCGTGTCGTTCTACGAGGTTTACCCTCGCTCTTTTGTTTGGGTAYATCCCAGTGTTTTGTATAAATGTTTGTTTTGGGTGTATTAAAAACTCAGAATTTATTCCTGCGCCTCTCTCCAAATCCTTTACACAAGCGTGACAATGATCCATCCACCATAGTTTACAGTTGGGATGAGGTTTTGATGTTGGTGTGCTGTGCCTTTTTTTCTACATTGTTCCTTCCAAACAACTCAACTGGAGTTTCATCTGTCCACAGAATATTTTGCCAGTAGTGCTGTGGAACATCCAGGTGCTCTTTTGCGAACGTCAGACGTGCAGCAATGTTTTTTTTTGGACAGCATTGGCTTCTTCCATGGTGTCCTCCCATGAGCACCATTCTTGGTTAGTGTTTTATGTATTGTAGACTCGTCAACAGCGCATATTCCAGAGATTTCTGTAAGTCTTTAGCTGAAACATTAGTATTCTTCTTAACCTCATTAAGCATTCTGCGCTGTGCTCTTGCAGTCATCTTTGCAGGACAGCCACTACTAGGGCGAGGAGCAACAGTGCGTAGATTTCTTCATTTATAGACAATTTGTCTTTCCGTGGACTGACGTTGAGATACTTTTGTAACCCTTTCCAGCTTCATGAGGTCTCTTTTGTTCCAGGCATGGTTCACATCAGGCAATGCTTCTTGTGAGTAGCAAACTCACATCTTGTGAGTTTTTTTTATGGGGCAGGGCAGCTCTAACCAAAATCTCCAATCTCGTCTCATTGATTCGACTACAGGTTAGTTGAGTCCTGACTGAAGTTATTAGCCTAGGGGTTCACATAATTTTTTACAACCTACACTGAAGGTTTAAATTATGCTTTCAATATAGACAAGAAAAATACAATAATTTGTTTGTATTTAGTTTAAGCACACTGTGTCTATTGTGACTTAGATGAAGATCAGATCAAATTTTATGACCAATTTATGCAGAAATCCAGGTAATTCCAGAGGGTACATACTTTTTCTTGCCACTGTATATACTGTATTCTAGTCATGGCTCATCCTACATAACTACTGGTATACACACCTTTTCTATTCACATACTGTCCATACTGTTTTTACACACATTCACATTTAGATTCCGGACTCAGGTCTGGTAACTAATTTCCTGCAATTCCATTTTGATATGGAGTGTTGTGCTGTGTATTTATATAGTGTATTCTCGACATAGCTCATTCTAATATTTCTACTACTGTACATTGCATTTTAGTGACTGTTTATAAACACTGCATATKTATTCATATACTGAATTCTTGACATAGCTCACTCTAATATACCGTACCAGTCAAAAGTACACACCTACAGTACTCATTCCAGGGTTTTTCTTGATTTTTACTATTTTCTACATTGTAGAATAATAGTGAAGACATCAAAACTATGAAATAACACATATGGCATCATGTAAGCATAAGTGTTAAACAAATCAAAATATCCACCTTTTGTGTTGACAGCTTTGCACACTCTTGGCATTCTCTCAACCAGATTCACGAGAGTCATCTGGAATGCATTTCAATTAACAGGTGCACCTTGTTAAGTTAATTTGTGGAATTTCTTTCCTTAATGCATTTGAGCCAATCAGTTGTGTTGTGACAGGGTAGGGGTGTTATAGAGAAAATAGCCCTATTTGGTGAAAGACCAAGTCCATATTATGGCAAGAACAGCTCAAATAAGCAAAGAGAAACAACAGTCCATTACAGACACGAAGGTCAGTCAATCTGGAAAATGTCAAGAACTTTCTTCAAGTGCAGTCGCAAAAACCATCAAGCGCTATGATGGAACTGGTTCTCATGAGTACCGCCACTGGAAAGTTAGTCAGAGTTACCTCTGCTGCAGAGGATAAGTTCATTAGAGTTAACTGCACCTCAGATTGCAGCCCAAATAAATGCTTCAGAGTTGAATTAACAGAAACATCTCAACATCAACTGTGCAGAGGTGACTGCGTGAATAAGGCCTTCATGGTCAAATTGCTGCAAAGAAACCACTACTAAAGGACACCAATAAGAAGAGACTTGCTTTTTGCCAAGAAACATGAGCAATGGGCATTAAACCGGTGGAAATCTGTCCTTTGGTCTGATGAGTCCAAATTTGAGATTTTTGGCATTAGGCAGGCTCGAGGTCAGGGCAGGAAGAATGGTCAGGCAGGCGGGTTCGGTGTCAGGACAGGCAAGGGTCAAAAACAGGAGGACTAGGAAAAACAGACTGGGAAAAATTGGAGCTAGGACATAAACGCTGGTTGACTTGGCAAACAAGACAAACTGGCACAAAGAGACAGAAAACACAGGTATAACTACACCAGGGATGATGAGCGACACCTGGTGGGGGTGGAGACAAGCACAAGGACAGGTGAAACAGGTCAGGGCGTGACAATAACATTAACTTAACTGTGTACGCGACCAATAAACTTTGATTTGATTTGACGAATGTCCTCCAGCTGACTTGGTTCAGGGAAAGTTTTTTCCAATTGAGGCCGCTCTCTGCCATCTCTGCCTGGACGTCTCCCCTCCAAGTGTTTCTGCAACCCCTCTTCCCCATGGGGCTTCCATTTCAGGGACTCGCAAGGGTGTTGGAGGCCAGTTTTCGTAGGGTGTGTCCAATCCAACTCCACTTTCTTCTTTCTATTTGTAGTTCAATGGGTTCCCGTCCATTTCTCAATCAGTGGAATCGGTTCGACATCTTTGTTATTGAGGTGGCGTAGTACAGTTGACATCTGTTTGGTTGATCTCCATGTTTCGGATCCATACAACATCACCTGTTTCACATTTAAGATGTCCAGTTCTTCAATTCAGGATGTAGTCTTAACTTAAATTCCAATTTTCCTCAATGCTTCCTCAAGAATTTGGAATTGGAGTTTCAGTTTACTTCCTCAATTGACTGAATTGGAATGGTATTGACCCCAACCCTGGATATCATTTATGCACCATGTTCTCCATGAATCTATTACAGAAATTGACACTGTGATTTAATAGATCTACAGATTTATATTAAAACATCTTAGAAGTGGCACAATGTTGGGTTACATTATGACATGCCTTTAATGAGCTCCACTTCCCTTTTACTGAGCTCCACTTCCCTTTAATGAGCTCCACTTCCCTTTAATGCCGTTATTGCCACACTTCGGTATTCCAGTAGAATGTTGATTTTGATGTGTCAGTGCATTCCTGCTAATATCATGCTATCTTCATCACTGGTGCAATCTAAAAAATTACAAAGACAATAGTTAATTGTTGAGTCACAGACCTCACCCAGTTTTTATTTTGGTAGAGGATGGGGTGCAAACCATGATCACATGACAGCTTTTGAAACAACTTAGGTGCTTTCCAGAGGGAACTGAAATATGACCATGTTATTTAGAGAGTCTCAACAGTTGAACACAGCAACCCATAATCCAGACATGACCTCTGAACCTCAGCACCACTGATAATGATGAGTCCAGTTAACAAGAAAGTAAGGACGATCATGCTGCAAATAAATACAAATCCAAGTAATTTGAGCATCACAATATCAAGTTCCTCTCACTATGCACTTGGAAGCACAGCTATCACTGGCCTCGAATAGCAACCACAATATTTTTCCTGGAAAAACAACTTCGTAGCTATTGCTTTACCTCTAGCAGATTACTTTTTTATGTGAAGCCATGGTTTCTTCGTAGGTGTCTTTCTCAGCAGTGGGGTTATGGTTAGTTCCAGTCGCTCCTTATCTTTTGCCAACAGCAGCTACTTCCAAACCCACACTATGCCATTCATGCAACTCAGGAGAGAGAGGGACTCTCCTTGGGTCAATATTTACATGTAAGTGTCCGTGTTCACCTTCAGCGGGCCGTGCTGCGCCAGAAAAGAAGCGCAGACCGTCACCGCAGTGAGGCCCCGGTGTTCGCACCGGGGGACCCGGGTCTGGCTCTCGACCCGAAACCTGCCCCTCCGCCTGCCCTGCCGGAAGCTGAGTCCGCGGTTTGAGGGGTCATTTAAAGTCCTGAGGAGAGTGAACGAGGTTTGTTATAGGTTACAGCTTCCCCCCGATTACCGTATTAACCCCTCATTCCATGTGTCTCTCCTCAGGCTGGTGGTGGCTGGCCCGCTCCAGGAGTCTGAGGTGCGTGAGGTTCCTAGCCGCCTCTGGACATCGAGGGGGCCCCGGTGTACTCCGTTCGCTCCATACTGGATTCGAGGCGTCGGGCGAGGGTACTTCAGTATCTCGTGGAGTGGGAGGGGTACAGTCTGAAGGAGAGGTGCTGGGTGCCGGTCGAGGACGTTTTGGACCCTTCAATGCTGCAGGAGTTCCACCGTCTTCGTCCGGATCGCCCTGCGCCTCACCCTCCGGGTCGTCCCCGAGGCCGGTGTTGGCGCGGTGCTGGAGCCGGCGTCAATGGGGGGGGGGGGGGGGTATAAGTCGGTTCGTCTCCTTGTTCGGGCGGCGTTCGGCGGTCGGCGTCACCGGTCTTCTAGCCATCATCGATCCACTTTTCATTTTCCATTTGTTTTGTCATGTCTTGTCTTCCCACACACCTGGTTTCAAGTCCCTCATTAGATGTTGTGTATTTAACCCTCTGTTCCCCCCATGTCCTTGTCCGGAATTGTTTATTATAAGTGCATGTGCACGTTTTTCTGGTGTGCGACAGGTTTTGTACCCATTGATTGTTTGTTCTGGATGCCGGTGGTTTTATGTAATAAACTGCTCCATTGTAAACCCAGTTTTTGCTCTCCTGCGCCTGACTTCCCTGCCGCCAGTACGCACCACTTACATGTAGGTTGTGCGTGAATTAGTTAATTCTATTCATTTAAATCTTGTGATTAATCATATCTTAATTTTTAAAAACATTTTATAAATAGATTTGGCTCTTCTGATATGCGAGCCGGGTCCCAACGTTCACCTACAAGAGCCGGCTCTTAGAGCCGACTCGTTCGCGATCGACCCATCACTAGTGCCAGCTTCGCTTTGTGGTGGTAAATAGAAGGCTACGAATAATACAGATGAGAACTCTCTTGGTAGATAGTGCGGTCGACAGGTACTTTACCTAAGGAGAGAAATACCTCGAGACTTCTTTAATATTAGACATCGCGCACCAGCTGTTATTGACAAAAAGACACACACCCCCACCGCTCATCTTACCAGAGGTAGCGTTGCTGTTCTGCCGGTGCATGGAAAATCCCGCCAGCTCTATATTGTTCATTTCTTCGTTCAGCCACGTCTCAGTGAAACATAAGATGTTGCAGTTTTTAATGTCCCGTTGGTAGAATAATCTTAATATTAGATCATCAATTTTATTTTCTAATGATTGCACCTTAGCAAGAAAAATGGAAGGCATTGGGAGTTTACTCGCTCGCCTCCGGATTCTCAGAAGGATCCCCGATCTGTGTCCCCTTTTCCGGCGTCTTTCGTCACACAAAAGTTGTGGATCCGGGCCTGTTCCAGTGAAAGCAGGATATCCTGCTTTCACTGGACGCGTTTTGATAAATCTCGCTAATTTTTCAGAATAAAACCTTGAAACTATGTCTAAAGACTGTTCACACCCTGTGGAAGCCATTGCAAAAGGAATCTGGTTGATATCCCTTTAAATGGAGGAAAGGCAGGCAATGGTACAGGGTTTCTTCAAAATAAGAGGCACGTCCGGGTTGGATTTCCTCAGGTTTTCGCCTGCAAAATCAGTTCTGTTATACTCACAGACAATATTTTGACAGTTTTGGAAACTTTAGAGTGTTTTCTATCCTAATCTGTCAATTATATGCATATTCTAGCATCTGGGCCTGAGAAATAGGCAGCTTACATAGGGGAACRTTATTTTTTCCAAACATAAAAATTCTGCCCCCTAGCTTCAAGAGGTTTCAAAAGTTTCTTCCAGTCCGCTGTGAGTAATCGCTTTTCTGATGTCCAGAAGTTATTTTCGGTCATAAGAGATGGTAGCAGCAACATTGTGTACACAATAAGTAAAAAAATAAGTTACACAAAACGCAAAAGAAATAACAAAATTGCACAATTGGTTGGGAGAATGTAAAACGTCAGCCATGTTCTTCGGTGCCATCTTTTTTTTTTTTGTGTCACCAACAGTATAATCATCAATTGTTGATCCATAACCACATTACATGACATGCTGAATAAACCGAGGTGTCTGTTTAAACTACTAGCACACAACTCGGACTCCGATGCATACCCCACAAGACATGCCACTAGAGGTCTCTTCACAATCCCCAAGTCAAGAACAGACTATGGGAGGCGCACAGTACTACATAGACTCATAGAGCCTTGGCTATATGGAACTCTATTCCACATCAGGTAACTGATGCAAGCAGTAGAATCAGATTTTAAAAAACGGATAAAAATACACCTTATGGAACAGCTGGGACTGTGAAGAGACACACACAAGCACAAACACACTTACACATACATATGATAAGACACATACTCTACACACACATAGACTTTGTATTGTAGTAATGTGGTAGTAGAATAGTGGCCTGAGGGAACTCAATGTGTTGTGAAAAGTGTTATGAAATGTAACGTCATGTAATATTTGAAATTGTATATACTGTAACTGCCTTAATGTTGYTGGACCCCAGGAAGAGTAGCTGTTGCCTTGGAAGCAGCTAATAGGGATCCTTAATAAATACAAATACAGTATGTCACTGATGGAAAGAGAGGAACACTCATAGAAAGACTTGGACACTGATCCTTGAGTCAATATTTTCACTTGTCACTTGTTTTTTTGTCAGCTAACAGTACCAGTTGAACAAAGGGTCACAKAAATGTATTAGAAACTGATGGTATCATACCACCATGTAAATTCAAATAATGATAGTAGACAAGTGTTTTCATGAATACGTGACAGAAATAAAAAACTAAAAAACATTTCCCAGCTTCAGATGCTGATGCAGTTCCTATAATGTAATATGACAGCTCTAGAAGGTGAAGTGAAACGATGTGTGTGCTTTCCAGAGGGAACTTGGGTTAATGTATACTGAATAAAAGCTCTCGGACAAGATATCACCATTGAACTTTTTTGACTTTTTGAAGAGATCAAGGACATTTTCTCCTTTTGAATCTCGGTAACTCCAGTAATTCCGTCTCAGACCATCTGCAGGAATACAATATTCTTTATCAGACATTCAAGAAATGAACATAACTGCCCCTCAGGCCTTTATAGAATAAAAATCTGCAATTTTAATAACTTCCTTGTGGCATTTTTACATTTGGTAAGCCACCATGSCGAATCTCCACAGTTTTGACGTTCCTCAGAGACTTCTCTCCTTGCTGACCAAAGCTGCAGGTGTTTTTGTTCTCCTGGCTGTCTTCATTCTGGAGTACATATTGAACTTGAACTTTCCGTGCTTCTGCAGGCCTGCATGGGAAAGCCCACTACATATAGGCCCTCATGGCTTACTGTACATACTGTGCCCACCCACTATAATAACTTGTGCTATCGTGCTAGTTGATAAGATGTACCAGAAGACGTTTTCCAGCAAGAGATGCAGTGGGTGCTGCACGAATTATAACTGCTACAATTGCTTCTTTTCACTTACCAAACTTGGAATCACATTTCTGTCTGTAGTATTCTACTGGATAGCTGCTGTTTTCATAGATGGAGAATGGTATGTGTGCTATCAGACCAACAACCATCCAAAACAAGTGGGAATTCCCTGTAAAGAAACGGAAAACCTGACCTATGACGAGAGACTTGTCATCACTGATTACAAGACTGACTCAGTTGTAAGTAACAGTTTATATTATGTTTAGAAAGAAAAAAAATGATCAAGCAAAAAAGGCTAAATGCTGAGCAAATGTAAAAATGTTACTGACAAATGCGTCACAAATTAGATGCAATAAATTATATATTGAATATTAATAAATATCCCTGCCATTAATTAGGCATGTGAATGTGTGTTTAGGTCTAAAATATGATAATGTAAATATTTAGACTGCCCTGGGATGGATGAAAAGTGTCTGTATAACCAACTGTCATTTTAAAATATATGGTATTTGGATCAGATCTTTTCACTAACCACATTTTCATCCACAGTTTATATTGTCATGTTTGCCTTATAAAACAAATATCATGACAGGTGTGATGAAAACATAAAATGTCATATCAACTATCTAACTGTTTTTTCGTTCGACATGGTGGGAAATATTTTTTTTGTCTCTACAATTCTAAATGTGACAATTGCAGTGGAAAGTCCTTTATGAGCAGCAAATATTGATATAATAAACAATAATCTCTAAGAAAACTTGGAGTCATTCGATGATATTCTACATTGTACTACCACTACAACGTGTAAAAGCAGGTGTTAAATGAGGTGAACTGGAGACTGGAGTGTCACTTTAATAAGAGTTTATAGGCAGATTAAATTAGTTTTGATAAACTTCACATTGGTTAAAGTTGGAATCCGCAGTAGGGCCACTGGTTGCCCTCAACACCGTTTATATTGCCAAGCTGAGGAGCATTGTGCAGCAAGGTATAAAAAAAAAATGCAGTAGACCTAGGCTACATATTGTGCTCTTCTATCGCACGTGCAATGATGTCCGAGGGGGAAACAATTCGTTCCTTGTTTGCAGTAACTTCTTTGTTGTTGTAATATTGCAAATGGACATGGCTGTTTCACCATGAAGGATCCCAGCTTTAAAGGTAGACTCGGCGAAATGACTTTGCCACGAGCAGCACAGCAGTATCCCCACATGTGCACGGGTTCGCTTCGCGCAGTTCACAGTGTGAAAATAGAAGTCCTTTCTATTTCTGACGCAGATCGCACTGAAAGTCCTGCCTCTCCCATCTCCTAATTGGTTTATAGAAGCAGGTACCCACGTGCCATCTCCTCATTGGTTATTGGTTAGAAGAAAAAGCCTGGAAGGAAGAGAAATGACTAGAAACGATTTGGTTGACCGTTTTATGTGGGTTAATTGGCGGAGTAGAGGACCTTGTGCATTTCAGGTAAAATAACAACTCAATGTTTATATTCCTTGGACAAATTAGCTAGCAACAGCCAGCTAGCTAAATAGGACAAATTAGCTAGCAAGTGCAAGCTAACTAGCTAAATTGGCATAAATGTTTAATGCTTTTCGACCTGTCCCCAAATTAATATAATTGGTTCAGAGTTTGTTTTGATATTTTAACCTGCGTGTCGTGATCGCGTTTGGTGTGGGGGGACAAAATAAATTGATGCACGATGGCGCACGATGGCGCRCGCGCGCAGCCGGTTTGGGTTCCGCCTCCACGGCAGGGAACCAAAACAGCGTAGTTGTTGAGGAAATTGACCCACTATGCTGTTTACTTTCTGCATCTATGTCATATCGCTGTGTACTTTTAAGTGATGGGCGGTGATGAGCTTGATGCACATTTCCAATAAATATCTCGTTTTATTTGAAAGCTGGTGACATGATGAATGCTTGGCTGCCAATTATCCAAAAAAATGATATTGATATTATCCATACCCCTCATCCTATAACCTCCCTGTAACGAATACGCCGGGCGTTCGAAATTATGTGCAGAATGTGAATGTAATAATGAACTGATGCAAAGGAACAGAAACGTAAGAGAAAACAATAACACTTAAGAACTGAGGGCTAAATAAAGGGGGAGAAATTGGGGTAGTGATGAAGTCCAGGTGTACCTAACAATGGTTTATCAGCGAACTGTTGTCTTCTTAAAATGCACCACAACCAGATTGGGCAAATTTTCTATTAATTGCAATAGTTTGTGTCAAAACCGTTGGTAGAGTTGGATGGAAACGCATTGAACTTCTGATTTTTATTCGGTAGRCCTACAAAGTAACCTAAAGTACCATGAGCAGAAATTCCTTTTTTTTTCTTCAACTGAAAGACAATGCACAGAGTTTACCCATGATGTTGCAAAACGATTGACGTCATTGTTTAAGTAAAGAATGCCATATTTTGGCTTGAAGTCGGGACTGTTTCCCTTACGATATGACGTGCTAATAGTTTCAGTCTGTCTCTTTTCAGGGCTGTGTTTTATTGGAATGTTACCACCCACCAGCATGGCATTGTTTATTGATCAGAAACATCTGCAAAGTTCTTCCTCTTCTTGAGTCACGACTGAGCCAAATAATTTTTTCGCGTTAGCCTAGATTTAGCCGCCTGAGCCATGGATCAAATTAAAATAGGGGGTGCAAACTTGTGCTTTTGCCCCTCCACTTTTATATATATATTTTTTTTTAACCAGAACATTAACAATTTATACTTTTGGCTAGCCTGTATAAAAAATATAAATGGTACAATTGCTTGATATGATTGCATTTTGCAACCCTGCTGCCCCGTTGCCCTGAGATGAATTGCTTTGATTGGTGCAGCTAAACMACATGTGTTTAACCTATATTATAAACTGTGTGGTAGGCTTTAGTAGTCTGATCAACGAGCTCTGATCATTGAATTCCGAAAGGTTCGTGCATCTAGACCTACATTTAAATGTGTCTAACGTGTCCAGATTCCCTAATCCCGCTCTATATTCAAATACCAGTATGCATTCTACAAACGGTGGAATAGGCTAAATATGCTGGCTACTGCCATCAGCGGTGTTAACTAGCCATCCAACCTCTAGCAATATTCATTTGGAAATATGTGCCAATTGGATGCAAACCTAGTCAAATTTGTCAGTAGCTATCTACTTTCTTTGAAAACATAAAGGAAAACGCTGCACACTGCTGCTCATGCTCCCAGGTGATATTTATTTACAACTTTTCGACCCYTAGGTCTTCATCAGGCATTGACTTGAAACCGTTTTTATAGTTTCAATAATTCTAAATWGTTTTTTTTATCCTCATTTGAATATTGTATGTATATTACTATAAATATTGATCACATTCTGTGTATGATCATATCTTTTGATACATTGACAGTTAATATTGTGAAACTATGTTATACATTTTTACCTCCTGTTTCAGGAAGTGATGTCACTGAGTACTGCCCCTATATATAGGATCTTCCACCCCCACCTGGGATATGGATGCCTGATGAAGACCTAAGGGTTGAAACATTGTGAATAAATATCACTTGGGAGCATGAGCAGCAGTGTGCGGCGTTTCCTTTCTGTTTGCCGACATCTCCAGCAACTGCTGAAAGTATCTGGAGGTACGTATGTTCTTCAGCGTTTGTCTTCTTTCTTTCCCAGGTCATTGGCTTGCCTCTGGTTACTGTGGGCCTTGTTTTCTGGCATTTGTGTGAGTGCTGCTTCACCTGTCTCAAAAGAACAAACAACCGTTGCCATCTTGATCAACCATATTATGAAAGGTTGTATGAAGAAATTCTTTCAGAGGAGGTAAACAATCATTTGAAGAATGAACTGCAGGAAATTGCGAAAGAGAGGGCCGAGAGGATCTGTCTTCGGCCCCTTCAGTTCATCAGGAGAGGGGATCCTGGGAATTCATGGCAAGATATTTCAAACTCTGATTTCTTTTTGTCAGACCAATATCAGGAGTCAGTGGGCACAGAAGAGTCATCTCATTCAATAGGTTACTAAAGACTCAGCCCAGTGAGCGTTATGATTTAAAAAATATTTTTTTTTTAAATAATTAATTTTCCGGATGTTGAAATTATGTACATTTTTCGGTTCTGAATGAAAGTTGAAAATGCAAATTTTCCAGATGTTGAAAATGCACATTCTCCAGATGTTGAAAATATGTCTTTTACATACATGGAATAACATTCATTTTCAGTTCTAAATTAAACTTGAAAGGACTTCTTCTACAGACGTTGAAAATACATATTTGTTGGGTAATTTCTTTCTAGAGCCAAATTTCAACCGTACATAGTTTTTCCTTTAAATATTACTGAAGAAAGCCTTATGTCACGCTCAAAAGTATTATTTTAAATTACAATAACATAATGAAGATTGCAGTATAGATTATTTATTATTCACATTTATCACTCGCACTTATGTTAGTCTTTTCGAAAGCTTCAGGACTGAAAGTAATCATATTCAACATTTCCTGACACAACCAACAGAACATCAACTACCACAACATTCTCAGTAACAGTTACAAAAACGTTTTAATTGCTATGATTCTGATATGTGGTTGAATGCACTGACTCTGGATAAGAATGTCTGCTGTATTACCTAAATGTAGAAATTAACACTTGTGATTGCGACCCTATCCTCAGTAGCCTATTCCAGTGTTTACTTCTTACGTTGTTACATAAACTTTCCTTCTTAATTCACTCACCAACGTTATGGAAAAAGGGTTATAGACATCTGTTTCACAAGTTTGGACAGCACAGACCAGTATAGCACAATATAGTACATTATACTGTGCTCTACTTTACCATACTGTAGTGTACTGAGCTGTACTCTACTCAACTATACTCTACTTTACTTTAATGTACTGCACTGTCCAAACTTGTGAAACATATGTCTATGATTGATAATGTTATGTACTGTACTCTGCTCTGCTGTACTGTGCTGTCGAAACCTGTGAAACGGAGGTCTATGAATGGTTCAGATCTGGAGCAAATCAGAACCATTCATAGACATCTATGTTTTGGCTAAATAAAAGCCAGTCTGGACCAGACCAAATCTGAACCGAAAAGGGGCCAAATCAAGGCCGGTCCTGACCGGACCAAAAATATGACGTCTGTGAACRTTGGCCAAATCAAGGCCAGGGTGGAACSACCAAATTCCAACGACTTTTCAACGTCAATGGATGTCCGGTTTCGGTTGGTGCTCAGTGGGAGAAGAGTGTAAGGGTTTTATTAAAAAAGATACTTAGTCAGGTTCTTCTTGATTAGATTTTCTTGTGCTGCAATAACCATTCTGATTCAAGCTTAACAAACTATGTTTATACAGCATTAAAGAGATAAACTTTAATCAATACATAATTGTAAGAGTAAATACTGCCACTTAGAGGAGATAAATAGCTAATGTGTTAAAACAGGTAATGTAGGAACAGAAGTGCCAAGTTCAAGTGTTGCTATCCGTCTTTATTCATGTGACACACTAACAGTGTTATATAATATTAGAAAGGCTCTCAAGGTGTGTGGGAAAATTGTTATATGACCAGTACTGTAGTATGCTACTCTGCTTATTCTGCTGCTTTGCTTATTCACCACTGGTGATTATTTCAAAGATCTCAATGACATTACATTTAGACAACACTGTCACTGATGTAAAACCTACTGGCTAGAAAAATATGTGACCCCGTTGGAATTACCTGGATTTCTGCATAAATTGGTCATAAAATTTGATCTGATCTTTGTCTAAGTCACAACAATACAAAAACAGTGTGCTTAAACTAATAACACAAATTATTGTATTTTTCTTGTCTATATTGAATACAGAATTTACACATTCACAGTGTAGGTTGTAAAAAGTATGTGAACCCCGAGGCTAATGACTTCTCCAAAAGCTAATTGGAGTCAGGAGTCAGCTGACCTGGAGTCCAATCAATGAGACGAGATTGGAGATGTTGGTTAGAGATGCCCTGCCCTATAAAAAAACACTCACAAAATTTGAGTTTGCTATTCACAAGAAGCATTGCCTGATGTGAACCATGCCTCAAACACAAAAGAGATCTCAGAACTCCTAAGATTAATTGTTGACTTGCATCAAGCTGGAAAGGGTTATAAAAGTATCTCTAAAAGCTTAGTGCAGGGTAAGACAAATTGCCTATAAATGGAGGAAGTTCAGCACTGTTGCTACTCTCCCTAGGAGTGGCCGTCCTGCAAAGATTACTGCAAGAGCACAGCTCAGAATGCTCAATGAGGTTAAGAAGAATCCTAGAGTGTCAGCTAAAGACTTACAGAAATCTCTGGAACATACTAACATCTCTGATGAGTTTATGATACGTAAAACACGGGAGGACACCACGGAAGAAGCCACTGCTGTCCAAAAAAAAGTTGGACAGCAGTGAAGTTCGCAAAAGAGCACCTGGATGTTCCAGTAGCAGTAGCACTGGCAAAATATCTGTGGGCAGATAACTTAAGTTTAGTTGTTTTTAAGGAACACACAACACTATGTAAAGTATGGTGGAGGGAGCATCATGGTCTGGGGCTGCTTTTCTGCCTCAGGGCCTGCACAGCTTGCTATCATCAACGGAAACTTGGGAATACATTTTTATSAAGACATTTTGTAGGAGAATGTAAGGCGATATGTCTGCCAATTGAAACTCAACAGAAGTTGGGTGATGCAACAGAACAACAACCCAAAACACAGAAGTAAATCAACAACAGAATGGCTTCAACAGAAGAAAATACGCCTCCTGGAGTGGCCCAGTCAATGACCTCGAGCGGTTCACACCAGACATCCCAAGAATATTGCTGAACTGAAACAGTATTGTACAGAGGACCAGTCCAAAATTCCTCCTGATCGTTGTGCAGGTCTGTTCCGCAACTACAGAACATGTTTGGTTGAAGTTATTGCTGTCAAAGGAGGGTCAACCAGTTATTAAATCCAAGGGTTCACATGCTTTTCCTACCCTGCACTATGAATGTTTACATGGCTTCTTTATTAAACACATGAAAACGTATAATTGTTTGTGTGTTATCAGTTAAGAAAACTGTGTTTGTCTATTGTTGTGATTTCGAAGAAGATCAGAAATTTTATGACCAATTTATGCAGAAATCCAGGTAATTCCAAAGGGTTCACATACTTTTTCTTGCCACTGTATGTACTTTGGAAATTACTTTGTATCATTATAATCCTACAATTTTATCCAGTAAATATATACCAAATGTTTTGACAAACCATAATGTGTTTTTGTATTGAGTTTAAGGTTGCTTAGTCAAAAATAAAATTGCAATAAGGTTTTGGGAAGTTTTTCATTATATCACTGAGACAAAGGGACAGGGCTGGGTAGGTTACTTTCTAAATGTATTCTGTTACTAGTTACCTGTCCAAAATAGTAATCAGTAACAACTTTTGGATTACCCAAACTCAGTAATGTAATCGGATTACATTCAGTTACTTTTAGATTACTTTCCCCTCAAGAGGCATTAGAAGAAGACACAAATGTATGTTACCAATTGAATGACATCTATTGCAGGATAAATCAATGTTAAAACTTACATAGCTGAACATATATGGATGTTAAATGTTACTTTATGGGTTGGTTATGTAGGCTTCTTCTAACCCATCTCTTTCTACTATATATAATAATAAGATTAAATTATATCTTTACATTAAAAACCAGTCTATCAAAAGGCCTCCTGGGTGGCGCAGTGGTCTAAGGCACTGCATCGCAGTATTAGCTGTGCCACCAGAGACTCTGGGTTTGAGCCCAGGCTCTGTCACAACCGGCCGTGTTTCATTTCTGAATTGTGTTTTTTTTCTAAATTGAATCGCAATCCTTGAAGTAATCATCTAGTTTTTCAAAAGTATCGGTAATCTGATTACAATATTTTAGCTGGTAACGTAACAGATTACAGTCACTGTTCTTTTGTAAAGGATGACGTCTAATCAGTTACTCCCGACCCCTGGTCTTTACATCAGGGTTATAGGTCCAACTGCTCCTTTTAGTGCACATACATCATGTGTCATTTACATCAGCTATGAACTCGATTGTAAACCCACAACCACAGTTCATGAAAAGGGATGCACATTCATGAACGGGATGGACACTGCTCCTTGAGTCAGATTTGTCACTGAGGTGTTCGTGCACTGGGTTGTCTTACACTGCTCTTGGACAAGATATCACCATTTTAAGAGAGACTCACCAAATGAACACATCAACCAAGAAGAGATCAATACATTTTCTCCTTTGAATCTTTGCAATTCCTTCTCACAGACAATCTACAGAACTACAATACTCTTTCTCAGACATTCAAGGAATCAACATAACTATCACTCAGACCTTCAAAGAATCATTCAGTTGGATAAACACGCCCATAGTGAATTTTGAACTTGGACCTCTTGTGATGCAACACTGTCACTGACATCAAATCCAGATTTATTTATACAGCACATTTAAGACTAGGAATTTAACGCAATGTGCTTCATATGGAGAAAAATATTTAAAAAATATGAAAAGAGTCAATAAAAACTTAAATATTTACTACACAACATACATAAGAGGATTTAAAAAAACTAAGAATAACAATCAAAACTGGACAACTAAAAAGCACCCTAAGAGAAAGCAGAGCTAGAAAAGTGTGTTTTTAATATCTTGTTTCAAATCAGCATGTCCACAGTTTCGGCCACCCTCAGGTTCTCTGTCAGGCTATTCCAGAGGCTGGCGGCATAATAACTAAAGGGTGCCTCTCCATGCCTCTTGGTCCTAGGCTTTGGGATAGTTAAAACTTCTCTAGGATAGGGGGCAGCATTTTCACGTTTGGATGAAAAGCGTGCCCAGAGTAAACTGCCTCCTACTCAGTCCCAGATGCTAATATATGCATATTATTATTAGTATTGGATAGAAAACACTCTGAAGTTTCTAAAACTGTTTGAATCATGTCTGTGACTACAACAGAACTTATTTGGCAGGCAAAACCCMGAGGACAAACCATTCAGATATTTTTTTTGAGGTCACTCTCTTGTCAATGAGTTTTCATTGGGAATCCAGATTTCTAAGGGACCTTCCTGCAGCTCCTATCGCTTCCACTGGATGTCAACAGTCTTTAGAAATTGGTTGAGGTTTTTCCTTTGAGAAATGAAGAAGTAGCCATGTTCAGAATGAGGCTCCAGTGAAGTGTACTGTTTGTTAGAGGCACGTGACCAGAAAGCATGCTACACATTGTTTTCCTCCGTTATTGAACACAGATCATCCCGTCTTCAATTTTATCGATTATTTACGTTAAAAAATACCAAAAGTTGTATTACAAAAGTAGTTTGAAATGTTTGGACAAAGCTTACAGGTAACTTTTTTTGTAGTCACGTTGTGCAAGTTGGAACCTGTGTTTTTCTGGATCAAACGCGCCAAATAAATGGACATTTTGGATATATATCGATGGAATTAATCGAACAAAAGGACCATTTGTGAAGTTTATGGGACATATTGGAGTGCCAACAGAAGAAGCTCGTCAAAGGTAAGGCATGAATTATAACTTTATTTCTGCGTTTTGTGTCGCGCCGGGAGTGTTGAAATATGATGGTCTGTGATTGTTAGCTGTGGTGCTATCCTCAGATAATAGCATTGTTTGCTTTCGCCGTAAAGCATTTTTTAAATCTGACACRTTGGCTGGATTCCCAACAAGTGTAGCTTTAATTTGGTATATTGAATGTGTGATTTAATGAAAGTTAGATTTGTATAGTAATTTATTTGAATTTGGCGCTCTGCATTTTCACTGGATGTTGGCCAGGTGGGACGCTACCGTCCCACATATCCCAGAGAGGTTAAGGCAAGTGCCAGAAGACCTGAGGGACCTACAGGGTACATAACTCAAAAGCAGGTCTGAAATGTATTGGGATGCACAATCGTAGATTGATTTAAAAACCAATAGAAGAATCTTAAAATATATTCTAATGCAGTTGACCAACTGCTTTCTTGGGTAGACCAGACAGTAGTCAAGCCTGCTTGTTATAAAAGCATGGATGAGTCTCTCTGTATTAGCTTGAGGAAGAAATGTCCACACTGTGGCAATATTCCTCATGTATAAAAAGCTATTTTTGTCACATTCCTAATATGTGTGATCCGGAATTGAGTYCAGAATCTAAAATGACACCTAGATTTTTTACCTGCCGTTTTATCTTTATTGGCCGTGAATTAAAACGTGCGGTCAGATTCTCTCTGTGCTTTGGCTCCAACAATTAGTACCTCCTTCTTGTCTTGATTTAGTTGGAGGAAGTTGTGAAACATCCAAGTATTTAAATCACTAATACAGTTTAATAATTTATACATGGAGCTAAAATCCTCTGGTGACACGAAATGCAAAGTTGTTTGTCGTCTGCGTAGCAGTGAAAATCAATTCTGTGCTTTCTGATAACGCTGCCAAGGAGTAAATAATATAAAGTAACAGTACCGGACACATGTGATATGCATTTTCTCTGAGTTATGTTCACCAACGGTGACAAAAAACTCTCGACCAGTATAAGTTAGCTTCTTCTAGGTGTAGCGATTTTCTAGTTAGCTAGCCAGCTATTTTTCGCCCTTTGTAACGATAACTTAAACGTAATCAACACTGCTAGTAGCCAAGCTAAACGCCACCGAAGCAGCACTGGAGAAACTATTACATATCAACGGAACAACCGAACGACTTGATTAGTGTAGTTTTAGCTAGCTACATAGTTGTCTTTGCTGTCTTTGTATCTAAGACAACTGTGAGTCTAGAGTCAATTCGGTTAGCTAGCCAGCTTTATTGGCGTCAAGGTAATCAAACAATATGAGTCATTACTCTCGATAATACGCACGGTGCACTTGCTTCATGAGACTCGTCCCTAATTCCTCCCAAACCCGATCCCGGAGTCCCACCTCACCCCAGCAGCAAAAAAAATGACTGCTGACTACATCAGTGTAGAATCATGCTTACGCTTCAGCATAAGCTGTCACAAGTAAAGAAATTACAGCATCTATAAATATCATTATAAATCTACAAGTCCTAAGACGACCCAGAATGAAAGCGTAGGAGTGACATCATCTATGAGTGCATTCCTAGCCATCCCATCTTTCTGATTTATTATTAAAATGTCTTTACAGGAGAATTGGTACGCAACAATATGTAGAAATCTAGTGGTGAGTCTAACTCAAAGCGTTCAGCCATTAAATGACACCTCAACTTTTTCCTTATTACTACATCCTACCTCCAGGTTCTTATTTTATACGTCCCAGTCAGTAAGAAGCCCTACATTCATAGACAGCTGCTCTCCAGAAACAATTAAAAGATGTGTTTATATAAAGTGATGCGCCACTTAAACCAAGAAACAACTTAGCATAAGTACTCGACAAGTCGTTCTTAAACACTTATTCACTTTGCTCTGCACAGACTCTAAATTATAGCCATACCGCTGTTCTTACTCTTATCAGAACAACAGTCTGCATGATGTCTAGCGTGATAACAATCCAGTTTCTACGCTGCAGCTGCAATCTGAAATAGTGCCGAAGGCGTGCCCCCGACACATCTAACAGATTACCAGAGACCAGTACGTCAATACCTAATTACTCATCTTAAAACATTGGTTCTGAAAAATACACAGATACAGGTCAAATGCGCCAGACCCCCAACATCTTTTTGTGCAATTCCAGCCAATATGTCCGATTTTTTAAGCGACGTGTTTTACCAGCGAAAACACAAAACGGACCCACGTGGATATAGCGATTTTCTATACTTAGGCTGTTACGCATCAATCTCTTAGCCAGAAACGACAGAGCAATTTAGACCCAGCAGCACCAGTCTGAACTGGTTACACGATCTGGCTGAGTGCGCTCAACCAAAACTACAAGGCAGAGGTTCACCAGCTACAAGCCTACAGCTATCCCTCAAGACTAAGTCCCTTCGAATAAATTTTGCGTCACTTAAGGCCTTGGGCAATACTACGGGAACAACTGCAATTGGGACCAAGCAACATCGGACGATAAAAGCACTTGCCTCTTGTCAACCTAACTTCATATACCATCAAGCCTATTAGCTGTTCTTGTTCGTGAAATGTGCATCATTGCACCACCAGCACAAATCGTGGTTATACAATGTATCAGTTGGCAACAGGTTTTCATGCCCATTTCTGGGCGGCGTCCATCTTCTGTAACAGCACCAAACATCTACATCAATAAAAAATAATCGCTAACCACCTGACTAAGAAAAGAAATACAGGATGTGGCACAGTCTAATATTGAAAGACTGGACTTTGTTATGAATGCAATCTCCGCGTGAAGTTAGGAGTTTCTTAAATGTAACGTTAGCGTTGAGGACATAGCAGTGTTCGTTACAGCCAGACTAGCGCGCAATAATGGCGGACAAATCCGTTTAATTTCCACATAAAATCGAATAACATCAGTAGAACATAGCTCTTTACTTTCTGCGGGGGGAAATCCCCGAAAGCTCATCTCTTCCCGGGGAGAGTGGGTCATGTCTCTTTTCTTTCCTTAAATCTAGGAATCGTTTGGCGCTAACGCGTGCCTCCTTTTAGCGCCACCAAAAGATACTGCGTCTACTTGCCGCTTCGTGTCGTACTTAAACGTCTTTCTTCAACTTTGTACGGAATTTAGCAGCATTAACCCCAATTAGCCTATTGTTGGCCAACAACTATGCCCAAATCCCGTCAAAACGCGAATACTAAGAAATTCCTGACACAAAATGAATTACAACCATCCAATACTCTCGTCATAAACTGTATCAATAAAGACTCGGTGGATATTTAAAAATCAACTTCGGTTCACTGATGTTTTTTTCTAAAATCAAAACCAATATTCTGATATTAAATATTATCAACGGGCATTAGCTAAGGCTGATAAACCTCGCAGCCAGGGTTTCAAAAGGCCATCCTGGATCGGTCCTTCGCTCTTTGCGTGAATGAACGAAAGTGTCGAAAAGAGATGCTCTCTTTCCGTTCCTTGGCCTTTTATAAGCGTTACTGAGAATCTACGTAGACATATCAACGCCATTCCAACTTCTCAATGGGTTACTGAACACTCCAGGTGGAAGACGGATTGGCAGTTCGAGGCCGGACCCCATTAAGTATACATACAGAGCTTTAAAAACTAATCTGAGAGAGCACTAGCCTTTTCGTTTTTCCAGACTTCTTCGCAGCTTTCCTGTTCAATGATAGAGACGGAATTAACTCAACCAATACTCACAAATTTCTGGAGCGACACAAACTCTATAACACTAACTCCCGCAAACTGCTACGCTTGCACGTAAAGCAGCTTTCTGTGTTTCACCCAAACACGTCAAATTCAAACGCTTTTAGAGATACTCCAAGATGCATCTTTGTCATCTCTATCCTTAACTTTTACAGTATCAACTAATTCACTTCCATTCATTTCTTCTACGAATGAAGCACCAGTAACATATGACCTACGTCTACGAGCCAGTCTTTAATCTTGGGACCGCCATCCCAAGTCCAATAGTATCTGATAACACCGACACCCCCGTTCAAGTCAAGAGCGATTATCAGCACGTGATCTTTGTTATGCGCTCTACGACCGTCATCCTTGGATTAGGCATTGATAGCTAGGATCATGGTGTCTTAAAGGTATATCACATGCGCAACTAAAGCCTTCATTTGTTTGGTGCCTAGAGAGCATCATCTCTCCAAGTCTACAGGACACACGCACTTTTGACTTGTACTCATCGCGTTGGTGGTCTTGATGTAGTCCAAGCTATTATTTTGTTCCCTCTCTGTCGCTTTCTTGCAACAACCGAGTTTACTCAAACAACTTGTGTAATCCGTCACCGCTAGTACCTGCAGCGCCATTTAACATGCGTAGGAGAATACCATTAAGGATCTACAACATATACTTTCCAGGTGTGGACAAGAAAACTAGGTATTCTCTCGCGGTCATTGACGTAGTGCAGTGAGTAGTCCGTTACGCGACACGAACATGTTAGCGGATCCACAATAAACCCACAATGAGTCCGGCTATCTGATTCGGCTTCCAGCATACAGCCCTCTATAGGCGCGGCGATACCTGTCGTCACTTTCTCACGTCTGATATTCCATATTAACAACTCTACCAAAAAGTTCTATCTACTATATCCTACTCCGCCTCATGAACAATACAGACTTCCTGTATAGGACAATCTACAGGAAACTACCAGTGAGGCAAATACCTGCTATTGTTATCATGGCCCCAGTGGGGACCTTATCTGAGCACCTGTAGCTCAACTTAAAAGTCGAAACATGAGCCTTAGGACGCATACGATTTCGCCTCCTCTTTTCTGCCATGCACATTGACATACAAGCCTCTTCCTAAAATGCACAATATACCGTCAGTCTTCCTCTTTTTTATTGTATACATCTTTCTACTTTCAGGCTGATCGGCGATCATGGTTAAGTCACCTCCCCTCACACCTCCTCCGCCCGCTTTTGTGGCGGACATGCGGACGAACTCATTGCGAGCTCACAGAACAGGGCTCCGGGCAGCCGAGCGAAATGGAGGAAAACTCGCCTCCCTGCGGACCTGGCATCCTTCACTCCCTCCTCTCTACATTTTCCTCCTCTGCTCTGCTGCCAAAGCCACTTCTACCACTCTAAATTCCAAGTCTGCCTCTAACCCTAGGAAGCTCTTTGCCACCTTCTCCTCCTCCTGAAATCCTCCCCCCCCCCCCCCCCCCTCCTCCCTCTCTGCAGATGACTTCGTCAACCATTTTGAAAAGAAGGTCGACGACATCCGATCCTCGTTTGCTAAGTCACAACGACACCGCTGGTTCTGCTCACACTGCCCTACCCTGTGCTCTGACCTCTTCCCCTCTCTCTCCAGATGAATCTCGCGTCTGTGACGGCCGGCCGCCCAACAACCTGCCCGCTTGACCCTATCCCCTCCTCCTCTTCTCCAGACTATTTCGGAGACCTTCTCCCTTACCTCACCTCGCTCATCAACTCATCCTGACCGCTGGCTACGTCCCTTCCGTCTTCAAGAGAGCGAGAGTTGCACCCCTTCTGAAGAAACCTACACTCGATCCCTCCGATGTCAACAACTACAGACCAGTATCCCTCTTTCTTTTCTCTCCAAAACTCTTGAACGTGCCGTCCTTGCCAGCTCTCCTGCTATCTCTCTCAGAATGACCTTCTTGATCCAAATCAGTCAGGTTTCAAGACTATCATTCAACTGAGACTGCTCTTCTCGTATCACGGAGGCGCTCCGCACTGCTAAAGCAACTCTCTCTCCTCTGCTCTCATCCTTCTAAGCCTATCGGCTGCCTCGATACTGTGAACCAATCAGATCTCTCTCCACCTCTCCGAGTTGCATCTCCGGCCGGCCCACGCTTGGATTGCGTCCTACCTGACAGGTCGCTCCTACCAGGTGGCGTGGCGAGAATCTGTCTCCTCACCACGCGTTCTCACCACTGGTGTCCCCCAGGGCTCGTTCTGGGCCCTCTCCTGTTCTCGCTATACACCAGTCACTTGGCTCTGTCATAACCTCACATGGTCTCTCCTATCATTGCTATGCAGACGACACACAATTAATCTTCTCCTTTCCCCTTCTGATGACCAGGTGGCGAATCGCATCTCTGCATGTCTGGCAGACATATCAGTGTGGATGACGGATCACCACCTCAAGCTGAACCTCGGCAAGACGGAGCTGCTTCTCCTCCCGGGGAAGGACTGCCCGTTCCATGATCTCGCCATCACGGTTGACAACTCCATTGTGTCCTCCTCCCAGAGCGCTAAGAACCTTGGCGTGATCCTGGACAACACCCTGTCGTTCCAACTAACATCAAGCGGTGGCCCGTTCCTGTAGGTTCATGCTCTACAACATCCGCAGAGTACGACCCTGCCTCACACAGGAAGCGGCGCAGGTCCTAATCCAGGCACTTGTCATCTCCCGTCTGGATTACTGCAACTCGCTGTTGGCTGGGCTCCCTGCCTGTGCCATTAAACCCCTACAACTCATCCAGAACGCCGCAGCCCGTCTGTGTTCAACCTTCCCAAGTCTCTCACGTCACCCCGCTCCTCCGCTCCCTCCACTGGCTTCCAGTTGAAGCTCGCATCCGCTACAAGACCATGGTGCTTGCCTACGGAGCTGTGAGGGGAACGGCACCTCAGTACCTTCAGGCTCTGATCAGGCCCTACACCCAAACTAGGCACTGCGTTCATCCACCTCTGGCCTGCTCGCCTCCCTACCACTGAGGAAGTACAGTTCCCGCGCCGCCCAGTCAAAACTGTTCGCTGCTCTGGCCCCCCAATGGTGGAACAAACTCCCTCACGACGCCAGGACACGCAGTCAATCACCACCTTCCGGAGACACCTGAAACCCCACCTCTTAAGGAATACCTAGGATAGGATAAAAGTAATCCTTCTGACCCCCCCCCCCCCCCTTAAAAGATTTAGATGCACTATTGTAAAGTGGCTGTTCCACTGGATGTCATAAGGTGAATGCACCAATTTGTAAGTCGCTCTGGATAAGAGCGTCTGCTAAATGACTAAGTAAATGTAAATGTTAAATTGGTCCTAAACCAATTTAGAACTGGAGTGGAGAGGCCATCTCAACTCTCCAGTCTGTACAGGACATCATGGTCAAAGGTGTCGAATGCAGCACTTAAATCTAAGAGTACAAGGTGTGTGTGATTGTGTGGGTAGAGACAGGTGTGCTGGATGCAGAGCAGATCCCCACCAGCTGCAACCTGTTCCATAATCAAGACCTCTAGAAATATTCATCCCTGTCACTTCCACGCTGCCAGATCATAATCTCTGCTCAGTCAGTCTGCGTTTTTAGCTGTTAGTTCCTGCTTAGATCCTGTTTTTGTGTTATGCCTGTTTTCCCTTGCCTGACGTTGTTTTCCTCTCCGCTACAGTTCTGCCCGCTCTGACTCTGGTCCCGGTCTCCAGCCCCACGTGTTGTCAGTCCTGCTACTCTGTCCTGGACCCCCCACTCCACTGCTTCCTTGGATTCCTCTCTGGACCTGCTTACCTAGTCCCAACTCCCCTCGCTCCAGCCTCAGCCTCCGATCCTGGCTTCCTGCAACCCACCCGAGCTTCCCCTGGCCTACACCCCATCTCCCCCCTGTGTTTCAATAAATACCTTGGTTACCTCATCCCAGTCACCTCGTCTGAGTCTGCTCTTGGGTTCACCTACTCCGCTCCACGTTACAGTACGATCTGGCCTAGATATGAACCCAGCAGACTCCGATCCTCTCCACCAAACCCTTGCCAGCCAAGGCGCCCAGCTCGAGCAACATGACCAAGCCCTGAAAACCCTCCTGGAGCACGTCAATGAGTTTTCACTGAGCCTTTTGAACTTGCAGGGCTGAACCTTCGCCCAGAGCTAGCAACCAGCCCAGAGTCCCTCTCCTCTCCCCTGTGAGCCGTTTGTTCTGGCCCCTGATTGTTACAATGGCAACCTCGGAACTTGCAAGGCCTTTTTGGTACAATGTTTACTAGTATACGAGCAACAGCCCTACGCTTATGCTAGCCAACGGGCCAAGATTTCCTTCCTGATCGGCAGCCTCTGTGGAGCAGCGCTTTCCTGGGCTACGGCGGTATGGGAGACAGTCCCCCATCTGCTCCTCTTACCCCAGCTTCACAGAGGAGATGAGGAGAGTCTTCGACCACCCTGTCTGCGGTAGGGAAGCCGCTAAGCGACTCCTGTCCCTCCATCAAGGCTCCCATAGTGTCGCTGAGATGGCGATCGAGTTTCTCACCATCGCCACTGAGAGGGCTGGAATGAGGAGGCCCTTCAGGGAGCATTTCAGCAAGCTCTCACTGAGACCATCAAGGATGAGTTGGTGTCCAGGGATGAGCCTGATGGACTCGAGGAACTMATTTCCCTCGCTATCCGTATCGACAACCGYCTTCGTGAGCRTCGGAGGGAGAGGGCAGGTAGGGTTGCATGCCCCATCACTACATCTGCTTCTTTGCTTGGTCCTCCTCCGACTGCCTCCCTTTCCAAGTCTCTTCCTGAACCCATGTGGCTTGGCCGGGCCTGTCTCATCTGAGGAGAGGCAGCGGCGAATCAGCACTGGGAGCTGCCTATACTGTGACCAGGTTGGTCACTTCTTCTCTCCTTGTTCCCTGTGGCAAGCTAAAGGAGGTGGCTCAGCAGTTGTGGGAGATATACTGTTGAGACAAATTGCTGGCCCATCTCCCCCGAGACCCTTGCTAGACAGCACCCTTGTGTGGCAGAGCCAGACCTTTTCTCTGCCTKCCCTCATCGACTCGGGTGCYGACGAGAGTTTCTTTGACCGAGGTGTCGTTATCCAGTTGGGCCTAGACACTGTTCACCCCTCGATTCACCCCTCGATGCCAACGCTCTCAACAGACAGCTCCTCACCCATGTCTGTGAGAACTGTCCCTGTCATCCTGCGTCTCTCTGGGAATCACCAGGAAAGGATCAGTCTCTACATAATCGACTGCCCTCACTCTTCCCTGGTTCTGGGCCATCCTTGGTTAAAGCTGCACAATCCACAGATCGACTGGACCACCGGAATGCACTTGGAGTACATTTTGTCACTCAAATTGTCTTCGTTCTKCCCTTGCCCCTGCCTTGTCTGTGCCCCAGTCCATTCCAGAACTTCCGGACCTGTCATCAATTCCTCTCGAGTATCACGATCTAGCTCCTGTGTTCAGCAAGCACCACGCCCTGTTGCTGCCGCCTCGTCGGCCATACGACTGTGCCATTGACTTTCAGCCTGGAGGTCCTCTCCCCTGTAGCCGGTTGAATAACCTCTCTCGCCCCGACCAGGAGGCTATGGATGGGTACATCCAGGATTCCCTGCCTGCCGCCCTCCGCCCTCCTTTCAGAAAAGCTGACCACGACTCCATTTTGTTGCTTCCAGCCTACAAACAGAAACTAAAACAAGAAGCTCCCGCTCTCAGGTCTGTTCAACGCAGGTCCGACCAATCTGATTCCATGCTTCAAGACTGCTTCGATCACGTGGATTGGGATATGTTCCGCATTGCGTCCAACAACAACATTGACGAATACGCTGATTCGGTGAGTGAGTTCATTAGAAAGTGCATCAGAGACGTTATACCCACAGCAACGATTAAAACATTCCCAAACCAGAAACCGTGGATTGATGGCAGCATCGAGCGAAACTGAAAGCGCGTACCACTGCTTTTAACCAGGCAAGGTGACCAGAAACATGACCGAATTAAACAGTGTAGCTATTCCCTCCGCAAGCGAATCAAACAAGCTAAGTGCAGTATAGAGACACTAGAGTCGCAATTCAACGGCTCAGACACAAGAGGTATGTGGCAGGGTCTACAGTCATCACGGATTACAAAGAGAAACCAGCCCCGTCGCGGACCGAGATGTCTGCTCCCAGACAGACTAAATAACTTTCTGCTCGCTTTGAGGACAATACAGTGCCACTGACACGGCCCGCTACCAAAACCTGCAGGATCTCCTTCACTGCAGCCGAGGTGAGTAAAACATTTAAACGTGTTAACACTCGCAAGGCTGCAGGACAGACGGCATTCCCAGCCGGGTCCTCAGAGCATGCGCAGACCAGCTGGCTGGTGTGTTTACGGACATATTCAATCAATTCTTATCCCAGTCTGCTGTTCCCACATGCTTCAAGAGGGCCACCATTGTTCCTGTTCCCAAGAAGCTAAGGTAACTGAGCTAAACGACTACCGCCCCGTAGCATTCACTTCCGTCATCATGAAGTGTTTTGAGAGACTAGTCAGGACCATATCACCTCCACCCTACCTGACACCCTAGACCCAATCCAATTTGCTTACCGACCAATAGGTCCACAGACGACGCAATCGCAACCACACTGCACACTGCCCTAACCCATCTGGACAAGGAATACCTATGTGAGAATGCTGTTCATCGACTACAGCTCAGCATTTAACACCATATTACCCTCGAAACTCGTCATTAAGCTCGAGACCCTGGGTCTCGACCCCGCCCTGTGGAACTGGGTACTGGACTTCCTGACGGGCCCCCAGGTGGTGAGGGTAGGTAACAACATCTCCACCCGCTGATCCTCAACACTGGGGCCCCACAAGGGGTGGTTCTGAGCCCTCTCCTGTACTCCCTGTTCACCCACGACTGCGTGGCCATGCACGCCTCCAACTCAATATCAAGTTTGCGGACGACACTACAGTGGTAGGCTTGATACCAACAACGACGAGACACGCCTACAGGGAGGAGGTGAGGGCCCTCAGAGTGTGGTGTCAGGAAATAACCTCACACTCAACGTCAACAAAACAAAAGGAGATGATTATGGACTTCAGGAAACAGCAGAGGGAGCACCCCCCTATCCACATCGACCGGACAGTAGTGGAGAGGGTAGTAGGTTTTAAGTTCCTCGGCGTACACATCACGGACAAACTGAATTGGTCCACCCACACAGACAGCGTTGTGAAGAAGGCGCAGCAGTTGCCTCTCAACCTCAGGAGGCTGAAAATACGGCTTGTCACCAAAAGCACTCACAACTTCTACAGATGCACAATCGAGAGCATCTGTCGGGCTGTATCACCGCCTGATACGGCAACTGCTCCGCCCACAACCGTAAGGCTCTCCAGAGGGTAGTGAGGTCTGCACAACGCATCACCGAGGGCAACTACTGCCCTTCCAGGACACCTACACCACCCGATGTCACAGGAAGGCCATAAAGATCATCAGGACAACAAACCATGAGCCACGCCTGTTCACCCCACTATCACCAGAAGGCGAGGTCAGTACAGGTGCATCAAAGCAGGGACCAGAGAGACTGAAAACAGCTTCTATCTCAAGCCATCAGACTGTTAAACAGCCACCACTAACATTTAGTGGCTGCTGCCAACATACTGACTCAACTCCAGCCACTTTAATAATGGGAATTGATGGAAATGTATTGTAAAATGTATCACTAGCCACTTTAAACACAATGACACTTAAATAATAGTTACATACCTACATTACTCATTCCGGTCATATGTATATACTGTACTCTATATCATCTACTGCATCTTACCTATGCCGTTCTGTACCATCACTCATTCATATATCTTTATGTACATATTCTTTATCCCTTTTTACTTGTGTGTATAAGGTAGTAGTTGTGGAATTGTTAGGTTAGATTACTCGTTGGTTATTACTGCATTGTCGGAACTAGAAGCACAAGCATTTCGCTACACTCGCATTAACATCTGCTAACCATGTGTATGGTGACAAATAAAATTTGATTTGATTTGAAGAAAAAATTATAATAATATCAGGCCTTTTTCCTCTCCGGTAGGTGCTGTTTTTAAATTTTTTAAGAGAAGATTGATTTATTTGAATTTTATTGAATATTCGAAACATACTTGCAGTGAAGATGCTCATCAACCACGTCATACCAGTCATCCAACAGGTTCCCATTCAGAGTGACACACAGAAGCATCCAGGGTCAATGCCCTGCTCAAGGGCACGTTGACCGATCTATCACCAGGCCCCAAAACGTGAACCCAAACCCTCCATGATACCCCCCACAGTTCCCCAATAGCTGTCCCTCAACCATTCGAGACCCCTCCCACASTCCCCCTAGGAAGAAAAATACAATTAATTCCATTCCCCACCCCAATGCACCAACAACCAAGAGAAAAAAGGAAAAGACAGAAGCAAACAATGCAAAAATATATATAAATTTAGAACAAAGGACATCAAGGACAACTAAAATCATAACAGCAATGCCAACTATATGTTTGTGTGCATGTCTGGCAYTATTACATGCTTGTGTGTTCTTGTAGRTGTTTATTTGAATGCGAGTGTGTGTATATGCATGTTGTGGCAGACCAGGGGGTTGAGCCAAGACGTTTACACAGATCAGACACGGACAGAGTAGGATTAGCTCGGTTTCAAAGGTGTTTATTAAATAATAAATCAAAAGAAAAGGATAGGTCTCCTCCATGAGACCCTCTCCGGGATACCTTCTTCTGGGCTCCAGGTCTTGCTGTATCCTGTCGGGCACTGTCTCCAACTACACGGAAGTCA